>NC_091282.1:1218299056-1218628118 GCF_032444005.1 Ranitomeya imitator | reverse complement strand
GCTCCAAGCCCTCCGGCCGAACAAAACTGACATCGAAGAAGGAGGTGCCAAACAGATGAATCAGGGCAAAGATGTCCATTGCCCTGAAGTCAGAGGCGTAGCTAGAGCTTTTGCCGCCCGGGGCTGTTCCCGAGTTTGGCGCCCCCCCCCCCCCCCCCCCCGTCCCACCCCCCCTCCAGCTCAATACACACAAAGGTTACCAAAAATGTTTTTCCTGTTTTGTAGAACTTAAACTGGGCCTAATGGTGTCACCCCCACATGCCACACCTGTGACTTAATACCACCACACCATGACCAGGCCACATAGTGACCGAATAATACTACATACAAGGGACAAATACCACCGCACCATTTCCAGACCACATATTACCACCACATAGTGACTGAATACTACAATACTGATCAGTAATAAAAAAAAAACCACAATACTATCACCATAAGTGCCAGTATTCACAGGAGATCTGTACTTAGTATGCAGTGTCTGTGTAGAGGTAATACAGAGATCACTGGTGACATTATACACAGGACCTCTATATAGTATACAGTGTATAGTGTCAGTGTATAGGTAACACTGACTCACCAGTGACGTCTCTAGGTGAAGTCCTTCATCTTTTATCCAGCACAGACCGCCATCATTCCTTCCAGCCAGGACTCGTTTCTGCAGGAAATAACACAGTTATCTCGAGCTCCGCTTGCAGAACACATTACTTAATTTTTCACAACTTCTACATTACACCACATGAAGAAAAAAAGGTGATATAGTGTCACTCTGCACAGTAACAGGACCGCCCCCCCATTTAAAACAGTATACTCAAAAAATAAAATAAATACATCACTGCAGTAACAATATCCCTTAATTATCCCCTATGGTAATAATATTCCCCACCCTGGCCCCGTTTATCTCATTCCTGGCTCCAGCCATATGTTGTCGTATCCTGCCCTCATGAGTATCCATTCTACCCCATATGATCTCCCCATCCTGCCCCACCAGCCTCTATCGTATCCGTCCTGCCCCATGATCCAATCCTGCCCCGTGTCTCCAATCATGCCCCGTATCTACATTCTGCCCATGCCTCAAGTCCTGCCCCCAGTGTGTCCAGCATATTACCCCCATGTTGTCCAGCAATCTGCCCCAGTGTGTCCAGCATATTACCCCCATGTTGTCCAGCAATCTGCCCCAGTGTGTCCAGCATATTACCCCCAGTGTGTCCAGCAATCTGCCCCAGTATGTCCAGCATATTACCCCCAGTGTGTCCAGCAATCTGCCCTCAGTGTGTCCAGCAATCTGCCCCAGTGTCCAGCCTTTCCCCAGTGTGTCCAGCAGTCTGCCCCAGTGTGTCCAGCATATTACCCCCAGTGTCCAGCATTGCCCCAGTGTGTCCAGTATATTACCCCCAGTGTGTCCAGCAATCTGCCCCAGTGTCCAGCATTGCCCCAGTGTGTCCAGAAGTCTGCCCCAGGGTCTCCAGCATTGCCTCAATGTGTCCAGAAATCTGCCCCAGGGTCTCCAGTATTGCCCCAGTGTGTCCAGCAATCTGCCCCAGGGTCTCCAGTATTGCCCCAGTGTGTCCAGCATTCTGCCCCATAGTCTCCTGTACTGCCCCAGTGTGTCCAGCATTCTGCCCCATGGTCTCCAGTATTGCCCCAGTGTGTCCAGCAATCTGCCCCATGGTCTCCTGTATTGCCCCAGTGTGTCCAGCATTCTGCCCCATGGTCTCCAGTATTGCCCCGGTGTGTCCAGCAATCTGCCCCATGGTCTCCAGTATTGCCCCAGTGTGTCCAGAAGTCTGCCCCAGGGTCTCCAGCATTGCCTCAATGTGTCCTGAGATCTGCCCCATGGTCTCCAGTATTCAGAGTGTCCAGCATTCTGCCCCATAGTCTCCTGTACTGCCCCAGTGTGTCCAGCATTCTGCCCCATGGTCTCCAGTATTGCCCCAGTGTGTCCAGCATTCTGCCCCATGGTCTCCAGTATTGCCCCAGTGTGTCCAGCATTCTGCCCCATGGTCTCCAGTATTGCCCCAGTGTGTCCAGCATTCTGCCCCATGGTCTCCAGTATTGCCCCAGTGTGTCCAGCATTCTGCCCCATGGTCTCCAGTATTGCCCCAGTGTGTCCAGCAATCTGCCCCATAGTCTCCTGTATTGCCCCAGTGTGTCCAGCAATCTGCCCCATGGTCTCCAGTATTGCCCCAGTGTGTCCAGCAATCTGCCCCATAGTCTCCTGTATTGCCCCAGTGTGTCCAGCAATCTGCCCCATGGTCTCCAGTATTGCCCCAGTGTGTCCAGCATTCTGCCCCATGGTCTCCAGTATTGCCCCAGTGTGTCCAGCAATCTGCCCCATGGTCTCCTGTATTGCCCCAGTGTGTCCAGCAATCTGCCCCATGGTCTCCTGTATTGCCCCAGTGTGTCCAGCAATCTGCCCCATAGTCTCCTGTATTGCCCCAGTGTGTCCAGCAATCTGCCCCATGGTCTCCTGTATTGCCCCAGTGTGTCCAGCAATCTGCCCCATGGTCTCCAGTATTGCCCCAGTGTGTCCAGCATTCTGCCCCATGGTCTCCAGCATTGCCCCAGCCCCAGACAGTCAGAAATAAAGAAAAAAGAAAAAAAAAGTAAAATCCTCACCTCTCCCGTTCCCAGCGCAGGTCCGGTGCAGTCAGCGTCTCTCCGGCTCTGCGACGCTCAGGACAGAGAGGCAGAGCGGCGCGCACAGTAGTGACGTCATCGCGCCCTCTGCTCTGAGACGTCGCAGAGTCAGAGGACGCTGCAGCTGCCGGCGCCGCAGGAACCAGGAGAGGTGAGTATAGAGCAGGGGGCGGGGGTGGGGGCGGGACCCGGGGGTGGGGGGAGCTGGCCCTGGTCGTGGCGGCGGACGGCGCCGCCCGAAGATTTAAAGGGGCGTCTTTTTTTTTTTTTTTTTTTTATCTTCTTCTGCAGCGCCGGCCGCCCCCAGCATTGTGCCGCCCGGGGCGGACCGCCCCCCCCCGCACCCCCCTTCCTACGCCACTGCCTGAAGTCCATCTTCAGAAGGAGCTCCACAACCCTCGCTCTTGGCGGGCACGCTTCACTGCCCCTCCACCGAAGACGGACCACATTCCGCCTGGCCACCCCCTGCCCGGCTGTCGGGAGGGACCAAACCGTTTCCCCTTCCCTTTTATCTTGGAAGGCAGCCAGGCCGTGTCTATCCAGCCAAAAGGCCAAGTCCACCACTCTTCCCTCTACTTCGATCGTCCATTCTCCCTTTTTGAGGGCCTCCAGGAAACGGCGCCGCAAGACGCTATCCCTGAGGTCCAGAGGCGAGGAAACCCCTTGATTAGGCCCCGAGGCTCCAGCCACCACCCCCGAATAACTCAGAGGACCTGTGGCCGGGGGGGCAGATGGACCGACCCCCTCCCCCCTTCTCCCACTACCATCAGACACCGTACTCACACTTGCCACGATATTCACACTTGCCACCTCAGACGCACTTCCACTCGCATCCTCAACCACAGACACTTCCATACCCGCACCCTCCTCATCCACTCCATCAGTCACCCCACTCTCACTCACATGCACACTGGGGTCAGTATTATTTTGCCTCACCTTTTGGGTATTTCCAGGTTTTGTTTTCCCACTGCTACCGCCACCTACTGGTGGCATCTTCCCTGCTGGGGGGTTTTGCACACACAGCGCTGCTGTCCCTTTCAGAGTCCTGCTGCCATTGGGTTTAAGCAGCACTTTCTTACTTTCCACCACAGCAGGCACAGAGCTTCCTCCCTCACTGGCAGGTAGGAAGTCAGGAGCAGACCCACCTCCAGCTCCATCCTGCCTTGTGGCCAGAGCCCCCACCGCAGGTAAGCCCCCCGACACAGGGGACCCCGCCAGGCAGGCGCCCTTGCTGCTATCTGCTGCAGTTCCTGCACCATTGCTGACCGCAGCTAAGACCATTTTTTTTTCTTTGGCTTGGGAAGCCACGCCCCCAGCCTTCAGCTGCACAGCACAGCTATCCAAAGCTGCTCCTACATGGGCAGCGGGTGCCGAGGAGGCCACGCCCCCTGAGACCGGCCGCAGCGGGACCCCCAGAGCCGACCCAGAGCTGGATCCACCCCCAGGAATCCCCCCAGCGGTACCAGTCCCCTGAGGCACAGCACCCCCCACCACCACACCCTGGGCCACAAACAGCCTGGCCACAGCAACTCCAGCGGATGGCCCCAGGCTAGGCCACTCCCCCTCAGCATCCACCAGCGGCGGTGCCCCCAATGCAGGAGACCCCGACTTCACCGCAGACCCCGCCAGGGGAGCTTCCACCATTTTCTTTTTATGAGCCTGTTCAGCCGGAGCCGCAGGCCCCTCACCCTTTACTTTACTAGGTGCCTGGGTCCCCAGAAGCGATCCAGCTTTAACGGATCCGTAAGTGGGGGACCCGGACACCCCAGCGCTCACCGCCGGAGATGCGGTCCCGGCTGTCACTCTCCTGCCCACCACTGGGCCGCCCTCCACATCATGCTCCATATCAGACACATCACTACCCCCTCCGTTACCACAAACAGAGGCAGCGCCCTGCGTGTCATGGCCTGTAATCTCCCCGCTCCCTCGCTGCGGACCCACAACAGAGGCCGAGCCGGGGTGGGTAGCGGGTGCCGCACAGCGGGACCGGGGGGCCCCAGAGAGGGGGACATACACAAATTTCTGCACAGTAGATGTTTTCTGCTTATTCCTCTTCTTAGCCTTTCTCTTCATCCCCCTCCTGGTTGCCTCGTCCTCGCAGATCTCATCCCCGAACCTCAGCTGGTTAAAACGGACCGGGGACTCGATCTGCCGGATCTGCTGCATGACGAGGCAGCCCCCCTCACTGCTACTACTCCCACCATCCTCATCCTCCCCTTCGCTCCCGCTGTCCCTTGAAGGGCCAGAATCTGACGGGAGAGCCACCTGCTCGGGGGCTATCCCGCTATGCGACACCTGGAGATCTCTTACCAGGCCACCAGGCGGTGGGTAGGGCACGACCTCCTCCTCACATTCCTCTTCCTCATCATCCTCCTCCACCACCTCCTCCACCACCTGGCCGGAGCTCCGTGACCCCTCCAGAGCCCCACCGGCCATGGCTCTGAACCGGTCATCGTTCTCCAGCTTTTCACAGAAGGGCCCGCTACCATCCAGGATCTCACATCTCCGGCTTTCCAGGTCTTGTATGGATTTCTTGATCTTCTTGACCGCGGCGGATAGCTCGGCCTTCTTATTGCCGGAGGCCCTGTCAGACCTCTCCTTAGCTACCCTCAACTCCCCCCAGAGGGATTTTAGCTTCCTTGAGGCGTCCTCATACTCGCAGAGGTGCGCATGGACGCGGGAACCATAGACCAGGGCGGATTCTCTAGCCGCCTTGGTGCCCCAACCAAGAGGCACCGCTGCAGCACCCCTGCTCGTACTCGGCCTACCTCCGGGGGAAGGAGCCGCCGCGGCCTCAGGGGTCCTACGGGTCTTCATGTTGGATCCTTGGCCAGATCTTGTGGCCCTAGCCGGAGTTGGAGTCCTCCCACCCCCCGCCGACTTGGACCGGGAGGTGGGAGCCGGGGGCCCAGCCCCGGAGGCCAGTCTCAAAATGAGCCTTCTTTCCTGGGAAGGGGGCAGACAAAAAGTCCTGGATGGAAAACTTTACCTCCCTTCCCAGGAGCTCTCTCTAGGCAGCACACGGCAAACAGGCTCCGCCTCTTCCTGTATGACACTCCAGAGCTGCACTCACTATTCTGCTGGTGCAGTCACTGTGTACATACATTACATTACTGATCCTGAGTTACATCCTGTATTATACTGCAGAGCTGCACTCACTATTCTGCTGGTGCAGTCACTGTGTACATACATTACATTACTGATCCTGAGTTACATCCTGTATTATACCCCAGAGCTGCACTCACTATTCTGCTGGTGCAGTCACTGTGTACATACATTACATTACTGATCCTGAGTTACATCCTGTATTATACTCCAGAGCTGCACTCACTATTCTGCTGGTGCAGTCACTGTGTACATACATTACTGATCCTGAGTTACCTCCTGTATTATACTCCAGAGCTGCACTCACTATTCTGTTGGTGCAGTCACTGTGTACATACATTACATTACTGATCCTGAGTTACCTCCTGTATTATACTCCAGAGCTGCACTCACTATTCTGCTGGTGCAGTCACTGTGTACATACATTACATTACTGATCCTGAGTTACGTCCTGTATTATACTCCAGAGCTGCACTCACTATTCTGCTGGTGCAGTCACTGTGTACATACATTACATTACTGATCCTGAGTTACATTCTGTATTACACTCCAGAGCTGCACTCACTATTCTGCTGGTGCAGTCACTGTGTACATACATTACATTACTGATCCTGAGTTACATCCTGTATTATACCCCAGAGCTGCACTCACTATTCTGCTGGTGCAGTCACTGTGTACATACGTTACATTACTGATCCTGAGTTACATCCTGTATTATACTCCAGAGCTGCACTCACTATTCTGCTGGTGCAGTCACTGTGTACATACATTACATTACTGATCCTGAGTTACATACTGTATTATACTCCAGAGCTGCACTCACTATTCTGCTGGTGCAGTCACTGTGTACATACATTACATTACTGATCCTGAGTTACCTCCTGTATTATACCCCAGAGCTGCACTCACTATTCTGCTGGTGCAGTCACTGTGTACATACATTACATTACTGATCCTGAGTTATATCCTGTATTATACTCCAGAGCTGCACTCACTATTCTGCTGGTGCAGTCACTGTGTACACACATTACTGATCCTGAGTTACATCCTGTATTATACTCCAGAGCAGCACTCACTATTCTGCTGGTGCAGTCACTGTGTACATACATTACTGATCCTGAGTTACCTCCTGTATTATACTCCAGAGCTGCACTCACTATTCTGCTGCTTGCATTTGGAAACAGCAGGTAAGTTTTGTGCAGACACTATACCTGCAGTGAAGAGCATTTTGGTCCCAATTCCCCTTTCTGACATAGAGCAATGATTTTAACCCCTTAATCCCATATGACGTACTATCCCGTCCAGGTGACCTGGGACTTAATTCCCATGGACGGGATAGTACGTCATATGCGATCGGCCGCGCTCACGGGGGGAGCGCGGCCGATCGCGGCCGGGTGTCAGCTGCCTATCGCAGCTGACATCCGGCACTATGTGCCAGGAGCGGTCACGGACCGCTCCCGGCACATTAACCCCCGGCACACCGCGATCAAAGATGATCGCGGTGTGCCGGCGGTGCAGGGAAGCATCGCGCAGGGAGAGGGCTCCCTGCGGGCTTTCCTGAGACGATCGGTACACGGTGATGTGCTCACCGTGTACCGAGCGTCTTCTCCCTGCAGTCCCTGGATCCAAAATGGCCGCCGGGCTGCATCCGGGTCCTGCAGGGAGCACTTCCGGGTCAGGATCAGGCTGCAGCTGCAGCTCTAATCCTGCCCGGCTGTATGTCAGATCACCGATCTGATAGAGTGCTGTGCACACTGTCAGATCGGTGATCTGTGATGTCCCCCCCTGGGACAAAGTGAAAAAGTAAAAAAAAAAATTTCCACACTTGTAAAAAAAAAAATAAAAAAAAAATTCCTAAATAAAGCAGAAAAAAAAAAATATTATTCCCATAAATACATTTCTTTACATAAAAAAAAAACAAAAAAACAATAAAAGTACACATATTTAGTATCGCCGCGTCCGTAACGACCCGACCTATAAAACTGGCCCACTAGTTAACCCCTTCAGTGAACACCGTAAGAAAAAAAAAAAAAAAACGAGCCAAAAAACAACGCTTTATTATCATAACGCTGAACAAAGAGTGGAATAACACGCGATCAAAAAGACGGATATAAATAACCATGTTACCTCTGAAAACGTCATCTTGTCCCGCAAAAAACGAGCCGCCATATAGCATCATAACCAAAAAAATAAAAAAGTTATAGTCCTCTGAATAAAGCGATGCCAAAATAATTATTTTTTCTATAAAATAGCTTTTATCGTATAAAAGCGCCAAAACATAAAAAAAATGATATAAATGAGGTGTCGCTGTAATCGTACTGACCCGAAGAATAAAACTGCTTCATCAATTTTACCAAACGCGGAACGGTATAAACGCCTCCCCCAATAGAAATTCATGAATAGCTGGTTTTTGGTCATTCTGCCTCACAAAAAAATCGGAATAAAAAGCGATCAAAAACTGTCACGTGTCCGAAAATGTAACCGATAAAAACGTCAACTCGTCCCGCAAAAAACAAGACCTCACATGACTCTGTGGACCAAAATATGGAAAAATTATAGGTCTCAAAATGTGGAGACGCAAAAACTTTTTTGCTATAAAAAGCGTCTTTTAGTGTGTGACGGCTGCCAATCATAAAAATCCGCTAAAAAACTCGCTATAAAAGTAAATCAAACCCCCCTTCATCACCCCCTTAGTTAGGCTAGGTTCACATTGCGTTAATGGGTTAACGCTAACGGACAGCGTTGCACGGCGAAAATGTCACAATTAACGCCGTGCAACGGGTCCGTTAGCACAACCATTGACAGCAATGTGATTTTCAGGTGTAGCGCATCGCTAGAGCGTGCCATTTTCGGCTCGCGCTAGCAAGGTGCCATTCTTTTGTGGCGCGCCTCAGACGCTGCTTGCAGCGTCCGCGGCGCGCCCGAGGTCCGATCCCCGATCTTCCAGAGCGGGGACGTTAACGCGACCACTAAACACGACACCTAAAAAGACATTGTGTTAGCGCAATCCGCTAGTGCTAAACGGATTTCCCTAACGCAATGTGAACCTAGCCTTAGGGAAAAATAATAAAATTAAAAAAAATGTATTTATTTCCATTTTCCGGTTAGGGTTAGGGTTAGGGCTAGGGTTGGGGCTAGGGTTAGGGTTTGGATTACATTTACGGTTGGGATTAGGGTTGGGATTAGAATTAGGGGTGTGTCTGGGTTAGGTGTGTGGTTAGGGTTACAGTTGGGATTAGGGTTAGTGGTGCGTTTGGATTAGGGTTTCATTTATAATTGGGGGGTTTCCACTGTTTAGACACATCAGGGGCTCTCCAAACGCGACATGGCGTCCGATCTCAATTCCAGCCAATTCTGCATTGAAAAAGTAAAACAGTGCTCCTTCACTTCCGAGCTCTCCCGTGCGCCCAAACAGGGGTTTACCCCAACATATGGGGTATCAGCGTACTCGAGACAAATTGGACAACAACTTTTTGGGTCCAAGTTCTCTTGTTATCCTTGGGAAAATAAAAATTTGGGGGGCTAAAAAACATTTTTGTGGGAAAAAAAAGGATTTTTATTTTCACGGCTCTGCGTTGTAAACTGTAGTGAAACACTTGGGGGTTCAAAGTTTTCACAACACATCTAGATAAGTTCCATGGGAGGTCTAGTTTCCAATATGGGGTCACTTGTGGGTGGTTTCTACTGTTTGGGTACATCAGGGGCTCTGCAAATGCAACGTGACGCCTGCAGACCAATCCATCTAAGTCTGCATTCCAAATGGCGCTCCTTGCCTTCCGAGCTCTGCCATGCGCCCAAACAGTGGTTCCCCCCCACATATGGGGTATCAGCGTACTCAGGACAAATTGAACAACAACTTTTGGGGTCCAATTTATTCTGTTACCCTTGGGAAAATACAAAGCTGGGGGCTAAAAAATCATTTTTGTGAAAAAAAAAAGAATTTTTATTTTCACGGGTCTGCGTTATAAACTGTAGTGAAACACTTAGGGGTTCAAAGTTCTCACAACACATCTAGATAAGTTCCATGGGAGGTCTAGTTTCTAATATGGGGTCACTTGTGGGGGGTTTGTACTGTTTGGGTACATCAGGGGCTCTGCAAATGCAACGTGACTCCTGCAGACCAATCCATCTAAGTCTGCATTCCAAATGGCGCTCCTTCCCTTCCGAGCTCTGCCATGCGCCCAAACAGTGGTTCCCCCCCACATATGGGGTATCAGCGTACTCAGGACAAATTGGACAACAACTTTTGGGGTCCAATTTATTATGTTACCCTTGTGAAAATACAAAACTGGGGGCTAAAAAATTTTTGCGAAAAAAAAATAAATTTATTTTAACGGCTCTGCGTTATAAACTGTAGTGAAACACTTGGGGGTTCAAAGCTCTCAAAACACATCTAGATAAGTTCCTTAGAGGGTCTAGTTTCCAAAATGGTGTCACTTGTGGGGGTTTTTAATGTTTAGGCACATCAGGGGCTCTCCAAACCAACATGGCGTCCCATCTTAATTCCAGTCAATTTTGCATTGAAAAGTCAAATGGCGCTCCTTCCCTTCCGAGCTCTGCTATGCACCCAAAAAGTGGTTTACCCCCACATATGGGGTATCGTCGCACTCAGGACAAATTGCACAACAACTTTTGTGGTCTAATTTCTTCTCTTACCCTTGGGAAAATAAAAAATTGGGGGCGAAAAGATCATTTTTGTGAAAAAATAAGATTTTTTATTTTTACGGCTCTGCATTATAAACTTCTGTGAAGCACTTGTTGGGTCAAAGTGCTCACCACACATCTAGATAAGTTCCTTAAGGGGTCTACTTTTCAAAATGGTGTCACTTGTGAGGGGTTCCAATGTTTAGGCACATCAGGGGCTCTCCAAACGCAACATGGCGTCCCATCTCAATTCCAGTCAATTTTGCATTGAAAAGTCAAATGGCGCTCCTTTCCTTCCGAGCTCTGCCATGCGCCCAAACAGTGGTTTACCCCCACATATGGGGTATCGTCGCACTCAGGACAAATTGCACAACAACTTTTGTGGTCTAATTTCTTCTCTTACCCTTGGGAAAATAAAAAATTGGTGGCGAAAAGATTATTTTTGTGAAAAAATATGATTTTTTATTTTTACGGCTCTGCATTATAAACTTCTGTGAAGCACTTGTTGGGTCAAAGTGCTCACCACACCTCTAGATAAGTTCCTTAAGGGGTCTACTTTCCAAAATGGTGTCACTTGTGGGGATTTCAATGTTTAGGCACATCAGGGGCTCTCCAAACGCAACATGGCATCCCATCTCAATTCCAGTCAATTTTGCATTGAAAAGTAAAATGGCGCTCCTTCCCTTCCGAGCTCTGCCATACGCCCAAACAATGGTTTACACCCATATACGGGGTATCAGCGTACTCAGGACAAATTGGCCAACAATTTTTGAGGTTCAATTTCTTCTCTTACTCTTGGGAAAATAAAAAATTGGGGGCGAAAAGATCATTTTTGTGAAAAAATATGATTTTTTATTTTTACGGCTCTGCATTATAAACTTCTGTGAAGCAATTGGTGGGTCAAAGTGGTCACCACACATCTAGATCAGTTCCTTAGGGTGTCTACTTTCCAAAATGGTGTCACTTGTGGGGGGTTTCAATGTTTAGGCACATCAGTGGCTCTCCAAACGCAACATGGTGTCCCATCTCAATTCCTGTCAATTTTGCATTTAAAAGTCAAATGGCGCTCCTTCCCTTCCGAGCTCTGCCATGCGCCCAAACAGTGGTTTACCCCCACATATGGGGTATCAGCGTACTCAGTACAGATTGTACAACAATGTTTGGCATCCATTTTATCCTGTTACCCTTGGTAAAATAAAACAAATTGGAGCTGAAATAAATTTTGTGTGAAAAAAAGTTAAATATTCATTTTTATTTAAACATTCCAAAAATTCCTGTGAAACCCCTGAAGGGTTAATAAACTTCTTGAATGTGGTTTTGAGCACCTTGAGGGGTGCAGTTTTTAGAATGGTGTCACACTTGGGTATTTTCTATCATATAGACCCCTCAAAATGACATCAAATGAGATGTGGTCCCTAAAAAAAAATGGTGTTGTAAAAATGAGAAATCGCTGGTCAACTTTGAACCCTTATAACTCCCTAACAAAAAAAAATTTTGGTTCCAAAATTGTGCTGATGTAAAGGAGACATGTGGGAAATGTTACTTATTAAGTATTTTGCGTGACATATCTCTGTGATTTAAGGGCATAAAAATTTAAAGTTGGAAAATTGCGAAATTTTCAAAATTTTCGCCAAATTTCCGTTTTTTTCACAAATAAACGCAAGTTATATCGAATAAATGTTACTACTAAAATGAAGTACAATATGTCACGAGAAAACAATGTCAGAATCGCCAAGATCCGTTGAAGCGTTCCAGAGTTATAACCTCATAAAGGGACAGTGGTCAGAATTGTAAAAATTGGCCCGGTCATTAACGTGCAAACCACCCTCGGGGCTTAAGGGGTTAATGACCTGAAAAGAAGTTCAAGAGTGTCGGTCATCAGTGATCTGGGGCGTCATGTGTCCAGGGTTGTAGGGTGCCAGCCTCCGCTGTAAGGCAGGGTTGTAGGGTGCCAGCCTCCGCTGTAAGGCAGGGTTGTAGGGTGCCAGCCTCCGCTGTAAGGCAGGGTTGTGGGGTGCCAGCCTCCGCTGTAAGGCAGGGTTGTGGGGTGCCAGCCTCCGCTGTAAGGCAGGGTTGTGGGGTGCCATCCTCCGCTGTAAGGCAGGGTTGTGGGGTGCCAGCCTCCGCTGTAAGGCAGGGTTGTGAGGTGCCATCCTCCGCTGTAAGGCAGGGTTGTGGGGTGCCAGCCTCCGCTGTAAGGCAGGGTTGTAGGGTGCCAGCCTGCGCTGTAAGGCAGGGTTGTAGGGTGCCAGCCTCCGCTGTAAGGCAGGGTTGTAGGGTGCCAGCCTCCGCTGTAAGGCAGGGTTGTGGGGTGCCAGCCTCCGCTGTAAGGCAGGGTTGTGGGGTGCCAGCCTCCGCTGTAAGGCAGGGTTGTGGGGTGCCAGCCTCCGCTGTAAGGCAGGGTTGTGAGGTGCCATCCTCCGCTGTAAGGCAGGGTTGTGGGGTGCCAGCCTCCGCTGTAAGGCAGGGTTGTAGGGTGCCAGCCTGCGCTGTAAGGCAGGGTTGTAGGGTGCCAGCCTCCGCTGTAAGGCAGGGTTGTAGGGTGCCAGCCTCCGCTGTAAGGCAGGGTTGTGGGGTGCCAGCCTCCGCTGTAAGGCAGGGTTGTAGGGTGCCAGCCTGCGCTGTAAGGCAGGGTTGTGGGGTGCCAGCCTCCGCTGTAAGGCAGGGTTGTAGGGTGCCAGCCTCCGCTGTAAGGCAGGGTTGTGGGGTGCCAGCCTCCGCTGTAAGGCAGGGTTGTAGGGTGCCAGCCTCTGCTGTAAGGCAGGGTTGTAGGGTGCCAGCCTCCGCTGTAAGGCAGGGTTGTGGGGTGCCAGCCTCCACTGTAAGGCAGGGTTGTGGGGTGCCAGCCTCCGCTGTAAGGCAGGGTTGTAGGGAGATGATGGAGTAACACACAATCCCCCGTCATCGTCCGGGGCCGGTATTTGTGCGGGGAGTTCAAGTCTTTATCATTAATTTTAATGATTTATAAAAGTTATATTTTAGTACATTCTGGAAGAGCAGAAATATTCTGTAATGGATATGAGAGTATAATGGCTAAGGAATACTGTGATGTCATTATCCCATTTTCCATCATCACTGTGTGCATGATCCCTGTAGTGTGATATCACTGTGTGTATTATCCCTGTACTGTGACATCACTGTGTGCATGATCCCTGTAGTGTGATATCACTGTGTGTATTATCCCTGTACTGTGACTTCGCTGTGTGCATGATCCCTGTATTGTAACATCACTGTGTGTATTATCTCTGTACTGTGACATCACTGTGTGTATTATCTCTGTACTGTGACATCACTGTGTGTATTATCCCTGTACTGTGACATCACCGTGTGCATGATCCCTGCACTTTGACATCACTGTGTGTATTATCTCTGTACTGTGACATCGCTGTGTGCATTATCTCTGTACTGTGACATCACTGTGTGTATTATCCCTGTACTGTGACATCACTGTGTGTATTATCCCTGTACTGTGACCACACTGTGTGTATTATCCCTGTACTGTGACATCACTGTGTGTATTATCCCTGTACTGTGACCACACTGTGTGTATTATCTCTGTACTGTGACATCGCTGTGTGCATTATCTCTGTACTGTGACATCACTGTGTGTATTATCCCTGCACTGTGACATCACTGTGTGCATTATCTCTGTACTGTGACATCACTGTGTGTATTATCCCTGTACTGTGACATCACTGTGTGTATTAATCCTCTACTGTGACATCACTGTGTGTATTATCCCTGTACTCTGGCATCACTGTGTGTATTATCCCTGTACTGTGACATCACTGTGTGCATTATCTCTGTACTGTGACATCACTGTGTGTATTATCCCTGTACTGTGACATCACTGTGTGTATTATCCCTGCACTGTGACATCACTGTGTGCATTATCTCTGTACTGTGACATCACTTTGTGTATTATCCCTGTACTGTGACGTCACTGTGTGTATTATCTCTGTACTGTGACATCACTGTGTGTATTATCTCTGTACTGTGACATCACTGTGTGTATTATCTCTGTACTGTGACATCACTGTGTGCATGATCCCTGTACTGTGACATCACTGTGTGCATGATCCCTGTACTGTGACATCACTGTATATTATCCCTGTACTGTGACATCACTGTGTGCATTATCTCTGTACTGTGACATCACTGTGTGTATTATCCCTGCACTGTGACATCACTGTGTGTATTATCCCTGCACTGTGACATCACTGTGTGTTTTATCCCTGTACTGTGACATCACTGTGTGTATTATCCCTGTACTGTGACATCACTATCCCTGTACTGTGACGTCACTGTGTGCATTATCCCTGTACTGTGACATCAATGTGTGCATTATCTTTGTACTGTGACATCACTGTGTGCATTATCCCTGTACTGTGACATCACTGTGTGTATTATCCCTGCACTGTGACATCACTTTGTGTATTATCCCTGCACTGTGACATCACTGTGTATTATCCCTGTACTGTGACGTCACTGTGTGCATTATCCCTGTACTGTGACATCACTGTGTGTATTATCCCTGTACTGTGACATCACTGTGTGCATTATCCCTGTACTGTGACATCACTGTGTGTATTATCTCTGTACTGTGACATCACTGTGTGTATTATCTCTGTACTGTGACATCACTGTGTGTATTATCCCTGCACTGTGACATCACTGTGTGTATTATCCCTCTACTGTGACATCACTGTGTGTATTATCCCTGCACTGTGACATCACTGTGTGCATTATCTCTGTACTCTGACATCACTGTGTGTATTATCCCTGTACTGTGACATCACTGTTTGCATTATCTCTGTACTGTGACATCACTGTGTGTATTATCCCTGTACTGTGAGATCACTGTGTGTATTATCCCTGCACTGTGATATCACTGTGTGTATTATCCCTGTACTGTGACATCACTGTGTGTATTATCCCTGCACTGTGACATCACTGTGTGTATTATCTGTTGTGAATTCTGCACTTGGGTTCCCTCCAGTGGTTGTAGCTGGGAATGCAGTTGTCTCTGAGTCACATTCCTGGCCAGGTGTATCTGCTAATTGCTGTTCTGACTGGGATATTTAAGTGTGCAGGATTCATTAGTCCTTGCCAGTTGTCAATGTTTCTTTGGAAGTATTGGTTCTCTGCCTGGCCTCACCTGCTTAGCTGCCAATTTCAGCAAAGATAAGTGTTTGGTTTTTGTATCTGTGGCACACTGCCAGTGTGCTTGTTTCAGTTTATTCCTGCTCTGTTTGTAGGATTCACTGGAGTTGCAGATTTACGCTCCTACATCTGTTAGTTAGATGTAGGAAGTTTTTTGTATATTCTGCTGTGGATATTTTTGAAGGGTTTTAATACTGACCGCACAGAACTCTGTCCTATCCTGTCCTATCTAGCTAGAGTGGCCTCATGTGCTAAATCCTGTTTTTTTCTGCCTGTGTATGTTTTTACCTCTCCGACTCACCGCCAATGTGTTTATATTTTGCATTTATTTTTTAGTGGAGACGCAGGGTGAGGCAGTGACTGTGCAATGGCTGCTGAATGGACGGTTGCGAAGGTCGCTGCGATCACAGAACAAGGTAAGGTGCTAAGAACATGGGATACAGAGAGGAGGCTGAGGACACCGGTGTCGCAGGGTGGAGGCTGAGGACACTGGTGTCGCAGGGAGGAGGCTGAGGACACTGGTGTCGCAGGGTGGAGGCTGAGGACACCGGTGTCGCAGGGTGGAGGCTGAGGACACTGGTGTCGCAGGGTGGAGGCTGAGGACACTGGTGTCGCAGGGTGGAGGCTGAGGACACTGGTGTCGCAGGGTGGAGGCTGAGGACACCGGTGTCGCAGGGTGGAGGCTGAGGACACCGGTGTCGCAGGGTGGAGGCTGAGGACACCGGTGTCGCAGGGTGGAGGCTGAGGACACCGGTGTCGCAGGGTGGAGGCTGAGGACACCGGTGTCGCAGGGTGGAGGCTGAGGACACCGGTGTCGCAGGGTGGAGGCTGAGGACACCGGTGTCGCAGGGTGGAGGCTGAGGACACTGGTGTCGCAGGGTGGAGGCTGAGGACACTGGTGTCGCAGGGTGGAGGCTGAGGACGCACGGGGTGTGGGACAGAGGCTGAGGATGCCGAGGGTGTAGGGAGTGGAGGCTGAGGACACTGGTGTCACAGGGTGGAGGCTGAGGACACTGGTGTCGCAGGGTGGAGGCTGAGGACACTGGTTGTCGCAGGGTGGAGGCTGAGGACACTGGTGTCGCAGGGTGGAGGCTGAGGACACTGGTGTCGCAGGGTGGAGGCTGAGGACGCACGGGGTGTGGGACAGAGGCTGAGGATGCCGAGGGTGTAGGGAGTGGAGGACGCTGGGTCTCTACACTGTGGTGCAGGGGGTGAGGACTTTGTTGAAACATTGTGGTTTTCTTCAGAATTGACTTCACCACAAATAGGGAAGAGCGGCCATGTGTGACTTAACCCTTCCTGCTGTGCTGTGAGTGGTCGGGTGGTGCTGACCGCCGCCATGTGTGAACTGGTCCTATTCTGGGTGCGGGATGAAGAGCGGTCCTCCTAGCGGTCCGGTGGGCCTCGTACCAATGCCGTGAGTTGGTCCTCGTGGTGGTCCCGTGGGCCTCATGGCATTGCGGTGGGGTGGTCTCCTGGCAGTCCGGTGGTCTTCCTGGCGGTGGGGTGGTCTCCTAGCGGTGGGGTGGGCTTCATGGCATTGCGGTGGGGTGGTCTTCTGACGGTGGGGTGGTCTCCTAGCGGTGGGCCTCGTGGCATTGCGGTGGGGTGGTCTCCTGGTGGTGGGGTGGGCTTCATGGCATTGCGGTGGGGTGGGCTTCTGGCAGTGGGGTGGTCTCCTAGCGGTGGGCCTCGTGGCATTCCGGTGGGGTGGTCTCCTGGCGGTCCAATGGTCTTGGCGGTGGGATGGTCTCCTAGTGGTGGGGTGGGCTTCATGGCATTGCGGTGGGGTGGTCTCCTGGTGGTCTGATGGTCTTCTTGGCGGTGGGATGGTCTCCTGGCAGTGGGGTGGGCTTTGTGGCATTGCGGTGGGGTGGTTTCCTGGCGGTCCGATGGTCTTCTTGGCGGTGGGGTGGTCTCCTGGCGGTGGGGTGGGCTTTGTGGCATTGCGGTGGTCTCCTGATGGTCCAATGGGCCTCATACCAGTGCGGTGGGTTGGGCCTCGTGGCGGTGGGGGTCTTGTATGGAGTGTTGGCAGGTGGTAGGACCAGTCATGGAGTGGGGTCTGCTCCCACCCGCTGGGTGCAGTCTGCAGATTTTGGCGGCCCCTCTATCTCGGGGCGGTGGTCCCCGTGTGCGGCTGTTTATCTCCGTCCACATTAGACAAATCCTCAGGAATGAGCTGAGATCTTGTGTTCTCGGTCTCCCCGGAGGACGGGCCGGGCGCCCCCAGTGTAAGCCTGAGGGGTCGGGGTGCAGTCGGCAAAGGGTTAACAGCTGTGCTATAAAACCCCTAGTGCTGCCGAGTCCGGGCCAAAACCACAAACAGGAAAACTCTGAGAAGCCGCCCCCCAGGCCCTCAACTCATAGGGGCCCGAAACCACAGATACTGTCATCCAGGTGCGGACAGGGGATGAAATTCAGCCCTGGCATTGGTCATCACACCGGCCCATCACACCGGCCCATCACACCGGCCCATCACACCGGCCCATCACACCGACCCATCACACAGGCCCATCACACAGGCCCATCACACAGGCCCATCACACCGGCCCATCACACAGGCCCATCACACCGGCCCATCACACCGGCCCATCACACCGGCCCATCACACCGACCCATCACACAGGCCCATCACACAGGCCCATCACACAGGCCCATCACACCGGCCCATCACACCGGCCCATCACACCGGCCCATCACACCGGCCCATCACACAGGCCCATCACACTGGCCCATCACACCGGCCCATCACACCGGCCCATCACACCGGCCCATCACACCGGCCCATCACACAGGTCCATCACACCGGCCCATCACACCGGCCCATCACACCGGCCCATCACACCGGCCCATCACACCGGCCCATCACACCGGCCCATCACACCGGCCCATCACACAGGCCCATCACACAGGCCCATCACACAGGTCCATCACACCGGCCCATCACACCGGCCCATCACACCGGCCCATCACACCGACCCATCACACCGGCCCATCACACCGGCCCATCACACAGGCCCATCACACAGGCCCATCACACAGGCCCATCACACCGGCCCATCACACCGGCCCATCACACCGGCCCATCACACCGGCCCATCACACAGGCCCATCACACAGGCCCATCACACCGGCCCATCACACCGGCCCATCACACCGGCCCATCACACAGGCCCATCACACAGGTCCATCACACCGGCCCATCACACCGGCCCATCACACCGGCCCATCACACCGGCCCATCACACCGGCCCATCACACAGGCCCATCACACAGGTCCATCACACCGGCCCATCACACCGGCCCATCACACAGGTCCATCACACCGGCCCATCACACCGGCCCATCACACCGGCCCATCACACCGGCCCATCACACAGGCCCATCACACAGGTCCATCACACCGGCCCATCACACCGGCCCATCACACCGGCCCATCACACCGGCCCATCACACAGGCCCATCACACAGGCCCATCACACCGGCCCATCACACCGGCCCATCACACAGGCCCATCACACAGGTCCATCACACCGGCCCATCACACCGGCCCATCACACCGGCCCATCACACCGGCCCATCACACCGGCCCATCACACCGGCCCATCACACAGGTCCATCACACAGGTCCATCACACCGGCCCATCACACCGGCCCATCACACAGGCCCATCACACCGGCCCATGGTATCCACAGGAATCAGATGGGATCTTTCACTAATATTACCCTGGATGGAGGAAAGGGAGATTTACTACAAGACCAATATTTCTAATGATCCCCGCGGCCGCTGAGGTCAGTGTCGGAGTCAGCGACTCTGTGCTCCATCACAACTGTTATCACTATGGGGGTCTGGAAAACACAGATTCTTCTAATAATGTAGCAGACAAGGCGGCCGACGACCAGACCGGCCCTGCTGTCCAGAGAAGAGCGTAGTGCCCTGGTATTGACTGTTCTACAGAACACTGCCTCTCTGTGCACCACAGGCTTGTAGTATCTGCTGTACAGGACACTGCCTCGCTGTGCTGCAAAAATCTGTAGTATCTGCTGTACAGTAGACTTCCTCTCTGGCCTGCACAGTCTTATTTTACATTCTGTATAGTAGACTGCTTCTCTGGCCTACACAGACATGTATTATAAGCTATATAGCAGATTGCTTCTACCACCAGACTTGTTTCACATCCTTTGGAGTTTAGTCTGGGGGATGGGTGAGTGCGTCGACACTGGGGGACGGGTGACTGCACCAACATTGGAGGACAGGTGATGGTGAGGGCGCCGACACTGAGGGATGGATGATGGCGCTGACACTGGGGGACGGGTGATGGCGCTGACACTGGGGGGACGGGTGATGGTGAGGGCGCCGACATAGGAGGACAGGTGATGGTGAGGGCGCCGACACTGGAGAACAGGTGATGGTGAGGGCGCCGACATAGGAGGACAGGTGATGGTGAGGGCGCCGACACTGGAAGACAGGTGATGGTGAGGGCGCCGACACTGGAGGACAGGTGATGGTGAGGGCGCCGACATAGGAGGACAGGTGATGGTGAGGGCGCAGACACTGGAGGACAGGTGATGGTGAGGGCGCCGACATAGGAGGACAGGTGATGGTGAGGGCGCCGACATAGGAGGACAGGTGATGGTGAGGGCGCCGACATAGGAGGACAGGTGATGGTGAGGGCGCCGACACTGGAAGACAGGTGATGGTGAGGGCGCCGACACTGGAGGACAGGTGATGGTGAGGGCGCCGACATAGGAGGACAGGTGATGGTGAGGGCGCCGACATAGGAGGACAGGTGATGGTGAGGGCGCCGACACTGGAAGACAGGTGATGGTGAGGGCGCCGACACTGGAAGACAGGTGATGGTGAGGGCGCCGACACTGGAGGACAGGTGATGGTGAGGGCGCCGACATAGGAGGACAGGTGATGGTGAGGGCGCAGACACTGGAGGACAGGTGATGGTGAGGGCGCCGACACTGGAGGACAGGTGATGGTGAGGGCACCGACATAGGAGGACAGGTGATGGTGTGGGCGCCGACACTGGAGGACAGGTGATGGTGAGGGCGCCGACACTGGAGTACAGGTGATGGTGAGGGCGCCGACATAGGAGGACAGGTGATGGTGAGGGCGCCGACACTGGAGCACAGGTGATGGTGAGGGCGCCGACACTGGAGCACAGGTGATGGTGAGGGCGCCGACATTGGAGCACAGGTGATGGTGAGGGCGCCGACACTGGAGCACAGGTGATGGTGAGGGCGCCGACACTGGAGGACAGGTGATGGTGAGGGCGTCGACACTGGGGGACAGGTGATGGTGAGGGCGTCGACACTGGGGGACGGGTGATGGTGAGGGCGCCAACACTGGGGGACAGGTGATGGTGAGGGCGTCGACACTGGGGGACGGGTGATGGCGCCGACATTGGAGGACAAGTGATGGTGATGGCGCCGACATTGGAGGACAGGTGATGGTGATGGCGCCGACATTGGAGGACAGGTGATGGTGATGGCGCCGACACTGGGGGACAGGTGATGGCGCCGACATTGGAGGACAAGTGATGGCACTGGGGAAACAGGATGCAGCCTCTCATATCTTCGGTTCCTTGATGACAGACATTAACCCGGGCCAGGGGGCAGTGACTGCCCCAATATGTCGCCTTTCTTTGCCGCCATTGTCCTGCAGACCAGACAATACTCACAGCTGAGGGTTTGTTACACTTGCCTCCTGTCTGGACTCTGCTCTGTGAGCGGAACAGACCGCTGAGGCTTTGTTACAATGTGTCAGTCTCTATAATTCTATATTAGAAACAATTGTATCGACTCCTCAGCTGAGAGCGGGACCGGCACTGCACGGGTTAATGATATTTACTGACTGCAAGCAAATCCAGAAGTGATCGGAACATAAAAGATTATAAGAAATCCGGAGGATTCCTCATGGGGAGAGAAAGTCTGTGAGGATCTACCAATGGGGGAGGGGCGGGGGCCCCAGGGGCCACATCCACAGAGCTCCCAGCAGGGGTCCTGACTAATCCTGTTACCATCCACACCTTGGGGGGATTCAAGCCACTCACCCTCCTCATTCACATTCCCATGTAAAACGTGCTGCTCCCCCAATGTCCTCAAGCAGCAGGAGGGAAAGTATGTGCCCCCCGGACTCCATAGTACAAGGGAAACACAACCTGATGTACGGAGAAAAGCGAGAAACCAAACCAGGAAATTCACAGAATATTATTTCCTGTAATAATTTCTTTTCTTCTCTACATCTTCTGCCAAATCACATAAATACAACCGTAACCCCACCCAATATCCACCGCTCACACCCATCCGGCCCACAAGTGATTTCTGCTCTGATTACCCGAAATTAAACCCTGCACCTGCAAATGAATACAGGATTTATACTACTGCCCCTATGTACAAGAATATAACTACTATAATACTGCCCCTATGTACAAGAATATAACTACTATAATACTGCCCCTATGTACAAGAATATAACTACTATAATACTGCCCCTATGTACAAGAATATAACTACTATAATACTGCCCCTATGTACAAGAATATAACTGCTATAATACTGCTCCTATATACAAGAATATAACTACTATAATACTGCCCCTATGTACAAGAATATAACTACTATAATACTGCCCCTATGTACAAGAATATAACTGCTATAATACTGCCCCTATGTACAAGAATATAACTGCTATAATACTGCCCCTATGTACAAGAATATAACTACAATAATACTGCCCCTATGTACAAGAATATAACTGCTATAATACTGCCCCTATGTACAAGAATATAACTACTATAATACTGCCCCTATGTACAAGAATATAACTACTATAATACTGCCCCTATGTACAAGAATATAACTGCTATAATACTGCCCCTATGTACAAGAATATAACTGCTATAATACTGCCCCTATGTACAAGAATATAACTACTATAATACTGCCCCCTATGTACAAGAATGTAACTACTATAATACTGCCCCTATGTACAAGAATATAACTACTATAATACTGCTCCTATGTACAAGAATATAACTACTATAATACTGCTCCTATATACAAGAATATAACTACTATAATACTGCCCCTATGTACAAGAATATAACTGCTATAATACTGCCCCTATGTACAAGAATATAACTACTATAATACTGCCCCTATGTACAAGAATATAACTACTATAATACTGCCCCTATGTACAAGAATATAACTGCTATAATACTGCCCCTATGTACAAGAATATAACTGCTATAATACTGCTCCTATGTACAAGAATATAACTACTATAATACTGCCCCTATGTACAAGAATATAACTACTATAATACTGCTCCTATATACAAGAATATAACTACTATAATACTGCCCCTATGTACAAGAATATAACTGCTATAATACTGCCCCTATGTACAAGAATATAACTACTATAATACTGCCCCTATGTACAAGAATATAACTGCTATAATACTGCCCCCTATGTACAAGAATATAACTACTATAATACTGCTCCTATGTACAAGAATATAACTACTATAATACTGCCCCTATGTACAAGAATATAACTACTATAATACTGCCCCTATGTACAAGAATATAACTACTATAATACTGCCCCTATGTACAAGAATATAACTACTATAATACTGCCCCTATATACAAGAATATAACTACTATAATACTGCTCCTATATACAAGAATATAACTACTATAATACTGCCCCTATGTACAAGAATATAACTACTATAATACTGCTCCTATGTACAAGAATATAACTACTATAATACTGCCCCTATGTACAAGAATATAACTACTATAATACTGCCCCTATGTACAAGAATATAACTACTATAATACTGCCCCTATGTACAAGAATATAACTACTATAATACAGCTCCTATGTACAAGAATATAACTACTATAATACTGCTCGTATGTACAAGAATATAACTACTATAATACTGCCCCTATGTACAAGAATATAACTACTATAATACTGCTCCTATATACAAGAATATAACTACTATAATACTGCTCCCTATGTACAAGAATATAACTACTATAATACTGCCCCCTATGTACAAGAATATAACTACTATAATACTGCCCCTATGTACAAGAATATAACTACTATAATACTGCTCCTATGTACAAGAATATAACTACTATAATACTGCCTTCTATGTACAAGAATATAACTACTATAATACTGCTCCTATGTACAGAATATAACTACTATAATACTGCTCCTATGTACAAGAATATAACTACTATAATACTGCCTGCTATGTCCCAGAATATAACTACTATAATACTGCCCCTATGTACAAGAATATAACTACTATAATACTGCCTTCTATGTACAAGAATATAACTACTATAATACTGCTCCTATATACAAGAATATAACTACTATAATACTGCTCCTATGTACAAGAATATAACTACTATAATACTGCTCCTATGTACAAGAATATAACTACTATAATACTGCCTTTTATATACAAGAATATAACTACTATAATACTGCTCCTATGTACAGAATATAACTACTATAATACTGCCCCCTATATACAAGAATATAACTACTATAATACTGCTCCTATGTACAAGAATATAACTACTATAATACTGCCCCTATGTACAGGAATATAACTACTATAATACTGCCCCTATGTACAGGAATATAATTACTATAATACTGCTCCTATGTACAAGAATATAACTACTATAATACTGCCCCTATGTACAAGAATATAACTACTATAATACTGCTCCTATGTACAAGAATATAACTACTATAATACTGCTCCTATGTACAAGAATATAACTACTATAATACTGCTCCTATGTACAAGAATATAACTACTATAATACTGCTCCTATGTACAAGAATATAACTGCTATAATACTGCCTCTATGTACAAGAATATAACTACTATAATACTGCCCTCTATGTACAAGAATATAACTACTATAATACTGCCCCTATGTACAAGAATATAACTACTATAATACTGCTCCTATGTACAAGAATATAACTACTATAATACTGCTCCTATGTACAAGAATATAACTACTATAATACTGCTCCTATGTACAAGAATATAACTGCTATAATACTGCCTCTATGTACAAGAATATAACTACTATAATACTGCCCCTATGTACAGGAATATAACTACTATAATACTGCCCCTATGTACAGGAATATAACTACTATAATACTGCCCCTATGTACAAGAATATAACTACTATAATGCTGCCCCCTATGCAGAATAGTAGCGCTGATATAATACAGCCCCTCTATAGGAGGCTTAGTATGTGTCCATCCTGCACTTCGCGGGGTCTTTGGTGGGCTTCAGCCTCTCGGACACATGTTTCTGTGCGGGAGGCTTCGGGGTGATGTCACTTTCCTGGTATCTTCCCAGCAGGGCGCTCGGCTCTGGGAACATGGGGTGTGACGGTCGTTATCTGCGAGGTCTGCGCTCCTTATTTGGAGAGCTGCGGTGACTGTTCTACGCCGTTCGCCTCCACTAATCGCTTACAAATGTCATAAAAATTACAGCAATATGAGGAAAACCACTGGGAAGAGCCGACATTGTAACCGGACGAGTCAGAACACGGCTCCGCGGCTTCGCGCCTGCTGGCAGCACAGAGGTCACGTCTGAGTTCACACTGCGCAGTTCTTCGAGAATATCAGTGAAATTAAAATTATCTTGAAATGATGGAAGTTGCAGACGATCAGGTGTGTGGAGGCTTCCAGAGGTGGTCGGTGGCCTCCACGTAGTGCAGACACGATCATCCTATAGCTGGGGCTTCTGCAGTACGGACCCCTCAGGGGTGCAGAGGAATCTGGGGCACCCACAGTGATGCTCCGGCTGAGGACTTCCCCCATGGACCCGCAGATGCCATTGAATTTCATTGCCCCTGTCCTGGGCAGACAATAGAGGTTGTAGAGGGCCTGCGTCTGTGTGACCACTGATATGGTGCTGCTCACTGCAGCATCTAAGGGGTTAAGCTGTGCAATCTGAACAAGCTCCAATCACAGCAGTACCAGTGAGTGTCTGATGTATGAGACCGCCGGCACCCAGAGGGTGTGGAGCAGGATCTGTGGGTGAGCGCCGTACAAAATCTCCCAACATTATTATTATTATTATTATTTATTGTTATAGCGCCATTTATTATATGGCGCTTTACATATGAGGAGGGGTATACATAATAAAAACAAGTTCAGTACAATAATCTTAAACAATACAAGTCACAACTGGTACAGGAGGAGAGAGGACCCTGCCCGCGAGGGCTCACAATCTACAAGGGATGGGTGAGAATACAGGAGGAGAGAGGACCCTGCCCGCGAGGGCTCACAATCTACAAGGGATGGGTGAGGATACAGGAGGAGAGAGGACCCTGCCTGCGAGG
The DNA here is from genome assembly GCF_032444005.1 of Ranitomeya imitator. Taxonomy (NCBI): domain Eukaryota; kingdom Metazoa; phylum Chordata; class Amphibia; order Anura; family Dendrobatidae; genus Ranitomeya; species Ranitomeya imitator. Next base: position 1,218,602,133 of record NC_091282.1, on the reverse strand, counting down.
GCTCACAATCTACAAGGGATGGGTGAGGATACAGGAGGAGAGAGGACCCTGCCCGCGAGGACTCACAATCTACAAGGGATGGGTGAGGATACAGGAGGAGAGAGGACCCTGCCCGCGAGGGCTCACAATCTACAAGGGATGGGTGAGGATACAGGAGGAGAGAGGACCCTGCCCGCGAGGGCTCACAATCTACAAGAGATGGGTGAGGATACAGGAGCAGAGAGGACCCTGCCCGCGAGGGCTCACAATCTACAAGGGATGGGTGAGGATACAGGAGGAGGGAGGACCCTGCCCGCGAGGGCTCACAATCTACAAGGGATGGGTGAGGATACAGGAGGAGAGGGGACCCTGCCTGCGAGGGCTCACAATCTACAAGGGATGGGTGAGGATACAGGAGGAGAGAGGACCCTGCCCGCGAGGGCTCACAATCTACAAGGGATGGGTGAGGATACAGGAGGAGAGAGGACCCTGCCCGCGAGGGCTCACAATCTACAAGGGATGGGTGAGGATACAGGAGGAGAGAGGACCCTGCCTGCGAGGGCTCACAATCTACAAGGGATGGGTGAGGATACAGGAGGAGAGAGGACCCTGCCCGCGAGGACTCACAATCTACAAGGGATGGGTGAGGATACAGGAGGAGAGAGGACCCTGCCCGCGAGGGCTCACAATCTACAAGGGATGGGTGAGGATACAGGAGGAGAGAGGACCCTGCCCGCGAGGGCTCACAATCTACAAGAGATGGGTGAGGATACAGGAGCAGAGAGGACCCTGCCCGCGAGGGCTCACAATCTACAAGGGATGGGTGAGGATACAGGAGGAGGGAGGACCCTGCCCGCGAGGGCTCACAATCTACAAGGGATGGGTGAGGATACAGGAGGAGAGGGGACCCTGCCTGCGAGGGCTCACAATCTACAAGGGATGGGTGAGGATACAGGAGGAGAGAGGACCCTGCCCGCGAGGGCTCACAATCTACAAGGGATGGGTGAGAATACAGGAGGAGAGGGGACCCTGCCTGCGAGGGCTCACAATCTACAAAATCTTGAAAACCAGGGATTCAAGCTTCAGGAGGCTAATTTGCATATTCCAGGTGCCTTCTGGGAGAAGCGAAGTCTCCCTAAGCTAGAAGATCGTTGGGTACAGCCGGGACCAGCTGCTTCGAAAGCATCACCAAACCGCGCGCCTTACGGCGCGCAAATTTTTGCCTGTAGGACATTATTGCAAGAGAGCTTGGCTGAGTAGATTACACAAGAAGGAAAACACACAGCAAGTCAGCAGGATCTAGGAGCAACATGGCAGATGTGACAACCTACATGGTGAGCTGCAGCATGTGCTACATGTTCACAGATCGACCAGAAGAAGAATCCAATTTCACCTGTCAGAAGTGTAGACTAGTGGCCCTTTTAGAAGAAAAGGTGCGGGGTCTGGAAGAAAGAATAGCAACTTTGAAACTCATCAAAGAGAATGAAGACTTTCTAGACAGAACAGAAGCATCTCTACTGGTCACAGAAGGTGAAAAAAGTGTCAGAGAACATTCAAAAGCAGATGAGTGGAAGCATGTGACCAAAAGAAGCAAGAAGACCATGGAGAAATCACCAACCACACAACTGAAGAACCGATATCAAATCTTTGTAGAGGATGAAGATGGCACACCTAAGAATGAAGCAATACCAGCAAGCAAAAAAGAAAAGGGCACACAGCAACAAGTGACAGCAAAAAGTACAGCCAAGAAGCAACGAAGAGTGGTGGTGGTGGGAGACTCACTACTGAGAGGCACCGAAGCAGCCATCTGCAGACCGGACATAACTGCAAGAGAAGTATGCTGCCTTCCAGGTGCGATGATCAAGGATGTGACCGATAGGATACCAAAGCTCTTCAGCTCCAAGGACGTCCACCCATTTCTTCTGATACATGTTGGCACCAATGACACGGCAAGGAAGGACCTACCGACAATCTGCAAGGACTTTGAAGAGTTGGGGAAGAAAGTAAAGGAACTGGATGCACAGGTAGTTTTTTCTTCTATCCTTCCAGTAGACGGGCATGGCACCAGGAGATGGAACAGGATCCTTGATGCAAACAACTGGCTAAGACGATGGTGCAGACAACAAGGATTTGGATTCCTGGACCACGGTGTGAATTACTGGTATGATGGACACCTCGCCAGAGACGGACTACACCTCAACAAACCTGGGAAACACACATTCGCCAGAAGACTCGCTACACTCATCAGGAGGGCGTTAAACTAGAAGAAGAGGGGACGGGAAGAAAAACATTAGACTCGAACAAAGACGACCCAGGAAAACATACTCAGAAGGGAGGTAAGAACATTTCTAAAACAATCCACAGTGAGGAGATTGGAACAAAACAAAATCCTCTAAACTGCATGCTCGCAAACGCCAGAAGCCTGACAAACAAGATGGAAGAACTAGAAGCAGAAATATCTACAGGTAACTTTGACATAGTGGGAATAACCGAGACATGGTTAGATGAAAGCTATGACTGGGCAGTTAACTTACAGGGTTACAGTCTGTTTAGAAAGGATCGTAAAAATCGGAGAGGAGGAGGGGTTTGTCTCTATGTAAAGTCTTGTCTAAAGTCCACTTTAAGGGAGGATATTAGCGAAGGGAATGAGGATGTCGAGTCCATATGGGTTGAAATTCATGGAGGGAAAAATGGTAACAAAATTCTCATTGGGGTCTGTTACAAACCCCCAAATATAACAGAAAGCATGGAAAGTCTACTTCTAAAGCAGATAGATGAAGCTGCAACCCATAATGAGGTCCTGGTTATGGGGGACTTTAACTACCCGGATATTAACTGGGAAACAGAAACCTGTGAAACCCATAAAGGCAACAGGTTTCTGCTAATAACCAAGAAAAATTATCTTTCACAATTGGTGCAGAATCCAACCAGAGGAGCAGCACTTTTAGACCTAATACTATCTAATAGACCTGACAGAATAACAAATCTGCAGGTGGTTGGGCATTTAGGAAATAGCGACCACAATATTGTGCAGTTTCACCTGTCTTTCACTAGGGGGACTTGTCAGGGAGTCACAAAAACATTGAACTTTAGGAAGGCAAAGTTTGAACAGCTTAGAGATGCCCTTAATCTGGTAGACTGGGACAATATCCTCAGAAATGAGAATACAGATAATAAATGGGAAATGTTTAAGAACATCCTAAATAGGCAGTGTAAGCGGTTTATACCTTGTGGGAATAAAAGGACTAGAAATAGGAAAAACCCAATGTGGCTAAACAAAGAAGTAAGACAGGCAATTAACAGTAAAAAGAAAGCATTTGCACTACTAAAGCAGGATGGCACCATTGAAGCTCTAAAAAACTATAGGGAGAAAAATACTTTATCTAAAAAACTAATTAAAGCTGCCAAAAAGGAAACAGAGAAGCACATTGCTAAGGAGAGTAAAACTAATCCCAAACTGTTCTTCAACTATATCAATAGTAAAAGAATAAAAACTGAAAATGTAGGCCCCTTAAAAAATAGTGAGGAAAGAATGGTTGTAGATGACGAGGAAAAAGCTAACATATTAAACACCTTCTTCTCCACGGTATTCACGGTGGAAAATGAAATGCTAGGTGAAATCCCAAGAAACAATGAAAACCCTATATTAAGGGTCACCAATCTAACCCAAGAAGAGGTGCGAAACCGGCTAAATAAGATTAAAATAGATAAATCTCCGGGTCCGGATGGCATACACCCACGAGTACTAAGGGAACTAAGTAATGTAATAGATAAACCATTATTTCTTATTTTTAGGGACTCTATAGCGACAGGGTCTGTTCCGCAGGACTGGCGCATAGCAAATGTGGTGCCAATATTCAAAAAGGGCTCTAAAAGTGAACCTGGAAATTATAGGCCAGTAAGTCTAACCTCTATTGTTGGTAAAATATTTGAAGGGTTTCTGAGGGATGTTATTCTGGATTATCTCAATGAGAATAACTGTTTAACTCCATATCAGCATGGGTTTATGAGAAATCGCTCCTGTCAAACCAATCTAATCAGTTTTTATGAAGAGGTAAGCTATAGGCTGGACCACGGTGAGTCATTGGACGTGGTATATCTCGATTTTTCCAAAGCGTTTGATACCGTGCCGCACAAGAGGTTGGTACACAAAATGAGAATGCTTGGTCTGGGGGAAAATGTGTGTAAATGGGTCAGTAACTGGCTTAGTGATAGAAAGCAGAGGGTGGTTATAAATGGTATAGTCTCTAACTGGGTCGCTGTGACCAGTGGGGTACCGCAGGGGTCAGTATTGGGACCTGTTCTCTTCAACATATTCATTAATGATCTGGTAGAAGGTTTACACAGTAAAATATCGATATTTGCAGATGATACAAAACTATGTAAAGCAGTTAATACAAGAGAAGATAGTATTCTGCTACAGATGGATCTGGATAAGTTGGAAACTTGGGCTGAAAGGTGGCAGATGAGGTTTAACAATGATAAATGTAAGGTTATACACATGGGAAGAGGGAATCAATATCACCATTACACACTGAACGGGAAACCACTGGGTAAATCTGACAGGGAGAAGGACTTGGGGATCCTAGTTAATGATAAACTTACCTGGAGCAGCCAGTGCCAGGCAGCAGCTGCCAAGGCAAACAGGATCATGGGGTGCATTAAAAGAGGTCTGGATACACATGATGAGAGCATTATACTGCCTCTGTACAAATCCCTAGTTAGACCGCACATGGAGTACTGTGTCCAGTTTTGGGCACCGGTGCTCAGGAAGGATATAATGGAACTAGAGAAAGTACAAAGGAGGGCAACAAAATTAATAAAGGGGATGGGAGAACTACAATACCCAGATAGATTAGCGAAATTAGGATTATTTAGTCTAGAAAAAAGACGACTGAGGGGCGATCTAATAACCATGTATAAGTATATAAGGGGACAATACAAATATCTCGCTGAGGATCTGTTTATACCAAGGAAGGTGACGGGCACAAGGGGGCATTCTTTGCGTCTGGAGGAGAGAAGGTTTTTCCACCAACATAGAAGAGGATTCTTTACTGTTAGGGCAGTGAGAATCTGGAATTGCTTGCCTGAGGAGGTGGTGATGGCGAACTCAGTCGAGGGGTTCAAGAGAGGCCTGGATGTCTTCCTGGAGCAGAACAATATTGTATCATACAATTATTAGGTTCTGTAGAAGGACGTAGATCTGGGTATTTATTATGATGGAATATAGGCTGAACTGGATGGACAAATGTCTTTTTTCGGCCTTACTAACTATGTTACTATGTTACTATGTTACAAGAGATGGGTGAGGATACAGGAGGAGAGAGGACCCTGCCCGCGAGGGCTCACAATCTACAAGGGATGGGTGAGAATACAGGAGGAGAGAGGACCCTGCCCGCGAGGGCTCACAATCTACAAGGGATGGGTGAGAATACAGGAGGAGAGGGGACCCTGCCCGCGAGGGCTCACAATCTACAAGAGATGGGTGAGGATACAGGAGGAGAGAGGACCCTGCCCGCGAGGGCTCACAATCTACAAGGGATGGGTGAGGATACAGGAGGAGAGAGGACCCTGCCCGCGAGGGCTCACAATCTACAAGGGATGGGTGAGGATACAGGAGGAGAGAGGACCCTGCCCGCGAGGGCTCACAATCTACAAGGGATGGGTGAGGATACAGGAGGAGAGAGGACCCTGCCCGCGAGGGCTCACAATCTACAAGGGATGGGTGAGGATACAGGAGAGAGGACCCTGCCCGCGAGGGCTCACAATCTACAAGGGATGGGTGAGGATACAGGAGGAGAGAGGACCCTGCCCGCGAGGGCTCACAATCTTCAAGGGATGGGTGAGGATACAGGAGGAGAGAGGACCCTGCCCGCGAGGACTCACAATCTACAAGGGATGGGTGAGGATACAGGAGGAGAGAGGACCCTGCCCGCGAGGGCTCACAATCTACAAGGGATGGGTGAGGATACAGGAGAGAGGACCCTGCCCGCGAGGGCTCACAATCTACAAGGGATGGGTGAGGATACAGGAGGAGAGAGGACCCTGCCCGCGAGGGCTCACAATCTACAAGGGATGGGTGAGGATACAGGAGAGAGGACCCTGCCCGCGAGGGCTCACAATCTACAAGGGATGGGTGAGGATACAGGAGGAGAGAGGACCCTGCCCGCGAGGGCTCACAATCTACAAGGGATGGGTGAGGATACAGGAGAGAGGACCCTGCCCGCGAGGGCTCACAATCTACAAGGGATGGGTGAGGATACAGGAGGAGAGAGGACCCTGCCCGCGAGGGCTCACAATCTTCAAGGGATGGGTGAGGATACAGGAGGAGAGAGGACCCTGCCCGCGAGGACTCACAATCTACAAGGGATGGGTGAGGATACAGGAGGATTGAGGACCCTGCCCGCAAGGGCTCACAATCTACAAGGGATGGGTGAGGATACAGGAGGAGAGAGGACCCTGCCCGCGAGGGCTCACAATCTACAAGGGATGGGTGAGGATACAGGAGGAGAGAGGACCCTGCCCGCGAGGGCTCACAATCTACAAGGGATGGGTGAGGATACAGGAGGAGAGAGGACCCTGCCCGCGAGGGTTCACAATCTACAAGGGATGGGTGAGGATACAGGAGGAGAGAGGACCCTGCCCGCGAGGGCTCACAATCTACAAGGGATGGGTGAGGATACAGGAGGAGAGAGGACCCTGCCCGCGAGGGCTCACAATCTACAAGGGATGGGTGAGGATACAGGAGGAGAGAGGACCCTGCCCGCGAGGGTTCACAATCTACAAGGGATGGGTGAGGATACAGGAGGAGAGAGGACCCTGCCCGCGAGGGCTCACAATCTACAAGGGATGGGTGAGAATACAGTAGGAGAGAGGACCCTGCCCGCGAGGGCTCACAGTCTACAAGGGATGGGTGAGGATACAGGAGGAGAGAGGACCCTGCCCGCGAGGGCTCACAATCTACAAGGGATGGGTGAGGATACAGGAGGAGAGAGGACCCTGCCCGCGAGGGCTCACAATCTACAAGGGATGGGTGAGGATACAGGAGGAGAGAGGACCCTGCCCGCGAGGGTTCACAATCTACAAGGGATGGGTGAGGATACAGGAGGAGAGAGGACCCTGCCCGCGAGGGCTCACAATCTACAAGGGATGGGTGAGGATACAGGAGGAGAGAGGACCCTGCCCGCGAGGGCTCACAATCTACAAGGGATGGGTGAGGATACAGGAGAGAGGACCCTGCCCGCGAGGGCTCACAATCTACAAGGGATGGGTGAGGATACAGGAGGAGAGAGGACCCTGCACGCGAGGGCTCACAATCTACAAGGGATGGGTGAGGATACAGGAGAGAGGACCCTGCCCGCGAGGGCTCACAATCTACAAGGGATGGGTGAGGATACAGGAGGAGAGAGGACCCTGCCCGCGAGGGCTCACAATCTTCAAGGGATGGGTGAGGATACAGGAGGAGAGAGGACCCTGCCCGCGAGGACTCACAATCTACAAGGGATGGGTGAGGATACAGGAGGATTGAGGACCCTGCCCGCAAGGGCTCACAATCTACAAGGGATGGGTGAGGATACAGGAGGAGAGAGGACCCTGCCCGCGAGGGCTCACAATCTACAAGGGATGGGTGAGGATACAGGAGGAGAGAGGACCCTGCCCGCGAGGGCTCACAATCTACAAGGGATGGGTGAGGATACAGGAGGAGAGAGGACCCTGCCCGCGAGGGTTCACAATCTACAAGGGATGGGTGAGGATACAGGAGGAGAGAGGACCCTGCCCGCGAGGGCTTACAATCTACAAGGGATGGGTGAGGATACAGGAGGAGAGAGGACCCTGCCCGCGAGGGCTCACAATCTACAAGGGATGGGTGAGGATACAGGAGGAGAGAGGACCCTGCCCGCGAGGGTTCACAATCTACAAGGGATGGGTGAGGATACAGGAGGAGAGAGGACCCTGCCCGCGAGGGCTCACAATCTACAAGGGATGGGTGAGAATACAGTAGGAGAGAGGACCCTGCCCGCGAGGGCTCACAGTCTACAAGGGATGGGTGAGGATACAGGAGGAGAGAGGACCCTGCCCGCGAGGGCTCACAATCTACAAGGGATGGGTGAGGATACAGGAGGAGAGAGGACCCTGCCCGCGAGGGCTCACAATCTACAAGGGATGGGTGAGGATACAGGAGGAGAGAGGACCCTGCCCGCGAGGGTTCACAATCTACAAGGGATGGGTGAGGATACAGGAGGAGAGAGGACCCTGCCCGCGAGGGCTCACAATCTACAAGGGATGGGTGAGAATACAGTAGGAGAGAGGACCCTGCCCGCGAGGGCTCACAGTCTACAAGGGATGGGTGAGAATACAGTAGGTGAGGATAGGGCTGGTCATGCAGCGGTTTGGTCGATCGGTGGTTACTGCAGGTTGTAGGCTTGTCAGAAGATGTGGGTCTTCAGGTTCTTTTTGAAGGTTTCGATGGTAGGCGAGAGTCTGATATGTTGTGGTAGAGGGTTCCAGAGTAGGGGTGATACGTGAGAGAAATCTTGTATACGATTGTGGGAAGAGGAGATAAGAGGGGAGTAGAGAAGGAGATCTTGTGAGGATCGGAGGTTGCGTGCAGGTAAGTACCGGGAGACGAGGTCACAGATGTATGGAGGAGACAGGTTGTGGATGGCTTTGTACGTCATGGTTAGGGTTTTGTAGTGGAGTCTCTGGGCAATGGGGAGCCAGTGAAGGGATTGACAGAGGGGAGAGGCCGGGGAATAGCGGGGGGACAGGTGGATTAGTCGGGCAGCAGAGTTTAGAATAGATTGGAGGGGTGTGAGAGTGTTAGAGGGGAGGCCACAGAGCAGGAGGTTACAGTAGTCAAGGCGGGAGATGATGAGGGCATGGACTAGGGTTTTTGCAGATTCATGGTTGAGGAATGAACGGATTCGTGAAATATTTTTGAGTTGAAGTCGGCAGGAAGTGGAAAGGGCTTGGATATGTGGTTTGAAGGACACCGTACGTATACGAAGGACACCAGGCAAAGAGAAGGGGGCGAGGGAACTGGACCCTCCAGCCTGGGGGCTCCACAGCAGTAACGGGCGGGTGGACTGCCAGCACCCAGAGGGCATGGAGCTAGAATTGTGGGTGAGCGCCGTACAAATGCTCCCGATCTGTCATACATATACAGAGGACACCAAGAGAAGAGAACCAGAAAGAGAACCGGACCCTCCTGCCTGGGGACTCCACAGCAGTAACGGGCGGGTGTCTGCTGTATGAGACTGCCGGCACCCAGGTGGTATGGAGCTAGAATTGTGGGTGAGCGCCGTACAAAACCTCCCAACATCTACCGTACGTATACGAAGGACACCAGGCAAAGAGAAGGGGGCGAGGGAACTGGACCCTCCTGCCTGGGGGCTCCACAGCACTAACGGGCGGGTGTCTGCTGTATGAGACTGCCGGCACCCAGGTGGTATGGAGCTAGAACTGTGGGTGAGCGCCGTACAAAACCTCCCAACATCTACCGTACGTATACGAAGGACACCAGGCAAAGAGAAGGGGGCGAGGGAACTGGACCCTCCTGCCTGGGGGCTCCACAGCAGTAACGGGCGGGTGTCTGCTGTATGAGACTGCCGGCACCCAGGTGGTATGGAGCTAGAATTGTGGGTGAGCGCCATACAAAACCTCCCAACATCTACCGTACGTATACGAAGGACACCAGGCAAAGAGAAGGGGGCGAGGGAACTGGACCCTCCTGCCTGGGGGCTCCACAGCAGTAACGGGCGGGTGTCTGCTGTATGAGACTGCCGGCACCCAGGTGGTATGAAGCTAGAATTGTGGGTGAGCGCCATACAAAACCTCCCAACATCTACCGTACGTATACGAAGGACACCAGGCAAAGAGAAGGGGGCGAGGGAACTGGACCCTCCTGCCTGGGGGCTCCACAGCAGTAACGGGCGGATGTCTGCTGTATGAGACTGCCGGCACCCAGGTGGTATGGAGCTGGCATTGTTGGTGAGCGCCGTACAAATGCTCCTGATCTGCCATACATATACAGAGGACACCAAGAGAAGACAAGCAGACAGAGAACCGGACCCTCCAGCCTGGGGGCTCCACAGCAGTAACGGGCGGGTGTCTGCTGTATGAGACTGCCGGCACCCACAGGGCATGGAGCTAGAATTGTGGGTAAGCGCCGTACAAATGCTCTCAATCTGCCATACATGTACAGAGGACACCAAGAGAAGAGAAGCAGACAGAGAACCGGACCCTCCTGCCTGGGGACTCCACAGCAGTAATGGGCGGGTGTCTGCTGTATGAGACAGCTGGCACCCAGAGGGCATGAAGCTGGCATTGTGGGTGAGCACCGTACAAATGCTCCCGATCTGCCATACATATACAGAGGACACCAAGAGAAGAGAACCGGACGCTCCGGCCTGGGGGCTCCACAGCAGCCATCTCCAGATTAGGTGATCAGTCCTCCTACTTTTTGGGATCCATGGGAGATTGGGCAGCTCCAGCAACATAAGCAGCTGAGTGATGGATACAAGTTATCAAAAGTTTTCTAAGAGTTTTTGGGCCCTTTAATGTTTTGCCCCTCTGCTTGAATAAAATGACAAAATCCAATTGTCAGTCCGCATCACTGAGATGGGACCCTGTGGAGGAACGCTGATCTTCTGGCCACAAGGAGTCAGCGTAGACCTGATGGCCCCTATATACAGTGCCATACAGGGGAGGACATCTCATTGGTGAGGGCACAGGAGCCCGAGAGCTCAGGGGGCCATAGACAGAACTAGAGGACTGTTCTTGCCCAGGGGTTTCCTCTGAGGCTACCCACCTCCCCAATGAGCCCCTTATCTGCCCCGATATCCCGGGGGAACGTTTCGGCCTCGTGCCCCTTTGTTTTTGTGGACGGTGTCGGATCATGAAATGTTCACCACCCGATTGTAGAAAATCTCAGGAAACAATCTGGCGCTGGCCGAAAGCCCCATGACGCGGTGTTAGTCACCCGGAGCTCTGCGGAGTCACCTGGAGCTCTGCGGGGTCTCACATTCCTCATGAGGGGTCACTAATACCCTATGGATCATCAGGAGACACCCGGGGATCCCCACATTACTCCGCTTGTCACTGCCACCCTGGAAAGGTTTCCGTCCTCCAGCCTGGATTGTCGGTGGGGTCACCTCGTTCTCTACTATTTTACGCTTTGCAGGCAAGCAGGGGTTAAGGCGTGAGGACCTTCTACCAGGGATGGTCCTGGGGGTGACTGGAAGAGTGACCCAGAATTAAGGCTCTCACTGCCCGGTGGTCACAATCGGGGAAAACCAGAGACTTCATTTCCAGAAGGAGAATTGTGCGCGGAGGACCTCCAGGGTGTAACGACCACCGCCGCCTCCTCCTGTCTCTGCCTCCTTATATCTCCACCTCCCCTGTCTCTGCCTCCTTATATCTCCGCCTCCTTATATCTCTGCCTCCCCTGTCTCTGCCTCCTTATATCTCCGCCTCCTTATATCTCTGCCTCCCCTGTCTCTGCCTCCCCGTGTCTCCGCCCCCTAGTGTCTCCGCCTCTTTATATCTCCGCCTCCTTATATCTCCGCCTCCTCCTGTCTCTGCCTCCTTATATCTCCACCTCCTCCTGTCTCCGCCTCCTTATATCTCCGCCTCCTTATATCTCTGCCTCCCCTGTCTCTGCCTCCTTATATCTCCGCCTCCTTATATCTCTGCCTCCCCTGTGTCTGCCTCCCCGTGTCTCCGCCCCCTAGTGTCTCCGCCTCCTTATATCTCCACCTCCTTATATCTCCGCCTCCTCCTGTCTCCGCCTCCTTATATCTCCGCCTCCTCATGTCTCTGCCCTGTTTCCGCCTCCTTATATCTTCGCCTCCCCTGTCTCTGCCTCCTTATATCTCCACCTCCTCGTGTCTCTGCCTCCCCTGTCTCCGCCTCCTTATATGTCCACCTCCTCCTGTCTCTGCCTCTCCTGCCTCTGCCTCCTTATATCTCTGCCTCCTCATGTCTCCGCCTCCCCTGTCTCTGCCTCCCCTGTCTCCGCCTCCTTATATCTCCACCTCCTCGTGTCTCCGCCTCCCTGTGTCTCCGCCTCCCTGTGTCTCCACCCCTAGTTTCTCTACCTCCCCTGTCTCCGCCTCCCTGTGTCTCCGCCCCCTAGTGTCTCCGCCTCCCCCTGTCTCTGCTGAGGTCTGCGCTTTCCTGCAGTTGTATCTCAGGATGCAGCCCTGTTGGCTGGAGCACAAGTAGGAGGAGAAGTTCTCTCCTTCCTCCCTCACTGATGTCACCAGTGAACTACAATTCCCAGCAGTTATGGGGCAGCAGCATCCAAACAGCAGAGGCTGTGAGATACGTGTCCAGAAAATCTGCATTTATTGCTCTGTGATTGGCTTCCAGGGAGAGCTGCCAGAGGGCGAAGGAGACACAAGATGACGGAGACAGAAAGCTGCTCCATGGGCGGAATATGGCGGCTGAAGGCAGAGCTGAGAGCAGAGAAGGTCATTGGTAGAAGATTGCATAAGTGCGCACACCCTGCTGTATACACCGTGCGCAGAATTATTAGGCAAGTTGTATCTTAGAGGATTATTTTTATTATTGATCAACAACTATGTTCTCAATCAACCCAAAGACTCATAAATATCAAAGATTAATATTTTTGGACGTTGCAGTGGGTTTTTTAGATTTGGCTCTTAGGAGGATATCTGTTTGTGCAGATAACTATTACTGTGCAGAATTATTAGGCAACTAAATAAAAACCAAATATATTCCCATCTCACTTGTTTATTTTCACCAGGTAAACCAATATAACTGCACAAAATATAAAAATAAACATTTCTGACCTGCAAAAACAAAACCCCCATAAATGAGTGCCCAATACAGCCCCTTTCTTTATGATGACACCCGGCAGCCTCCATCCATAGATTCTGTCAGTTGCTTGATCTGTTTACGGCCAACATTGCGAGCAGCGGCCACCACAGCCTCCAGACACTGCTCCGAGAGGAGGACTGTTCTCCTCCCTGTAGATCTCACATTTTATGATGGACCACAGGTTCTCTATGGGGTTCAGATCAGGTGAACAAGGGGGTCATGTCATTATTTGTTCTTCTTTGAGACCTTTCCTGGCCAGCCACGCTGTGGAGTACTTGGAGGCTGTGATGGAGCATTGTCCTGCAGGAAAATCATGTTTTTCTTGAATGATACCAACTTCTTCCTGCACCACTGCTTGAAGAAGTCTTCCAGAAACTGGCAGTAGGTCTGGGAGTTGAGCTTCACTCCATCCTCAACCCGAGAAGGTCCCACAAGTCCATCTTTGATGATCCCGGCCCATACCAGTCCCCACCTCCACCTTGCTGGCGTCTGAGTCGGAGTGGAGCTCTCTGCCCTTTACTGATCCAGCCTCCAGCCCGTCCATCCGGCCTCCGGCCCGTCCATCCGGCCCATCAAGAGTCACTCTCATTTCATCAGTCCATAAAAGCTTTGAGAAGTCAGTCTTCAGATATTTCTTGGCCCTGTCTTGACGTTTTATGTTTCTTGTTCAGAGGTGGTCGTTTTTCAGCCTTCCTTACCTTGGCCGTGTCCCTGAGTATCGCACACCTTGTGCTTTTTGTTACTCCAGTAACGTTGCAGCTCTGAAATATGGCAAAACTGGTGGCAAATGGCATCTTGGCGGCTTCACGCTTGATTTTCCTCAATTCATGGGCAGTTATTTTGCGCCTTTTTTGCCCAACACGCTTCTTGTGACCCTGTTGACTATTTGCCATGAAACGCTTGATTGTTCGGTGATCACACTTCAAAGGTTTGGCAATTTCCAGACCGCTGCATCCATCTGCAAGACATCTCGCAATTGTGGACTTTACCCTCTATAGGGTTCTGATGTCATTAGACAACACCCCTCCTCATTACAGAGATGCACATCACCGGATTTACGTAATTGGTAGTTGGCTCTCAGCCTGAACAGCTTGGAGTAGAACAACATGTATAAAGAGTATCTTGTGATCAAAATACAACTTGCCGAATAATTTTGCACACGGTGTACATGGCTGCAGGTCATTGGTAGGAGACTGCATAAGTGCACACACCACGCCGTGTACATGGCTGTAGGTCCTCATCATGAATCAGTGTGAGCATTGTGCAGCGGTCGCTGCGGGGCTTATGGCCTGGTCTGGTGATGCACACACATATATGACACAAAGCGAGGGCCCCGGAGGTGAGGACATGTGTGACTGGGTGATACTGAGTGATGAGACACTGTAAGGGGTCTCTCCACCCCACGGATCACACACCGTATACTAAAGCACTGGCTCTTACTGCTGACAACCCGCCTGTGTACATGTGTGAGGTTGTCAGCCTCGCCCCCTGGTATTAGTGATTTATCACCAGCCCTCCTTGATTTGGGCCATGATTCATTATGGGATGGGAGGCAGCTCTGGGTCTGTTATTATTTAAATGTAGCTTTTGTCCTTTCAGGCCAGCAAGGGTTAATGTAAATTTCCTTGCTGGCAGCTGCTTCCTGGCTAGTCAACTGATGTGGATGGTGACCACTCCCACCATCCTATAAAAAGTCACATGACGCATCAGCTGACTGTCGGTGATAGAGCCATCTATGTTGACCAAGCCTGGAGTAAGGAGCTCTCTGGTTGCAGTGGTGAATCTGCTGGATTGGTGGAGTTCGTGGTCCTGGTGCCTTCCCTCTCCTCAGGTTTCTGGGGCCTTCCCTCTCCTCGGGTTTCTGGTACCTTCCCTCTCCTCAGGTTTCTGGGGCCTTCCCTCTCCTCAGGTTTCTGGTGGCTTCCCTCTCCTCAGGTTTCTGGTGGCTTCCCTCTCCTCAGGTTTCTGGGGCCTTCCCTCTCCTCAGGTTTCAGGTGCCTTCCCTCTCCTCAGGTTTCTGGGGCCTTTCCTCTCCTCAGGTTTCTGGTGCCTTCCCTCTCCTCAGGTTTCTGGGGCCTTTCCTCTCCTCAGGTTTCTGGTGCCTTTCCTCTCCTCAGGTTTCCGGTGCCTTTCCTCTCCTCGGGTTTCTGGTGCCTTCCCTCTCCTCAGGTTTCTGGTGCCTTCCCTCTCCTCAGGTTTCTGGTGCCTTCCCTCTCCTCAGGTTTCTGGGGCCTTTCCTCTCCTCAGGTTCCTGGTGCCTTCCCTCTCCTCAGGTTTCTGGTGCCTTCCCTCTCCTCAGGTTTCTGGTGCCTTCCCTCTCCTCAGGTTTCTGGTGCCTTCCCTCTCCTCAGGTTTCTGAGGCCCGGTCCCCTCACTTTGCAGCTACTTTCAGTACAGTTTTTGGGATGGGAAGCTGGAACAGTGGAGATCCGCGGCGCCCGTGCTAATGAGGCACAGAGATGGCGGGTTCTTTACGACAAGATGAGAGGAGGAGATAGTGTGAAGAGTGAGAGAGGCCCCAGGTAATGGCAGTCGCTGGGAGCAAGACTGCTGGGAATACATGCTCAGTCTGCTGGGGGAAGTAGGTACTGCTGTGACTACTGGGAGAAGGAGGTGCTGCTGTGACTACTGGGAGAAGGAGGGCAACAAAATTAATAAAGGGGATGGGAGAACTACAATACCCAGATATATTAGCGAAATTAGGATTATTTAGTCTAGAAAAAAGACGACTGAGGGGCGATCTAATAACCATGTATAAGTATATAAGGGGACAATACAAATATCTCGCTGAGGATCTGTTTATACCAAGGAAGGTGACAGGCACAAGGGGGCATTCTTTGCGTCTGGAGGAGAGAAGGTTTTTCCACCAACATAGAAGAGGATTCTTTACTGTTAGGGCAGTGAGAATCTGGAATTGCTTGCCTGAGGAGGTGGTGATGGCGAACTCAGTCGAGGGGTTCAAGAGAGGCCTGGATGTCTTCCTGGAGCAGAACAATATTGTATCATACAATTAGGTTCTGTAGAAGGACGTAAATCTGGGGATTTATTATGATGGAATATAGGCTGAACTGGATGGACAAATGTCTTTTTTCGGCCTTACTAACTATGTTATGTTATGTTGCTCTGTCTGCTGGGAGAAGGAGGAGCTGCTGTGACTACTGGGAGAAGGAGGTGCTGCTGTGACTACTGGGAGAAGGAGGTGCTGCTCTGTTTGCTGGAAGAAGGAGGAGCTGCTGTGACTACTGGGGGAAGGAGGTGCTGCTGTGACTACTGGGAGAAGGAGGTGCTGCTGTGACTACTGGGGGAAGGAGGTGCTGCTGTGACTACTGGGAGAAGGAGGTGCTGCTGTGACTACTGGGAGAAGGAGGTGGTGCTGTGACTACTGGGAGAAGGAGGAGCTGCTGTGACTACTGGGGGAAGGAGGTGCTGCTGTGACTACTGGGGAAGGAGGGCATTTTTTATGGCAGAGGCCTCTGACTTCTCTCCACAGAGCAGACTCATCACATACAGGAGATGGAGTTCAGATGCCACCTAGCGCCCCTTGTGGTCAGGACATGATGGTGCCGCTGATATTAATGATTGTGTCTCTTCAGGTGGATCCCGCTGGCGGGGAGATCGCGGTGACGTCAGGAGGACGACATCTCATCCTGGAGGTGAAGAGGAACCAGTGAGTGTCGGCGTCTCCTCTTTATCCCCCTGTGAATCGTATTTATTGTATCTGTTATTATGTTTCGCTTTTGCTGTTGATTGATCCTTTGTTTCACCCGGGAATGAAACCAGAAGAATGAGCCCCAAAGCGGAATATTCACAGGGCCCCTCTCCACCATCAGCGGCTGCAGCAAAAAATCAGATCTGGGCAATGAAAGCGGAGGCTCAATATGGCACCACATGTGGACGCAGGCGCCGAACCTTCTACAGGCACAAACCGCTCTCTGCAATCAGCCGCCATCTGTCTCTCCCGTCAGGCCTGGAGGGCAACACTGCGGCATTACAGCATTACAGCACACCCCCGAGGTTCTACCTGGTGCCACGACGCACACTCTCAGGCTCTTCCTGTCACCACAGCGCACACTCAGGCTCTTCTTGGCACCACTGATCACACTCTCTCAGGCTCTTCTTGGCACCATGGCGCACACTCTCTCAGGCTCTTCTTGGCACCATGGCGCACACTCTCTCACGCTCTTCTCGGCACCACGACGCACTCTCTCAGACTCTTCCTGTCACCACGACGCAAATTCTCTAAGACTCTTCTCGGCACCACAGTACACACTCTCTCAGGCTCTTCCTGGCACCACGGCGTACACTCTCTCAGGCTCTTCCTGTCACCATGGCACACACTCTCTCAAGCTCTCCTTGGCACCACGGCGCACACTCTCTCAGGCTCTTCTCAGCACCACGGCGCACACTCTCTCAGGCTCTTCTCGGCACCATGGCGCACACTCTCTCAGGCTCTTCTCGGCACCATGGCGCACACTCTCTCAGGCTCTTCTCAGCACCACGGCTCACACTCTCTCAGGCTCTTCTCAGTACCACGGCGCACACTCTCTCAGGCTCTTCTCAGCACCACGGCGCACACTCTCTCAGGCTCTTCTCAGCACCACGGCGCACACTCTCTCAGGCTCTTCTCAGCACCACGGCGCACACTCTCTCAGGCTCTTCTCGACACCATGGCACACACTCTCTCAGGCTATTCCTGTCACCATGGCACACACTCTCTCAGGCTCTTCTCGGCACCATGGCGCACACTCTCTCAGGCTCTTCTCAGCACCACAGCGCACACTCTCTCAGGCTCTTCTCAGTACCACGGCGCACACTCTCTCAGGCTCTTCTCGACACCATGGCGCACACTCGCTCAGGCTCTTCTCGACACCATGGCGCACACTCTCTCAGGCTCTAATCGGCACCATGGCGCACACTCTCTCAAGCTCTTCTTGGCACCACAGTGCACACTCTCTCAGGTTCTTCCTGTCACCACGGCACAATCTCCAGCTCTTCTTAGCACCACGGCATACACTCTCTCAGGCTCTTCTCGGCACCACGGCACACTCTCAGGCTCTTCTTGGCACCACGGCGCTCACTCTCTCAGGCTCTTCTCAGCACCACGGCGCACAGTCTCTCAGGCTCTTTACGGCACCACGGCGCACACTCTCTCAGGCTCTTCTTGGCACCATGGCGCACACTTTCTCAGGCTCTTCTTGGCACCTCGGCGCACACTTTCTCAGGCTCTTCTTGGCACCACGGCGCACACTTTCTCAGGCTCTTCTTGGCACCACGGCGCACACTCTCTCAGGCTCTCCTCGGCACCATGGCGCCCACTCTCTGAGGCTCTTCTCGGCACCATGGTGCACACTCTCTCAGGCTCTCTTCTGCAACACGGTGCACATTCTCTCAGGCTTTTCCTGGCACCACAGTGCACATTCTCGAAGGCTCTTCTTGGCACCACGGCGCACATTCTCTCAGGCTCGTCTTGGAATTCACGGCGCACATTCTCTAAGGCTCTTCTTTGCACCACAGCACACATTCTCTCTCAGGCTCTTCTCAGCACCACGGCGCACACTCTCTCAGGCTCTTCTTGGCACCACGGCGCACACTCTCTCAGGCTCTCCTCGGCACCATGGCGCCCACTCTCTGAGGCTCTTCTCGGCACCATGGTGCACACTCTCTCAGGCTCTCTTCTGCAACACGGTGCACATTCTCTCAGGCTTTTCCTGGCACCACAGTGCACATTCTCGAAGGCTCTTCTTGGCACCACGGCGCACATTCTCTCAGGCTCGTCTTGGAATTCACGGCGCACATTCTCTAAGGCTCTTCTTTGCACCACAGCACACATTCTCTCTCAGGCTCTTCTCAGCACCACGGCGCACACTCTCTCAGGCTCTTCTTGGCACCATGGCGCACACTCTCTCACGTTCTTCTCGGCACCACGGTGCACACTCTCTCTGGTTCTCTTCTGCACCACCAGCACACTCTTTCAGGCTTTTACTGGCACCACAGTGCACTCTCTTAGGCTCTTCTTGGCACCACGGCAAACACGCTCTCAGGCTCTTCTTGGCACCACGGCAAACATGCTCTCAGGCTCTTCTTGGCACCACGGCGCACACTTTCTCAGGCTCTTGGCACCACGAAGAACACTCAGCCTCTTTTTCACAACACGGAGCACACTCTCTGCCTCTTCTTGGCACCACGTTGCACACGCCTCCCCTTCCTTGCACCACAGTGTACACTCTCAGGCACTTCCTGGTACCACGGCGCACACTATCTCAGGCTCTTCTTGGCAGCTCAGCGCACACTCTCAGCCTCTTCTTGGCACCACGGCGCACACTATCTCAGGCTCTTCTTGCCACCACGGCACACATTCTCTCAGGCACTTCCTGGTACCAAGGCGCACATTCTCTCCGGCTTTTCTTGACACCATGGAGCACACTCTCAGTCTCTTTTTTGCTCCACGGGGCACATGCTTACTCTTATTGATACCATGGCGCACACTCTCAGCCTCTTTTTGGTACCATGGCGCACACTCTCAGCCTCTTTTTGGTACCATGGCGCACACTCTCAGCCTCTTTTTGGTACCATGGCGCACACTCTCAGCCTCTTTTTGGTACCATGGCGCACACTCTCAGCCTCTTTTTGGTACCATGGCGCACACTCTCAGCCTCTTTTTGGTACCATGGCGCACACTCTCAGCCTCTTTTTGGTACCATGGCGCACACTCTCAGCCTCTTTTTGGTACCATGGCGCACACTCTCAGCCTCTTTTTGGCACCATGGCGCACACTCTCAGCCTCTTTTTGGTACCATGGCGCACACTCTCTCAAGCTCTTCTTGGCACCTCGGCGCACACTTTCTCAGGCTCTTCTCTGCACCACCAGCGCATACTCTCTCAGGCTCTCTTTTGCATCACTAGCACACTCCTTCAGGCTTTTCGTGGCACCACAGTGCACTTTCTCAGGCTCTTCTTGGCACCATGGCGCACATTCTCTCAGGCTCTCCTCGGCACCATGGCACACACTCTCTCCGGCTTTTCTTGACACCATGGCGCACACTCTCAGCCTCTTTTTGGTACCATGGCGCACACTCTCAGCCTCTTTTTGGTACCATGGCGCACACTCTCAGCCTCTTTTTGGCACCATGGCGCACACTCTCAGCCTCTTTTTGGTACCATGGTGCACACTCTCAGCCTCTTTTTGGTACCATGGTGCACACTCTCAGCCTCTTTTTGGCACCATGGCGCACACTCTCAGCCTCTTTTTGGCACCATGGCGCACACTCTCAGCCTCTTTTTGGTACCATGGCGCACACTCTCTCAAGCTCTTCTTGGCACCTCGGCGCACACTTTCTCTGGCTCTTCTCTGCACCACCAGCGCATACTCTCTTAGGCTCTCTTTTGCACCACTACCACACTCCTTCAGGCTTTTCGTGGCACCACAGTGCACTCTCTCAGGCTCTTCTTGGCACCATGGCGCACATTCTCTCAGGCTCTCCTCGGCACCATGGCACACACTCTCTCCGGCTTTTCTTGACACCATGGCGCACACTCTCAGCCTCTTTTTGGTACCATGGCGCACACTCTCAGCCTCTTTTTGGCACCATGGCGCACACTCTCAGCCTCTTTTTGGCACCATGGCGCACACTCTCAGCCTCTTTTTGGTACCATGGCGCACACTCTCAGCCTCTTTTTGGTACCATGGCGCACACTCTCAGCCTCTTTTTGGTACCATGGCGCACACTCTCAGCCTCTTTTTGGCACCATGGCGCACACTCTCAGCCTTTTTTTGGTACCATGGTGCACACTCTCAGCCTCTTTTTGGCACCATGGTGCACACTCTCAGCCTCTTTTTGGCACCATGGCACACACTCTCAGCCTCTTTTTGGTACCATGGTGCACACTCTCAGCCTCTTTTTGGCACCATGGCGCACACTCTCAGCCTCTTTTTCGCACCATGGCGCACACTCTCAGCCTCTTTTTGGCACCATGGCGCACACTCCTGAGTCTTTTCCTGGTACCGACCATTTTCAGTGCCGTCTGCCATTAGAGAACATGTCATAACCACTAGGTGTAGTGATCGATTGGTTTCTGGAACCTTTACCTAATGTGCACTGTCGACTCTAGAATGGAAACGATACATTGTAACAATAAAACAATACATCACTGGTAAACAATGGAGGAAGCTGCGGCCATATAACCCAGCGCACACAGCTGACCCACTTAGTCTCCCTGCCCCCACAGCAGCTGGATTCAGTTAGGGCCTCTCTGTCCTGAGCCAACTGTAATGGATCCGTCTTACTCATCAGTATCAGCTTTGCTCACGTGGACTGAGATCCAGACAGAACAGGGAGAGGAAGTAACAGAGGGCGAGAGACGGGCGGAACATCTGCGGAACGCAGAGCAACAATGTATCTAATGTAACACTACATAATACTCCACTGTAAGAGCGCTCACACTGCAGACGGAGGTCTCTACTGTAAGAGCAGTCACACTGCGGAGGTCTCTACTGTAAGAGCAGCCACACTGCGGACAGAGGTCTCTACTGTAAGAGCGGCCACACTGCAGACGGAGGTCTCTACTGTAAGAGCGGCCACACTGCGGACAGAGGTCTCTACTGTAAGAGCGGCCACACTGCGGACAGAGGTCTCTACTATAATAGCGGTCACACTGCAGAGGTCTCTACTGTAAGAGCGGTCACACTAGGTCTCTACTGTAAGAGCAGCCACACTGTGGATTCTATACTGTAAGAGTGGTCACATTGTGGATTCTCTACTGTAAGAGCGGCCACACTGCAGAGGTCTCTACTGTAAGAGCAGTCACGCTGTGGAGGTCTCTACTGTAAGAGCAGTCACGCTGCGGATTCTATACTGTAAGAGCGGCCACACTGGATTCTCTACTGTAAGAGCGGCCACAATGCAGAGGTCTCTACTGTAAGAGCGGTCACGCTGTGGATTCTCTACTGTAAGAGCGGTCACGCTCTGGATTCTTTACTGTAAGAGCGGTCACGCTGTGGATTCTCTACTGTAAGAGCGGTCACACTGGATTCTCTACTGTAAGAGCAATCACACTGTGGATTCTCTACTGTAAGAGAGGTAACACTGTGGATTCTCTACTGTAAGAGCGGTCACACTGTGGATTCTCTACTGTAAGAGAGGTCATGCTGTGGATTCTCTACTGTAAGAGGTCATGCTGTGGATTCTCTACTGTAAGAGAGGTCACGCTGTGGATTCTCTACTGTAAGAGAGGTCACACTATAAGTTCTCTAATGTATGAGCGGTCACGCTGTGGATTCTCTACTGTAACAGGGGTCACACTGTGGATTCTCTACTGTAAGAGCAGTAACACTGTGGATTCTCTACTGTAAGAGCGGTCATAAAATAGTAAAAAGTCAGCAATTTATTTCCACAAAAGAAGTGACTGAGTCTGCGTTTTATCTGTTTATAGAAACAGTACAAAAGTCTCCAGATCCTGAAGTCTGCCAGAAAGTTCCAGAACTTTCATTAAATAAAATTTCCTCTGGATCATTGTTCTACTGACTCGCAGTTATCAGCCACTTCAGCACCGTCTGGGTCTCACTTTTCTGTACCAGAGTTTATTTATTGAAAAGTTTCAGATTCGGGTTTTATCCAACACGTTCTCAACACAGAGAGAAAACACCGAGCGGGCGGGCGGGAGCATAAGTCCAGAATGTCTAATAATCCGGCACCTGGTAATCCAGTATGTCTAATAATCCGGCACCTGGTAATCCAGAATGTCTAATAATCCGGCATCCGTTAATCCAGAATGTCTAATAATCCGGCACCTTGTAATCCAGAATATCTAATAATCCGGCACCCGGTAATCCAGAATGTCTAATAATCCGGCATCTGGTAATCCAGAATGTCTAATAATCCGGCACCCGGTAATCCAGAATGTCTAATAATCCAGCACCCAGTAATCCAGAATGTCTAATAATCCGGCACCCAGTAATCCAGAATGTCTAATAATCCGTCATCTGGTAATCCAGAATGTCTAATAATCCGGCACCCAGTAATCCAGAATGTCTAATAATCCGTCATCTGGTAATCCAGAATGTCTAATAATCCGGCACCCG
The DNA here is from genome assembly GCF_032444005.1 of Ranitomeya imitator. NCBI lineage: Eukaryota > Metazoa > Chordata > Amphibia > Anura > Dendrobatidae > Ranitomeya > Ranitomeya imitator. Next base: position 1,218,579,233 of record NC_091282.1, on the reverse strand, counting down.
GTAATCCAGAATGTCTAATAATCTGGCACCCGGTAATCCAGAATGTCTAATAATCTGGCACCCGGTAATCCAGAATGTCTAATAATCCGCATTTACGGTTCCCGTTATTGAATTGTAACGGTTAGGGTGGGAGCACGTACAATACATGAGATGAAACGCGTCGGCTCCTGAGGATGACTCAATGTGTGATGTTCTGTGTATGATCAGATAGTGCCGACACTGATGTGTGATTACAGCCCTGTGCACGCATATAGCTTTGGGGTGTGGTTTACTGAACAAAAGGAACAGAATATTCAATGTTAAATGTAATCCAGAACAATAGGCAGTGTTTATCTACAAAAGGCAGCATATACAGCTACATAAAATAAAATGGATTAACAGGTAATCTTACTACGCTGGTCACAGAGATGGCTCAGCTAGCGGATGGAATCAATCCTAATGAAAACATCTGGTTGAAGTGGAGGTATCTTCCTTAGCATTGAACACATCAAAATTTGCTTTGTCCTTTAATCAGCACCTAAGTTACACTCACACATCCCCATTAATGCGCTCACGTGGGCCGGGTTGTGGAATGTTCTCAGCCCTTCTGGATTTTATGGCATTCCCCACTTATCAGATATCTTTGCCTCTGAAGATTGCAGACTTTTGAGATCACTGCCATATTTTTTTTTCATCAGTATTTTACCTTTTCATAGATGTAAACATGACATGGCTGATGCCAGCAATCTGACCATTATTGATTTGGGGCTTATAGGCAGGTGTCACAGTAATGAGAAAATATGTATGCTCTTCCCCAATTAGTCCTGAAGTTGAAAATCCATGTGTCATCAATATTAGATCTATACAAACCCATGTCCCCGCTTAATTGTAAAGTGCTGCAGAATATATTGGCGCTATATAACTAAAAATTATTATTATTATTATTATTACAAACCCCAATATTCATAACTTTCCACCGGTGTTCAACTGTCTATTGTAAATGTTTTGATGGAAATAGGGAATTTCATAAAATTTTGAAGGGCTGAGAGCATCCCACATCCCGGCCCACAAGAGGTCATGAAGGGGAGGTTTGTGGGTATAACTCAGGTGCTGATAAAAGGTCACGACGAATTATGATCTATGTTCACGATCCCCTTCGCTTGAAGTTTGCAATCGCAATGCCCTCCTTCGCCAAGCCGAATCATCTCTGAGATCAGCATAGTAAGTTTCTTTTGTTGGTCCTGTTTATTTTATGTAATTGTATATGCTGTATTGTTTTGTCCCCTTTGTAAAATCTCTTGTATATTTTTTTTATAACCTCTGCCTATTATTCTGGATTAACTATGAAAATGAATAGTTCTGTTCCTTTTGTTCTGTAAACTGTACCCCGAAGCCATATGCTACCAGAACAGGAAATCGGGTGGCCTGTATAAAAATGACTGGTGGTGGCAGCGAGTAGTTCTTGGGTTATCGTAGGGTTAGCAGTGTCCGTATCGGGGTATACACATATTCCATGCGTGGAAATCGGAGGTGTAAAAACCATACACTCACTGTTCGTTTCTCAATAACCGGCCTTTATGGAAACCGCCGCAGCCTCCATTGTTAATCATCAGGCAATAGCGTAATTGTCTGGATGATAGGTGGCAGCAGAGAGCGTGGGTGGATGTCCAGATGATAGGTGGCAGCAGAGAGCGTGGGTGGATGTCCAGATGATAGGTGGCAGCAGAGAGCGTGGGTGGATGTCCAGATGATAGGTGGTAGCAGAGAGCGTGGGTGGATGTCCAGATGATAGGTGGCAGCAGAGAGTGTGGTTGGATCTACGTGATCTCCCCGGCTGTGATCTTGGACAGTTGGTGACAGTGGTGGGATTCTGCATGACCCCTCCAGTGTCATTCATTGACACCTGCCTTGTTTGTTCACATCAGGCAGTCTTGGCTTCACAGGGAACTTTCATGGTTAACGCTTCCTACCTTAATTGGTTTCCTCACCCCCCAATGATACATAATTTCCCATCTGTTAATTGGGCAATTCTACTTCAATGGGACTTAGAATGTCAGCTCTTCACCCCACTGCAATCCTGCGTGACGGGTGGGGCGAGTGAGGGGGTCACTGGAGCCGCTCTATGGGGTCTAGCGTCTACACACGGTGTATATGACGCCGTCTGACACATGCACTAAAATGTGTGCACAGTAAGAAGACGGGTGGTCACCAGATACTGATGATGGAGGAGATGGGCGGTCACCAGATACTGATGATGGAGGGGACGGGCGGTCACCAGATACTGATGATGGAGGAGACGGGCGGTCACCAGATACTGATGATGGAGGAGACGAGAGGTCACCAGATACTGATGATGGAGGTTGTGAAGGATTACCCCTTCCTACCACGTCACCAATCCGTGACGTCACTACACAGGCCCAGCTCTCCGGCGCCCCCTTTGTCTCTCAGGTCAGTAAGGGAACTGCACCTAGAGCAAATGGCCGCCGGGGAGACTGCCCTGGTACCCACACTGGGTATTCTAGGATTCGCAATCAGAGTAAAAGGATCAGCCCAAAATTAATTTATGATTTAATTGCCTTAAGGGCGCACTAGATAATTACAAGAAATATACAGTCACAATATATCAAGCGTTACAGTCAGAGTACAATATAACAATAATAATACAAGGCTTAAAAGTATAAAGCTGGAGGTCAATTTACCAGGTTGAAGGTCGCTTGTGGAAGCCGGGGGGGCATAGCATTCCGCAGGTCCAAAAACTTAGTTGCCGGGCAGCCCCCAGAAAGCATGTGCTTGCTCCCCCCTCTGGCTGGCATACCCTGTTCCTTTTTTTATTCAAATACATTTTTATTAAGAATAACAAGGCAATTAACATGTTACATTTACATTTTCAATATAGAGTATTTCCCCCCTCCCCCTTCAAACAGCCCCCTTCGATCCCAAAGCCCCCCTCCCCCACCCCACAAAGCAGCTCATCTTGTTAATTACTACCATCATTAAAACAATAGAGTATCTAATCCCTCAACCATTCGTATAAGCCACACTTCACATTACTATCCCATAGCAATCCATGGAGACCACATTTTATTGAACGTTTCAGTTTTCCCTTTCTTCTATACCCTGTTCCTTAAGAAATCCTCATCGTCTTCTTCTGTGGAGTGAGACCCTCCCAGTGACCTCAGCTTCTTCTTATACCTGGCTGAGCCCCCCTGCCTGCAGCTGGGTGGGCTTAGCAATCTCCACCCCCTCTGCCTCCCTGCAAGATTTATTCCAATTTCTAATAAATGGGATAACTTCCCTCAGGATGATCGGATCAGCACACGGGCAGTACCAGCGCCTGTGGTTTGTTCTGCCGGTCGTACTGGGATCAAACCTGGACCCATTCGGTCCCTGTGGGAGGCTGATCTCTATATCTCGGGTTTCATGCCTCCCACCGCCACGGGAGTTGCACTGTTAGATGCACAATTTCTTTAGGGCAAGGAGAATATTTTTTATGAGCCTGTACCTTGGACAATGCGTCCATAATTCACAATTCCATGTTGGAGACGGTTCGGCTGGGCTGCCATAATAGATGTGTATCCAGTGGCCACTTGGCATGCGTGTTTTAATTAAGCCCCAAGCATTTCCAAGCCCCCCTGCTGGCGTGGTTTCCTCAGTGAGCTTTTAAAATACCGTCTACAGTTTACACTGAGCTCAGCCCGTTAGCATACTAATAGGAACTTTATTCATTAGAAAAAGGTGGGGGCCAGGAGCGCTCCTGCTGCCGACCTGAGACCAGGAGACAAAATGGAGTCACGCCAATCTGTGTTAGTACGCCCGTCCAAAGATGGCGGCTGTTCCCTCATCACACCTCCCTGCTTTAGAGGGCGCTAGGGGGCATCACATTCCTGTGTTCCCCCATGCACCCTTCCGCATCTTCTCCTTGACGGGACAACCCATCAGCATTACTATGGTCTCGGCCTCTCTCCCCCTGAGCCTGTCTCTGCCTCCTCCTCTCTGAGGCTGACTCTGTCCCTCCTCTCTCTCTGAGGCTGTCTCTGCCCCCTCCTCCTTCTCTCTCTGAGGCTGTCTCTGCCCCCTCCTCTCTCTCTCTGAGGCTGTCTCTGCCTCCTCCTCCGTCTCTCTCTGAGGCTGTCTCTGCCCCCTCCTCCTCCGTCTCTCTCTGAGGCTGTCTCTGCCCCCTCCTCTCTCTCCCTGAGGCTGTCTCTGCCCCCTCTTCCTTCTCTCTCTGAGGCTGTCTCTGCCCCCTCCTCCCTCTCTCTGAGGCTGTTTCTTCCTCCTCCTCTGTCTCTCTCTGAGGCTGTCTCTGCCCCCTCCTCTCTCTCTCTGAGGCTGTCTCTGCCCCTCCTCCTTCTCTCTCTGAGGCTGTCTCTGCCCCCTCCTCTCTCTCTCTGAGGCTGTCTCTGCCCCCTCCTCCTTCTCTCTCTGAGGCTGTCTCTGCCTCCTCCCCTCTCTTCCTGAGGCGGTCTCCGCCTCCTCCTCTGTCTCTCTCTGAGGCTGTCTCTGCCCCCTCCTCCTCCTTCTCTCTCTGAGGCTGTCTCTGCCCCCTCCTCTCTCTCTCTGAGGCTGTCTCTGCCCCCTCCTCCTCCGTCTCTCTCTGAGGCTGTCTCTGCCCCCTCCTCTCTCTCCCTGAGGCTGTCTCTGCCCCCACTTCCTTCTCTCTCTGAGGCTGTCTCTGCCCCCTCCTCCCTCTCTCTGAGGCTGTTTCTTCCTCCTCCTCTGTCTCTCTCTGAGGCTGTCTCTGCCCCCTCCTCTCTCTCTCTGAGGCTGTCTCTGCCCCTCCTCCTTCTCTCTCTGAGGCTGTCTCTGCCCCCTCCTCTCTCTCTCTGAGGCTGTCTCTGCCCCCTCCTCCCTCTCTCTGAGGCTGTTTCTTCCTCCTCCTCTGTCTCTCTCTGAGGCTGTCTCTGCCCCCTCCTCTCTCTCTCTGAGGCTGTCTCTGCCCCCTCCTCTCTCTCTCTGAGGCTGTCTCTGCCTCCTCCTCCTTCTCTCTCTGAGGCCGTCTCTGCCCCCTCCTCTCTCTCGCTGAGGCTGTCTCTGCCCCCTCCTCCTCTCTCTGAGGCTGCCTCTAACTGTCGGTCCCTGGGCCACGCCTCCGGTGAGCCCTGCTGGACCGATACCCGGTACAGCCGTCCCTGGTCCCAGACCACCCGCTCGCGGTCTGACTCCCCGGGAGGCTGTGCCGCCTGCTCCTTAAGAGCTTTCAGGCTAGCATCAGCTTCCAACGCTTCCTGAAATCCCTGACTCAATGTGGCAAGAATGGACGACACCGCCACATCCACCGTCAGCTCCCCGGGATCTGTCTCCTGGCCGCTGTCTGACTCGGCAGCCACTTGGTCAGAGAGGGTGAAGCCGTCGGACCTCTGCAAGGCTCCTTGGGCTCCGGCGCTCCCACTCCTGGTGACAGCGGCCACGACCGCTGTGCCCACGGGTAGCGCCTGCTTCCCCCCGGCTCCTGACCAAGTCGCCGGGTCAGGCAGACTTCCCTGCCCTCCTGACATCCCGGGTGTGGGGAACTCCTGCCCTAGGGTCTTACCTGGTGGCTCCTCTCTCGGGGCGCCTCCTCCCCCCATGGCCTGTTCCTCTTCCCGCAGGGGCCCTAGACTCAGCAGGCTGGATTCTCTTAGGGGCCCTACACTGCCCGTAGCAGCCCCTCCCTCCACCTCTGAGCTCTCCCCTACAGTCTCCTCACCTGTCCTCCCCGTGAGCCCCGTGTGTGTGGTGTCAGTGCATGGAGTACCCTCAGGTTTCACTCCCTCCCCCACTGTTGGAGGCACATTCAACACATCAACATTCACAGTAGAGTCATGACATTCTTGGGGAGCCGAACTTGGGGGTTCAGTGGCCACATACTGAGACACTAACCGCCCCAAATCGGTCCCAAGTAATACATTAGCAGGAATATTTGACGTTACTCCCACCTCCCGTACTCCCCTCCCGGCACCCCAGTCCAAAAACACCTTTGCGACAGGCAGCGCCGGTTCCACGCCTCCAATTCCGGAGACGGAAAGGGTTCTCCCCGGCACCAAGTCTTGAGGGGACACCACCTCAGGACGTACCAGGGTTCGTTCAGCGCCTGTGTCCCGCAGTCCCATGACCGCTGAGCGGCCGATAGTGACGGGTTGGTAATTGTCCAGGGACCTCCCACCACCCCCTCCCACACATAAAACAGTGGACGGTTTCGGGGACATGGATGGGGCCTTAAGACGCTGGGGACATGCGGTCTTGAAGTGTCCCAGCTGGTTGCAGTGATGACAACGTCTGGGTTCTGCGCCTGGCCTGGAGAGGGCAGCAGGGGGGTACACCCCTTGCACTCTGGGGGCTGGGGAAACAGGGGCAGGATTGGGCTTACCCCCTCTCCAGGAGCTGCTGGCAGGCTTCTTCGGCTCAGGCGCCCTGTTATTGGCATACTCGTCTGCCAGGGCGGCTGTAGCAGAAGCCCCCTTCGGTTTCCGGTCACGGAGGAACTGCTGGAGGTCCTCTGGGCAGTTCCACAAGAACTGCTCCGTGACGAACAGTTCCTGGACCTCCTGGCGGGTGGTGAGCGCTAGACCCGAGGTCCAGTGCTCTGCAGCTCTCAGCAACGCCCGCATGTGGTCGGTCCAGGTGTCCTTTGGGCCCCGCTGCAGGCTCCGGAACTTACATAGTAACATAGTAACATAGTTAGTAAGGCCGAAAAAAGACATTTGTCCATCCAGTTCAGCCTATATTCCATCAATTAATAAATCTCCAGATCTACGTCCTTCTACAGAACCTAATAATTGTATGATACAATATTGTTCTGCTCCAGGAAGACATCCAGGCCTCTCTTGAACCCCTCGACTGAGTTGCGGTAAGACTCTGGGGTGAGGTTGTAGTGCTGGATCAGGGCCCGCTTGATGCTGCTGTAGTCCTGCTCCGCCCCGGCAGGTAAGTCCCCCAAAACTTCCAGGGACTTACCCCTCAAACGGGGGGTCAGGTATCTTGCCCACTGATCCGGGGCCAGATGGTGTTGAAGGCAGGTCCTTTCAAAGGCCAGCAAGAAGGAATCCAGGTCTCCATCCTTCTCAAGCAGAGGGAAGTCCTCGGCTCGGACTTTGGAAGCCCTGGACTCTGGTGGTGCTGGGGCGCCCAGCGGGAGCCCGCGTTGAGCCATCTCCAGTCGGTGCTGGCGCTCCGCTGCCCGCTCAGCAGCTCTCTCTGCCCGCTCCTCTGCTTCACGGCGTTCTGCCCACTCCTCTGCTTCACGGCGTTCTGCACGCTCGGCCTCAGCTGCTTTCTCTGCAGCTGCCATGAGTCTCATATAGGCGTCTTCATTACCCGCCTCGAGACGTGCCACTGCCGCTGCAACAAGGGCCGCTGATGTGGACAGGCTGGGGCGGGTAGGTGGTGGGTAGTCCCTTGCCGGACTAAGCACGGGTGGCTGGCTCCTTGGGGAGTCTGGGCTGAGCTCCCCCTCGCCTGGAACAGTACCGTCCACCACCACCTCCTCATAGGCCATAGCACTGGCCTGCGCCCTCACTGCGCTCCTGGTGCCATCAGCCATCTTTGGAACCTCTGGTTACTGACACAGCTGTAACCTCGACCTTGCACACAACTTATTATATCTACACTCTGACCGTCTAGTGCTGGGCTGACCTTAAGACCCCAGCAGTGAAAGATACCGCTGGTAGTCTCTAGTGTCTGGGAGTAGGAGTCCCACGCACACTATTACTCTGATCCCACGTACGCTGCCACCACTGTGAAGGATTATCCCTTCCTACCACGTCACCAATCCGTGACGTCACTACACAGGCCCAGCTCTCCGGCGCCCCCTTTGTCTCTCAGGTCAGTAAGGGAACTGCACCTAGAGCAAATGGCCGCCGGGAAGACTGCCCTGGTACCCACACTGGGTATTCTAGGATTCGCAATCAGAGTAAAAGGATCAGCCCATAATTAATTTATGATTTAATTGCCTTAAGGGCGCACTAGATAATTACAAGAAATATACAGTCACAATATATCAAGCGTTACAGTCAGAGTACAATATAACAATAATAATACAAGGCTTAAAAGTATAAAGCTGGAGGTCAATTTACCAGGTTGAAGGTCGCTTGTGGAAGCCGGGGGGGGCATAGCATTCCGCAGGTCCAAAAACTTAGTTGCCGGGCAGCCCCCAGAAAGCATGTGCTTGCTCCCCCCTCTGGCTGGCATACCCTGTTCCTTAAGATATCATCATCATGTTCTTCTGTGGAGTGAGAGCCTCCCAGTGACCTCAGCTTCTTCTTATACCTGGCTGAGCCCCCTGCCTGCAGCTGGGTGGGCTTAGCAATCTCCACCCCCTCCGCCTCCCTGCAAGATTTATTCCCATATCTAATAAATGGGATAACTTCCCTCAGGATGATCGGATCAGCACACGGGCAGTACCAGCGCCTGTGGTTTGTTCTGCCGGTCGTACTGGGATCAAACCTGGACCCATTCGGTCCCTGTGGGAGGCTGATCTCTATATCTCGGGTTTCATGCCTCCCACCGCCACGGGAGTCGCACTGTTAGATGCACAATTTCTTTAGGGCAAGGAGAATATTTTTTATGAGCCTGTACCTTGGACAATGCGTCCATAATTCACAATTCCATGTTGGAGACGGTTCGGCTGGGCTGCCATAATAGATGTGTATCCAGTGGCCACTTGGCATGCGTGTTTTAATTAAGCCCCAAGCATTTCCAAGCCCCCCTGCTGGCGTGGTTTCCTCAGTGAGCTTTTAAAATACCGTCTACAGTTTACACTGAGCTCAGCCCGTTAGCATACTAATAGGAACTTTATTCATTAGAAAAAGGTGGGGGCCAGGAGCGCTCCTGCTGCCGACCTGAGACCAGGAGACAAAATGGAGTCACGCCAATCTGTGTTAGTACGCCCGTCCAAAGATGGCGGCTGTTCCCTCATCACAGAGGTGATGGGCGGTCACCAGATACTGATGATGGAGGAGACGAGAGGTCACCAGATACTGATGATGGAGGTGATGGGCGGTCACCAGATACTGATGATGGAGGAGACGGGCGGTCACCAGATACTGATGATGGAGGAGACGAGCGGTCACCAGATACTGATGATGGAGGTGATGGGCGGTCACCAGATACTGATGATGGAGGAGACGGGCGGTCACCAGATACTGATGATGGAGGAGACGGGCGGTCACCAGATACTGATGATGGAAGAGACGGGCGGTCACCAGATACTGATGATGGAGGAGACGAGAGGTCACCAGATACTGATGATGGAGGTGATGGGCGGTCACCAGATACTGATGATGGAGGAGACGGGCGGTCACCAGATACTGATGATGGAGGCGACGAGAGGTCACCAGATACTGATGATGGAAGAGACGGGCGGTCACCAGATACTGATGATGGAGGAGACAGGCGGTCACCAGATACTGATGATGGAGGTGACGGGCGGTCACCAGATACTGATGATGGAGGAGACGGGCGGTCACCAGATACTGATGATGGAGGAGACGGGCGGTCACCAGATACTGATGATGGAAGAGACGGGCGGTCACCAGATACTGATGATGGAGGAGACGAGAGGTCACCAGATACTGATGATGGAGGTGATGGGCGGTCACCAGATACTGATGATGGAGGAGACGGGCGGTCACCAGATACTGATGATGGAGGCGACGAGAGGTCACCAGATACTGATGATGGAGGAGATGGGCGGTCACCAGATACTGATGATGGAGGAGACGAGAGGTCACCAGATACTGATGATGGAGGAGATGGGCGGTCACCAGATACTGATGATGGAGGAGACGGGTGGTCACCAGATACTGATGATGGAGGAGACGGGCGGTCACCAGATACTGATGATGGAGGCGACAGGCGGTCACCAGATACTGATGATGGAGGAGACGGGCGGTCACCAGATACTGATGATGGAGGAGACGGGCGGTCACCAGATACTGATGATGGAGGCGACAGGCGGTCACCAGATACTGATGATGGAGGAGACGGGCGGTCACCAGATACTGATGATGGAGGTGATGGGCGGTCACCAGATACTGATGATGGAGGAGACGAGCGGTCTCCAGATACTGATGATGGAGGAGACGGGCGGTCACCAGATACTGATGATGGAGGAGACGGGCGGTCACCAGATACTGATGATGGAGGAGACGGGCGATCACCAGATACTGATGATGGAGGAGACGGGCGGTCACCAGATACTGATGATGGAGGAGACGGGCGGTCACCAGATACTGATGATGGAGGAGACCGGCGGTCACCAGATACTGATGATGGAGGAGACAGGCGGTCACCACATACTGATGATGGAGGAGACAGGCGGTCACCAGATACTGATGATGGAGGAGACAGGCGGTCACCAGATACTGATGATGGAGGAGACGGGCGGTCACCAGATACTGATGATGGAGGAGACGGGCGATCACCAGATACTGATGATGGAGGTGACGGGCGGTCACCAGATACTGATGATGGAGGTGACGGGCGGTCTCCAGATACTGATGATGGAGGAGACGGGCGGTCACCAGATACTGATGATGGAGGAGACGGGCGGTCACCAGAGACTGATGATGGAGGCGACGGGCGATCACCAGATACTGATGATGGAGGAGACGGGCGGTCACCAGATACTGATGATGGAGGTGACGGGCGGTCACCAGATACTGATGATGGAGGTGACGGGCGGTCACCAGATACTGATGATGGAGGAGACGGGCGATCACCAGATACTGATGATGGAGGAGACGGGCGGTCACCAGATACTGATGATGGAGGAGACGGGCGGTCACCAGATACTGATGATGGAGGTGACGAGCAGTCACCAGATACTGATGATGGAGGAGGCGGGCGGTCACCAGATACTGATGGTGGAGGGGACGGGCGGTCACCAGATACTGATGATGGAGGTGACGGATGGTCACCAGATACTGATGATGGAGGAGACGGGCGGTCACCAGATACTGATGATGGAGGAGACTGGTGGTCACCAGAAACTGATGATGGAGGCGATGGGCGGTCACCAGATACTGATGATGGAGGTGACAGGCGGTCACCAGATACTGATGATGGAGGCGACGGGCCGTCACCAGATACTGATGATGGAGGCGACGGGCGGTCTCTAGATACTGATGATGGAGGTGACGGGCGGTCACCAGATACTGATGATGGAGGCGACGGGCAGTCACCAGATACTGATGATGGAGGCGACGGGCGGTCTCTAGATACTGATGATGGAGGAGACGGGCGGTCTCTAGATACTGATGATGGAGGTGACGGGCGGTCTCTAGATACTGATGATGGAGGAGACGGGCGGTCACCAGATACTGATGATGGAGGCGACGGGCGATCACCAGATACTAATGATGGAGATGACGGGCAGTCACCAGATACTGATGATGGAGGCGACGGGCGATCACCAGATACTGATGATGGAGGCGACGGGCGATCACCAGATACTGATGATGGAGATGACGGGCAGTCACCAGATACTGATGATGGAGGCGACGGGCGATCACCAGATACTGATGATGGAGGCGACGGGCGATCACCAGATACTGATGATGGAGGCGACGGGCGATCACCAGATACTGATGATGGAGATGACGGGCAGTCACCAGATACTGATGATGGAGGCGACGGGCGATCACCAGATACTGATGATGGAGGCGACGGGCGATCACCAGATACTGATGATGGAGATGATGGGCAGTCACCAGATACTGATGGGATTCCCATTTCACCTGATGCATGTGGTGGCAGCATGAATTGCAGTTTGGCTACGTGGCTACATCTAGGTGTATAACTCTTTGAACCTTTGCTGGAGACAATACTCGTCTGTCTGTGCCCCCAGCCGGCTCCTCGCAGCGCTGAGCTGGTGACTGACAGGTCTCTCCCATAAACTATTAACACTTCTGTCTATGGAAGCTTCTCGCTGTGCAGCGTTTAATGCACAAAGGCCGGAAGGTTTATCCAGAGTAATAAGTGACGCTGTCTGTAGATGTGATGCATGAGGAATGATACATTGTATCTAGGTGTGTGATACATTGTATCTAGGTTTGTGATACATTGTGTTAGATATATTCCTCTGGAATTTCACGCCTCAACACGTCCAATTATCCACCACCCTCGGCTCCTTCAGACGGAACCTGAAAACCCATCTCTTCAGGAAAGCCTACAGCCTGCAATATCCATTCTACCGTCTCACCAACCACCCGAGCTGCCGCCACGTCACCAACCACCCAAGCTGCCGCCACGTCACCGGCCACCCGCGCTGCTGCTTCACCAACCACCCGCGCTGCTGCCTCACCAACCACCGGCACTGCTGCCTCACCAACCACCTGAGCTGCTGCCTCACCAACCACCCGCGCTGCTGCCACGTCACCAACCACCCATGCTGCCGCCACATCACCAACCACACGTGCTGCCACCACATCACCAACCACCCGTGCTGCCACCACATCACCAACCACCCGTGCTGCTGCCACGTCACCAACCACCCGAGCTGCCGCCACGTCACCAACCACCCGAGCTACCGCCACTTCACCAACCACCCGAGCTGCTGCCATGTCACCAACCACCTGAGCTACCGCCACATCACCAACCACCCGAGCTGCCGCCACTTCACCAACCACTCGAGCTGCTGCCATGTCACCAGCCACCCGAGCTGCCGCCACTTCACCAACCACCCGTGCTGCCGCCATGTCACCAACCACCCGAGCTGCCGCCATGTCACCAACCACCTGAGCTGCCGCCACGTCACCAACCACCCGAGCTGCCGCCACTTCACCAACCACCCGTGCTGCCGCCATGTCACCAACCACCCGAGCTGCCGCCAAGTCACCAACCACCCGAGCTGCCGCCACGTCACCAACCACCCGAGCTGCCGCCACTTCACCAACCACCCGAGCTGCTGCCATGTCACCAACCACCCAAGCTGCTGCCACATCACCAACCACCCGAGCTGCCGCCACGTCACCAACCACCCGAGCTGCCGCCACTTCACCAACCACACGTGCTGCCGCCACGTCACCAACCACCCGAGCTGCCGCCACTTCACCAACCACCCGTGCTGCCGCCACTTCACCAACCACCCGAGCTGCCGCCATGTCACCAACCACCTGAGCTGCCGCCACGTCACCAACCACCCGTGCTGCCGCCACTTCACCAACCACCCGAGCTGCCGCCATGTCACCAACCACCTGAGCTGCCGCCACTTCACCAACCACCTGAGCTGCCGCCACTTCACCAACCACTCGAGCTGCTGCCATGTCACCAGCCACCCGAGCTGCCGCCACTTCACCAACCACCCGAGCTGCCGCCATGTCACCAACCACCTGAGCTGCCGCCACGTCACCAACCACCCGAGCTGCCGCCACTTCACCAACCACCCGAGCTGCCGCCATATCACCAACCACCTGAGCTGCCACCACGTCACCAACCACCCAAGCTGCCGCCACTTCACCAACCACCCGAGCTGCCGCCACGTCACCAACCACCCGAGCTGCCGCCACTTCACCAACCACTCGAGCTGCTGCCATGTAACATAGTAACATAGTAACATAGTTAGTAAGGCCGAAAAAAGACATTTGTCCATCCAGTTCAGCCTATATTCCATCATAATAAATACCCAGATCTACGTCCTTCTACAGAACCTAATAATTGTATGATACAATATTGTTCTGCTCCAGGAAGACATCCAGGCCTCTCTTGAACCCCTCGACTGAGTTCGCCATCACCACCTCCTCAGGCAAGCAATTCCAGATTCTCACTGCCCTAACAGTAAAGAATCCTCTTCTATGTTGGTGGAAAAACCTTCTCTCCTCCAGACGCAAAGAATGCCCCCTTGTGCCCGTCACCTTCCTTGGTATAAACAGATCCTCAGCGAGATATTTGTATTGTCCCCTTATATACTTATACATGGTTATTAGATCGCCCCTCAGTCGTCTTTTTTCTAGACTAAATAATCCTAATTTCGCTAATCTATCTGGGTATTGTAGTTCTCCCATCCCCTTTATTAATTTTGTTGCCCTCCTTTGTACTCTCTCTAGTTCCATTATATCCTTCCTGAGCACCGGTGCCCAAAACTGGACACAGTACTCCATGTGCGGTCTAACTAGGGATTTGTACAGAGGCAGTATAATGCTCTCATCATGTGTATCCAGACCTCTTTTAATGCACCCCATGATCCTGTTTGCCTTGGCAGCTGCTGCCTGGCACTGGCTGCTCCAGGTAAGTTTATCATTAACTAGGATCCCCAAGTCCTTCTCCCTGTCAGATTTACCCAGTGGTTTCCCGTTCAGTGTGTAATGGTGATATTGATTCCCTCTTCCCATGTGTATAACCTTACATTTATCATTGTTAAACCTCATCTGCCACCTTTCAGCCCAAGTTTCCAACTTATCCAGATCCATCTGTAGCAGAATACTATCTTCTCTTGTATTAACTGCTTTACATAGTTTTGTATCATCTGCAAATATCGATATTTTACTGTGTAAACCTTCTACCAGATCATTAATGAATATGTTGAAGAGAACAGGTCCCAATACTGACCCCTGCGGTACCCCACTGGTCACAGCGACCCAGTTAGAGACTATACCATTTATAACCACCCTCTGCTTTCTATCACTAAGCCAGTTACTAACCCATTTACACACATTTTCCCCCAGACCAAGCATTCTCATTTTGTGTACCAACCTCTTGTGCGGCACGGTATCAAACGCTTTGGAAAAATCGAGATATACCACGTCCAATGACTCACCGTGGTCCAGTCTATAGCTTACCTCTTCATAAAAACTGATTAGATTGGTTTGACAGGAGCGATTTCTCATAAACCCATGCTGATATGGAGTTAAACAGTTATTCTCATTGAGATAATCCAGAATAACATCCCTCAGAAACCCTTCAAATATTTTACCAACAATAGAGGTTAGACTTACTGGCCTATAATTTCCAGGTTCACTTTTAGAGCCCTTTTTGAATATTGGCACCACATTTGCTATGCGCCAATCCTGCGGAACAGACCCTGTCTCTATAGAGTCCCTAAAAATAAGAAATAATGGTTTATCTATTACATTACTTAGTTCTCTTAGTACTCGTGGGTGTATGCCATCCGGACCCGGAGATTTATCTATTTTAATCTTATTTAGCCGGTTTCGCACCTCTTCTTGGGTTAGATTGGTGACCCTTAATATAGGGTTTTCATTGTTTCTTGGGATTTCACCTAGCATTTCATTTTCCACCGTGAATACCGTGGAGAAGAAGGTGTTTAATATGTTAGCTTTTTCCTCGTCATCTACAACCATTCTTTCCTCACTATTTTTTAAGGGGCCTACATTTTCAGTTTTTATTCTTTTACTATTGATATAGTTGAAGAACAGTTTGGGATTAGTTTTACTCTCCTTAGCAATGTGCTTCTCTGTTTCCTTTTTGGCAGCTTTAATTAGTTTTTTAGATAAAGTATTTTTCTCCCTATAGTTTTTTAGAGCTTCAATGGTGCCATCCTGCTTTAGTAGTGCAAATGCTTTCTTTTTACTGTTAATTGCCTGTCTTACTTCTTTGTTTAGCCACATTGGGTTTTTCCTATTTCTAGTCCTTTTATTCCCACAAGGTATAAACCGCTTACACTGCCTATTTAGGATGTTCTTAAACATTTCCCATTTATTATCTGTATTCTCATTTCTGAGGATATTGTCCCAGTCTACCAGATTAAGGGCATCTCTAAGCTGTTCAAACTTTGCCTTCCTAAAGTTCAATGTTTTTGTGACTCCCTGACAAGTCCCCCTAGTGAAAGACAGGTGAAACTGCACAATATTGTGGTCGCTATTTCCTAAATGCCCAACCACCTGCAGATTTGTTATTCTATGTCATTCTATGTCACCAGGCACTCGAGCTGCCGCCACTTCACCAACCACCCGTGCTGCCGCCACGTCACCAACCACCCGAGCTGCCGCCACGTCACCAACCACCTGAGCTGCCGCCACGTCACCAACCACCCGTGCTGCCGCCACGTCACCAACCACCCGAGCTGCCGCCACTTCACCAACCACACGTGCTGCCGCCACGTCACCAACCACCCGAGCTGCCGCCACTTCACCAACCACCCGAGCTGCTGCCATGTCACCAACCACCCGAGCTGCTGCCACGTCACCAACCACCCGTGCTGCCGCCACGTCACCAACCACCCGAGCTGCCGCCACTTCACCAACCACCCACACTGCCGCCACGTCATCAACCACCCGAGCTGCCGCCACTTCACCAACCACCTGTGCTGCCACCACGTCACCAACCACTTGAGCTGCCGCCACGTCACCAACCACCCGAGCTGCCGCCACTTCACCAACCACCTGTGCTGCCGCCACTTCACCAACCACTTGTGCTGCCGCCACGTCACCAACCACCCGAGCTGCTGCCATGTCACCTACCACCCGAGCTGCCGCCACGTCACCAACCACCTGTGCTGCTGCCATGTCACCAACCACCAGAGCTGCTGCCACGTCACCAACCACCCGAGCTGCCGCGACTTCACCAACCACCTGTGCTGCCGCCACGTCACCAACCACCCGAGCTGCCGCCACTCCACCAACCACCCGAGCTGCTGCCACGTCAACAACCACCCATGCTGCCGCCACTCCACCAACCACCCGAGCTGCTGCCACGTCACCAACCACCCAAGCTGCTGCCACTTCACCAACCACCCACACTGCCGCCACGTCACCAACCACCCGAGCTGCTGCCACTTCAACCACCCGTGCTGCCGCCACGTCACCAACCACCCGAGCTGCCGCCACGTCACCAACCACCCGAGCTGCTGCCACTTCAACCACCCGTGCTGCCGCCACGTCACCAACCACCCGAGCTGCCGCCACGTCACCAACCACCCGAGCTGCCGCCACGTCACCAACCACCCGAGCTGCCGCCACTTCACCAACCACCCGTGCTGCCGCCACATCACCAACCACCCGAGCTGCCGCCATGTCACCAACCACCCGAGCTGCCGCCACTTTACCAACCACCCGTGCTGCCGCCACGTTACCAACCACCCGAGCTGCCGCCACGTCACCAACCACCCGCGCTGCCGCCACGTCACCAACCACCCTCGCTGCCGCCACTTCACCAACTACCCGAGCTGCTGCCATGTCACCAACCATCCGAGCTACCGCCACGTCACCAACCACCCAAGCTGCCGCCACTTCACCAACCACCCGAGCTGCCGCCATGTCGCCAGCCACCCGAGCTGCCGCCACTTCACCAACCACCCGTGCTGCCGCCACGTCACCAACCACCCAAGCTGCCGCCATGTCACCAACCACCTGAGCTGCCGCCACGTCACCAACCACCCGAGCTGCCGCCACTTCACCAACCACCCGAGCTGCTGCCATGTCACCAACCACCCAAGCTGCTGCCACGTCACCAACCACCCGAGCTGCCGCCACTTCACCAACCACACGTGCTGCCGCCACGTCACCAACCACCCGAGCTGCCGCCACTTCACCAACCACCCGAGCTGCTGCCATGTCACCAACCACCCGAGCTGCTGCCACGTCACCAACCACCCGTGCTGCCGCCACGTCACTAACCACCCGAGCTGCCGCCACTTCACCAACCACCCACACTGCCGCCACGTCACCAACCACCCGAGCTGCCGCCACTTTACCAACCACCCGTGCTGCCGCCACGTCACCAACCACCTGAGCTGCCGCCACGTCACCAACCACCCGAGCTGCCGCCACTTCACCAACCACCTGTGCTGCCGCCACGTCACCAACCACCCGAGCTGCCGCCATGTCACCAACCACCCGAGCTGCCGCCACGTCACCAACCACCCAAGCTGCTGCCACGTCACCAACCACCCGAGCTGCCGCCAATTCACCAACCACCTGTGCTGCCGCCACGTCACCAACCACCCGAGCTGCCGCTATGTCACCAACCACCCGAGCTGCCGCCACGTCACCAACCACCCGAGCTGCCGCCATGTCACCAACCACCTGGGCTGCCGCCACTTCACCAACCACCCGAGCTGCTGCCACGTCAACAACCACCCGTGCTGCCGCCACATCACCAACCACCCAAGCTGATACCACTTCACCAACCACCCACACTGCCGCCACGTCACCAACCACCCGAGCTGCTGCCACTTCACCAACCACCCGTGCTGCCGCCTCGTCACCAACCACCCGAGCTGCCGCCACGTCACCAACCACCCGAGCTGCCGCCACGTCACCAACCACCCGAGCTGCCGCCACTTCACCGACCACCCGTACTGCCGCCACATCACCAACCACCCGAGCTGCCGCCATGTCACCAACCACCCGAGCTGCCGCCACTTCACCAACCACCCGTGCTGCCGCCACGTTACCAACCACCCGAGCTGCCGCCACGTCACCAACCACCCACGCTGCCGCCACGTCACCAACCACCCGCGCTGCCGCCACATCACCAGCCACCCGCGCTGCCGCCACGTCACCAGCCACCCACGCTGCTGCCACATCACAAGCCACCCAAGCTGCTGCCATGTCACCAACCACCCGAGCTGCTGCTATGTCACCAACCACCCGAGCTGCTGCCAGGTCACCAACCACCCGAGCTGCTGCCTCACCACCACCAGTGCTGCACCACCGACCTCTTGTCTCTTCCCCATAATCCTGTAGAATGTAAGTCCGCAAGGACAGGGTCCTCTCCCCTCTGTATCAGTCTGTCATCGTAAACCTGTAAGTCTGTGTACTGTAAATGATATCTATAGCTCTGTATGTCACCCCTTCTCATGTACAGCACCATGGAATTAATGGTGCTATATAAATAATAATAATAATATATGATACACTGTATCTAGGAGTGTGATACACTGTAGGTGTGTGATATATTGTATCTAGGAGTGTGATACACTGTATCTAGGAGTGTGATACACTGTAGGTGTGTGATATATTGTATCTAGGAGTGTGATACACTTTATATGTGTGATATATTGTATCTAGGAGTGTGATACACTTTATATGTGTGATATATTGTATCTAGGAGTGTGATACACTTTATATGTGTGATATATTGTATCTAGGAGTGTGATACACTTTATATGTGTGATATATTGTATCTAGGAGTGTGATACACTGTATCTAGGAGTGTGATATATTGTATCTAGGAGTGTGATACCCTGTATCTAGGTGTGATACACTGTGTGACGCCTCCTACATTCGCCATTAACCCCGCGTCTCCTTTCCCCGCAGCCTCCTGTTTTCTCCGGGCTTCACCGAGACGCACTACACGGCGGACGGAGAGCCGGTGACCGTGGCCCCTGATCACACTGTAAGTCCCAGTTTATCTCTCCACATTATCTGTGACCCGAGGGTTCAGGGGGAATCACAGATGTGTCAGCGCTTCCTTCCTGCGCAGCTGCACACTGACACTGTGCACTCCACTCTTAAAGGGGTATCCCCATTTAAGGCCTTTCTGGCATATCCACTATGTCCCCCTCTAGGACCCTCATGTTCAGGGGCAGAGGGTCCGGTATGACCCGCTCTTCATGCAGGTTCTCTGGGTCGGTCATTCCTCAGATGATGGGACTTGTAGTCCTTACTAGAGGTTTCTATGTGGTACTATCACTCCTATCCTCCTCTTGTCCACAGGAGCACTGCTACTATCACGGCCAGGTGAAGGGCCACGCCGCGTCCTCGGTGGCTCTCAGCACCTGCTCAGGGATCAGGTAAGATGGAGGGGTCACTGTCGGACGGAGCGTCCATTATAGGGGTCACTGTCGGACGGAGCGTCCATTATAGGGGTCACTGTCGGACGGAGCGTCCATTATAGGGGTCACTGTCGGACGGAGTGTCCATTATAATGGCCTGCGTCGTGGATTCTAATATTCTGCGCTCTTTATTCCAGCGGTCTCATCATCCTCAGCGCCAACAACAGTTTCTACCTCCATCCTCGAACTGGACCGAGCTCCCAGACCCATATACTGTACCAGACCAGACACCTGCCCATTAAAGCAGGGGGCTGTGGCCATGAAGGACCCCCCAATCCTGCCACAACACACCTGGAAGACTTCACCTCCCAGCCTGGGCACCACAGGGTGAGACTAAGACTGACCCACCATAGCAGACCAAGCAGAGCTGCAGATATGGACACTGGACCCGCGGGGCATCACTACATATCCAGCACCATTACCAGCAGCCCTGACCCAGAGCTCGGCCATATAGACTGTATAGGACTAGGAGAACTGCAGATTTTAGTGCTGCTCCTCTAGAGGTTAGGGTGCCATCTAGTGGTGATTTTGTAGAACAGATTAAGGAGCACACTTTATCGCCATCTGTTGGCCGAGTGCTAAATTGTCTCCTGCTGTAAAGCAGGGGGAGGGGGGCTGTGAAATCAAGGCTTACTGCAGATTTCTGGCATTGTGTGTGATCTACACACATCCATGAGTAGTGGATTATTGCTAAAAAAAAATCAAAATGATGAAAATAACCCTTAACCATATTGTTAGATTTAATTTCGGACACTAATGGCTTGCTATGTTACTCGTTTTTGTATTTTTATCATCACTGGCAATTGAATCCTAACATCTATTGCTCCTATTGCAGATGAAGAGGAATGTCTGGGGAGCTCAGAAGTACATGGAGCTGTATATTGTCGCTGACCACTCACTGGTGAGTTTATATGAATGCGTGACTTACTGAAATCTGAAACTTATGTAAGCCCAATATTTGTCTGTCCATATGTTTCATTTATCATCTCCTTTGTCTGATCCTACAAATTCATCCTGATAATGCCATAAAATTCTGGTTTCAGCTCATTCTTTCCATTTTGCCTTTATAACCTTTCTGTTCCATTTCCCATATGTCTTAACTCTGTCACTGTATTTGTTTTCACACATTCATTTGTTCTGGGGTAGACTTGGACCCCATTGCGGTTCCATTTTAGCTTTCACTAAATCTTGCGTACTTTATACAAGTTCCCTTTCCCATCCTTAGGGTTTGTAATAATTGTTCAGCTTATAGAGGGAAGTTCAGGCTTGGTGCTAGGCACCCCATTTAGCAGTCTGGGGGCTTCATGGCTTTCACCTTCTAACTCCAGAATAGAGTTCTAGACTTTGCTGAGGAAGCCATCATGTTCTGTCTGCAAAATAGCTTCTAACCGGTGGAGTGAGATGAGGGCAAATATTAAACAAACCAGGACAGTACCAGAAAGTGGGTCAGGGAGAAAAATAGTTACAAATACATATTCATGGGGAGATAAGTCCAGGGGGTTAGGTAGAAGGAATGCTAGTATTAGAGTACTGTACTAGGTCAAATCAGAGTGGCCACTCAAAGGTAAATCTTTTTCCTCCCTGTAGCTCTGGTCTATTTGTGGCCATCTTCTTACTATCCATGTACAGTGGGGCAAAAAAGTATTTAGTCAGTCAGCAATAGTGCAAGTTCCACTACTTAAAAAGATGAGAGGCGTCTGTAATTTACATAATAGGTAGACCTCAACTATGGGAGACAAACTGAGAAAAAAAAAATCCAGAAAATCACATTGTCTGTTTTTTTAACATTTTATTTGCATATTATGGTGGAAAATAAGTATTTGGTCAGAAACAAAATTTCATCTCAATACTTTGTAATATATCCTTTGTTGGCAATGACAGAGGTCAAACGTTTTCTGTAAGTCTTCACAAGGTCGCGCACACTGTTGTTGGTATGTTGGCCCATTCCTCCATGCAGATCTCCTCTAGAGCAGTGATGTTTTTGGCTTTTCGCTTGGCAACACGGACTTTCAACTCCCTCCAAAGGTTTTCTATAGGGTTGAGATCTGGAGACTGGCTAGGCCACTCCAGGACCTTGAAATGCTTCTTACGAAGCCACTCCTTCGTTGCCCTAGCAGTGTGCTTTGGATCATTGTCATGTTGAAAGACCCAGCCACGTTTCATCTTCAATGCCCTTGCTGATGGAAGGAGGTTTGCACTCAAAATCTCACGATACATGGCCCCATTCATTCTTTCATGTACCCGGATCAGTCGTCCTGGCCCCTTTGCAGAGAAACAGCCCCAAAGCATGATGTTTCCACCACCATGCTTTACAATAGGTATGGTGTTTGATGGATGCAACTCAGTATTCTTTTTCCTCCAAACATGACAAGTTGTGTTTCTACCAAACAGTTCCAGTTTGGTTTCATCAGACCATAGGACATTCTCCCAAAACTCCTCTGGATCATCCAAATGCTCTCTAGCAAACTTCAGACGGGCCCAGACATGTACTGGCTTAAGCAGTGGGACACGTCTGGCACTGCAGGATCTGAGTCCATGGTGGCATAGTGTGTTACTTATGGTAGGCCTTGTTACATTGGTCCCAGCTCTCTGCAGTTCATTCACTAGGTCCCCCCGCGTGGTTCTGGGATTTTTGCTCACCGTTCTTGTGATCATTCTGACCCCACGGGGTGGGATTTTGCGTGGAGCCCCAGATCGAGGGAGATTATCAGTGGTCTTGTATGTCTTTCATTTTCTAATTATTTCCCCCACTGTTGATTTCTTCACTCCAAGCTGGTTGGCTATTGCAGATTCAGTCTTCCCAGCCTGGTGCAGGGCTACAATTTTGTTTCTGGTGTCCTTTGACAGCTCTTTGGTCTTCACCATAGTGGAGTTTGGAGTCAGACTGTTTGAGGGTGTGCACAGGTGTCTTTTTATACTGATAACAAGTTTAAACAGGTGCCATTACTACAGGTAATGAGTGGAGGAAAGAGGAGACTCTTAAAGAAGAAGTTACAGGTCTGTGAGAGCCAGAAATCTTGATTGTTTGTTTCTGACCAAATACTTATTTTCCACCATAATATGCAAAAAAAATGATAAAAAAACAGACAATGTGATTTTCTGGATTTTTTTCTCAGTTTGTCTCCCATAGTTGAGGTCTACCTATGATGTAAATTACAGACGCCTCTCATCTTTTTAAGTGGTGGAACTTGCACTATTGCTGACTGACTAAATACTTTTTTGCCCCACTGTATGTCCCCTCTCTATTACATGCCGATTTGCTTTTGAAGTATTTTGCTCTCTATTGTTGTTCATTTCTATGATTTCGTTATAAATTTTCACAGAGAAATATTTCTTTCCTTATATTTTGAGTTTCTACCTTTAAAAAACAAACTACCATAAGTGTTTCTCAATTTAAAAACCATATTGCTGTCCTTTTTTAAACATTTTTTAAAAAACTTGCAATTTTTCACAAAAATATTCTTTCTGCTTCCTGTAATTCTGGAGTTTCTTTTTATACTAATTATTTTCTTGTCTATATATGTCTCCTGTCTAGTTCTTGAATTGTTAAGGACCCCATTGCGGTCCCTTTTTTTCTTTAACTTTGATTAAAGTGTTCCTGATCTTGAATCATTAACTTATTTTTACTTTACCTCTATGTAATCAGTGTAAAATAGGCAAATGTTAAAACTTCTATTAGATACTTTGTGTGATTATCTGGAATACAGCTATTTTAGCATTAACAGACCTAATCATATAAATAATATTTGATTGGTTTACAGTACTTAAAACAAAATAAGGATCTGGGTCAAACAAAGCAACGCATTAAGGAGATAGCCAACTTTGTTGATAAGGTGAGTCAAGAGCCATGGTTCATGGGCCCATTAAAAGGGAAGTGGTATATATCACATGCTACTCTGGCGTATGTCTGCAGACTGTCTATAAAGAATCCCGCATGAAGGAATTGACGTAGCATGCATGTTTATTTTGCCAGGGAGAGCGATAAGCAGCTGGCAGACAACTCTGGCATTAGAGATTCCCTTGGCTCCGGGTTGTAGCAGTAACTATTTCTCCCTGTTTTCTTCTGCACAGTTTTACATGTCTGTAAACATCAAAGTTGCTCTAATCGGCCTGGAGGTATGGACCGAGAGAGACCTGTGTGACATCCATGTTGATGCCAACGAAAGTCTGAGATCTTTCCTCACCTGGAAGCAAAAACTAAAAAACAAGAAAAAGCACGATAACGCTCAACTGATCACGTGAGTACGAAATCATCGCCTCGTATATCACTCAGGACCATTAGTACTGTTATTAACCCGTTTCTACCCCATCACGTAATATTATGTTATCGAGCCGGCACGTGTGCATGGAGCAGGTTCAGCAGCTGCGCTACACAGCCAGCATCGACCTCTAACAGCAGCTACCGGATCCAGCTCTGGTCGCTTCTGTTAACCCTTTAAATACCTGCGAGCAGCGCTTAAACCCCGCCATCCTGACCAGTGCGATTGTGCCTCAATTAACCACACAGTTAACGCCGTAAAAACAGAACCCCCCCAAAAATGCCAATATTACTTTTTTTCATAATTTCATCTTGTTTGGAATTTTGTTTTAGTACATTATATGGTAAAGTGAATGGTATAAATTGCAAAATTGCAACTTGTTCTGCGAAAAAGAAGCAAAAATTATGGCTATTTACAGAAGGAGAGGAAATAACCTCTTCTCTACTAATGTTCTGTACATGGGTGCACGTTATGTTATTAACTATTTATGTGTGTGTTCCTTTAAGGGGCGTGACCTTCAAAGGAACGACCATTGGGATGGCTCCCCTGGAGGGGATGTGCACTGCAGATAATTCAGGAGGAGTCAGTATGGTAAGTGCCTGCCATTATGTATTTATTAATTACTAACTTAACTATTTCTACCTTATTAAAAACGTTATCCTTTGGCCCCTCCCCTGAGGAGCTTCACCGAGATCTGCTTTTGGAAAGAGTAATATACATTGTATTGTGCCGTCCTCTCATTGTTCTTGTGCGGGGAGGCTGGGTCAATGTTGAGGTTCTGGGGTTGTGAAAATGTATTGCCGATGAATTCTAGGACCACTCCGAGCTGGCGATTGGAGCGGCGGCCACCATGGCTCATGAGATCGGACATAACTTTGGGTTGAGTCATGACAAGGAGCACTGCTGTGTAGAGGCCACTCCTGAACAAGGGGGATGCATCATGGCGGCTGCCACCGGGTGAGTGAGGACGGCATCTGATATGAGCACTGTGTGAGGACTTGGGGTCAGGGGGAGTCTCACCAAAACAAGTGAATGGTCTTGTGGGCAGGTGGACATCATAGCACGTTGAGACAATACCATATATTATGAGATATGTAAGATACTTCTACATGAGAGAGACCGCAGCAGCAAAGATACATGAACTTGCTAAGGTTCTCCTCCGACCAGAACCCTGTAAGGCCTTCTTCTAACGATCGAGTCACCAACCAGACACTGACGGCAGGGCAAGGACAAAAACCCAGCAAGGTCAGCACGTGGCGTGGAGCGCTGCTCTGCATTCTCTAAAGTTCCTGACACAGAACAGTAGAAGAACAAACACCGAACACAACAAGACGGAAGAAAATACAGCTGAGGTTTTGCTAAGATACTGAGAGAGCGGTCCTCTCCTGGTCGAGTGATTGGGGGCCATGCCTCTGCATATAGAACTTTTATCATATCTTCTCAACAAGTCCAACCTAGATCTCAAACAAAGATCTCTTGATTTGAGGATAAAAAGACAAATAGTGAACCACTGTTAAAATTTGTAACAGTGATCCAGAGGCAGAAATAGAAACGATCATCAGCAGGCAGAAACACTAACAGTGATCCAGAGGCAGAAACACTAACAGTGACCCACAGGCAGAGACACTAACAGTGACCCACAGGCAGAGACACTATCAGTGATCCACAGGCAGAAACACTAACAGGGATCCACAGGCAGAAACCCTAACAGTGATGAACAGGCAGAAACACTAAGAGGGATCCACAGGCAGAAACACTAACAGTGATCCACAAGCAGAAACACTAACAGTGATCCACAGGCAGAAACACTAACAGTGATCCACAGGCAGAAACACTTACAGAGATCCACAGGCAGAAATACTTACAGGGATCCACAGGCAGAAACACTTACAGAGATCCACAGGCAGAAACACTAACAGGGATCCACAGGCAGAAACACTAACAGTGATCCACAGGCAGAGACACTAACAGTGATCCACAGGCAGAGACACTACCAGTGACCCACAGGCAGAGACACTAACAGTGATCCGCAGGTAGAAACACTAACAGTGATCCACAGACAGAGACACTAACAGTGATCCACAGGCAGAGACACTAACAGTGATCCACAGGCAGAGACACTATCAGTGATCCACAGGCAGAGACACTATCAGTGATCCACAGGCAGAGACACTATCAGTGATCCGCAGGTAGAAACACTAAGAGTGATCCACAGGCAGAGACATTAACAGTGATCCACAGGCAGAGACACTAACAGTGACCCACAGGTAGAAACACTAAGAGTGATCCACAGGCAGAGACGCTAACAGTGATCCGCAAGTAGAAACACTAACAGTGATCATCAGGCAGAGACACTATCAGTGACCCACAGGCAGAGACATTAACAGTGACCCACAGGCAGAGACACTAACAGTGACCCACAGGCAGAGACACTAACAGTGACCCACAGGCAGAGACACTAACAGTGATCCGCAAGTAGAAACACTAACAGTGATCAACAGGCAGAGACATTAACAGTGATCCACAGGCAGAGACACTAACAGTGATCCACAGGCAGAGACACTATCAGTGATCTACAGGCAGAGACACTATCAGTGATCCACAGGCAGATACACTATCAGTGATCCACAGGCAGAGACACTATCAGTGATCCAGAGGCAGAGACACTATCAGTGATCCAGAGGCAGAGACACTATCAGTGATCCACAGGCAGAGACACTATCAGTGATCCACTGGCAGAGACACTATCAATGATTCTCAGGCAGAGACACTAACAGTGATCCTCAGGCAGAGACACTAACAGTGATCCACAGGCAGAGACACTAACAGTGATCCTCAGGCAGATACACTAACAGTGATCCACAGGCAGAGACACTAACAGTGATCCACAGGCAGAGACACTATCAGTGATCCAGAGGCAGAGACACTATCAGTGATCCACAGGCAGAGACACTATCAGTGATCCACAGGCAGAGACACTATCAATGATCCACAAGCAGAGACACTATCAGTGATCCACAGGCAGAGACACTAACAGTGATCCTCAGGCAGAGACACTAACAGTGATCCACAGGCAGAGACACTAACAGTGATCCACAGGCATTGACACTAACAGTGATCCACATGCATTGACACTAACAGTGATCCACAGGCTGCTCTGTAGTCTATGGGAGAATGTTTTTATTTCCAAGGCCTCAGCCTGATGTGATTGATCTTCTCCTGTTGGTGTAAGAGAACAGCTTGTCCAGGAGTCTGTGGTGTAACATTGCAGCCCTGAGGTCCCTGCAGAGTCTGACCACCCCCGTAGTCTGACCACCCCCCGCAGTCTGACCACCCCCGCAGTCTGACCACCCCCCGTAGTCTGACCACCCCCCGCAGTGTGACCACCCCCTGCAGTGTGACCACCCCCGCAGTCTGACCACCCCCCGCAGTGTGACCACCCCCGCAGTCTGACCACCCCCCGCAGTCTGACCACCCCCGCAGTCTGACCACCCCCGCAGTCTGACCACCCCCCGCAGTGTGACCACCCCCCGCAGTGTGACCACCCCCCGCAGTGTGACCACCCCCCGCAGTCTGTCCACCCCCCGCAGTGTGACCACCCCCCCGCAGTCTGTCCACCCCCCGCAGTGTGACCACCCCCTGCAGTGTGACCACCCCCCGCAGTCTGACCACCCCCCGCAGTGTGACCACCCCCGCAGTCTGACCACCCCCGCAGTCTGTCCACCCCCCGCAGTGTGACCACCCCCCGCAGTCTGTCCACCCCCCGCAGTCTGACCACCCCCGCAGTCTGACCACCCCCCGCAGTCTGACCACCCCCGCAGTCTGTCCACCCCCCGCAGTCTGTCCACCCCCCGCAGTCTGACCACCCCCCGCAGTCTGACCCCCCCCCGCAGTCTGACCACCCCCCGCAGTCTGTCCACCCCCGCAGTCTGTCCACCCCCCGCAGTGTGACCACCCCCCGCAGTGTGACCACCCCCCGCAGTGTGACCACCCCCCGCAGTGTGACCACCCCCCGCAGTCTGTCCACCCCCCGCAGTGTGACCACCCCCCCGCAGTCTGTCCACCCCCCGCAGTGTGACCACCCCCCGCAGTGTGACCACCCCCCGCAGTTTGACCACCCCCCGCAGTGTGACCACCCCCGCAGTCTGACCACCCCCGCAGTCTGTCCACCCCCCGCAGTGTGACCACCCCCCGCAGTCTGTCCACCCCCCGCAGTCTGACCACCCCCGCAGTCTGACCACCCCCCGCAGTCTGACCACCCCCGCAGTCTGTCCACCCCCCGCAGTCTGTCCCCCCCTCGCAGTCTGACCACCCCCCGCAGTCTGACCCCCCCCGCAGTCTGACCACCCCCCGCAGTCTGACCACCCCCCGCAGTCTGTCCACCCCCCGCAGTCTGTCCACCCCGCGCAGTCTGACCACCCCCCGCAGTGTGACCACCCCCCGCAGTGTGACCACCCCCCGCAGTGTGACCACCCCCCACAGTGTGACCACCCCCCGCAGTCTGTCCACCCCCGCAGTCTGACCACCCCCGCAGTGTGACCACCCCAGCAGTGTGACCACCCCCGCAGTGTGACCATCCTCGCAGTCTGACCACCCCCCGCAGTGTGACCATCCCCGCAGTCTGACCACCCCCCGCAGTCTGACCACCCCCGCAGTCTGACCACCCCCGCAGTGTGACCATCCTCGCAGTCTGACCACCCCCGCAGTGTGACCATCCTCGCAGTCTGACCACCCCCCGCAGTGTGACCACCCCCCGCAGTCTGACCACCCCCGCAGTGTGACCATCCCCGCAGTCTGACCACCCCCCGCAGTCTGACCACCCCCGCAGTGTGACTCCAGGGATCATTGTCGCCTTTCTGCTTTTCCAGACATCCCTTCCCTCGTAAGTTCAGCTCGTGCAGCCAGCAGCAGTTGCGCGGTTACTTCCAGAAGGGCGGCGGTATGTGCCTGTTCAACATGCCGGACACCAAGGACCTGGTGATGGCCAAGAAGTGCGGGAACGGCTTCCTGGAGGAGGGCGAGCAGTGCGACTGTGGGGAGCCTGAGGTGCGTCCGCCTTATGTAGGGAGTTGACTCTCTGTAGGGGGTCTCTCCTCTCTGTAGGGGGTCTCTCCTCTCTGTAGGGGGTCTCTCCTCTCTGTAGGGGGTCTGTCCTCTCTGTAGGGGGACTCTCCTCTCTGTAGGGGGTCTCTCCTCTCTGTAGGGGGTCTTGCCTCTCTGTAGGGGGTCTCGCCTCTCTGTAGGGGGTCTTGCCTCTCTGTAGGGGGTCTCTCCTATCTGTAGGGGGTCTCTCCTCTCTGTAGGGGGTCTCTCCTCTCTGTAGGGGGACTCTCCTCTCTGTAGGGGGTCTCTCCTCTCTGTAGGGGGACTCTCCTCTCTGTAGGGGTCTCTCCTCTCTGTAGGGGGTCTCTCCTCTCTGTAGGGGGACTCTCCTCTCTGTAGGGGGTCTCGCCTCTCTGTAGGGGGTCTTGCCTCTCTGTAGGGGGTCTCTCCTATCTGTAGGGGGTCTCGCCTCTCTGTAGGGGGTCTCTCCTCTCTGTAGGGGGTCCCATCTCTCTCTAGTCGGTCTCGCCTCTCTGTAAGGGGTCTCGCTTCTCTGTAGGGGGTCTCTCCTCTGTAGGGGGTCTCGCCTCTCTGTAGGGGGTCTCTCTTCTCTGTAGGGGGTCTCGCCTCTCTGTAGGGGGTCCCATCTCTCTCTAGTCAGTTTTGCCTCTCTGTAAGGGGTCTCGCTTCTCTGTAGGGGGTCTCGCCTCTCTGTAGGGGGACTCTCCTCTCTGTAGTGGGTCCCATCTCTCTCTAGTAAGTCTCGCCTCTCTGTAGGGGGTCTCGCTTCTCTGTAGGGGGTCTCACCTCTCTGTAGGGGGTCTCTCCTCTCTGTAGTGGGTCCCATCTCTCTCTAGTCAGTCTCGCTTCTCTGTAGGGGGTCTCTCCTTTCTGTAGGAGGTCTAATGTTCCTGTAGGGAGATCTCACCTTTCTGTACGGGGGTCTCACTTTCCTGTAGGTGGGTCTCACGTTCCTGTAGAGGGTCTCACCTTTCTGTAGGGGGTCTCATGTTCCTAGGGGGTCTCACCTCTTTAGGGGAGTCTCGCATTACTGTAGGGGGGTCGCACCATTCTGTAGGGAGTCTCACCTTTCTGTAGGGAGTCTCACCTTTCTGTAGGGGGTCGCACCATTCTGTATGGGGTCTCACCATTCTGTAGGGGGTCTCACCATTCTGTAGGGGGTCTCACCATTCTGTAGGGGGTCTCACTTTCCTGTAGGAGGTCTCTCGTCCTGTAGGAGTCTCACCCCAGCGCGCTGACACAATATGTCTCCTGCAGGAATGCACCAATCCGTGCTGTAACGCCGTAGACTGCACCCTAAAGGCCGGCGCCCAGTGCGCCCACGGAGACTGCTGCCAGGACTGCAAGGTGCGGTAACGCCCGGGCCAGATACGTCCGCCGGCCACGCACCACCGACTGTTATATGGCGGATAAAGATTGTAGAAATCGCGACATCAGCTAAACGATTATTCTCTTCTTATCAATAGTTAACATCTGCCGGGACCCTCTGCCGTGAGAAGTCGGGGGCTTGTGATCTGCCCGAGTTCTGCCGAGGAGACGCCGCCTTCTGCCCGGCCAATGTGTACATGCTGGATGGCTCCCCCTGCTCCTACGGCGAGGCGTACTGTATGAACGGCATGTGTCTGACACACGGACAGCAATGTGTGCACCTGTGGGGCGCAGGTATATAGCGAGTAATGCCGGATATATCCTGTATTATACTCCAGAGCTGCACTCACTATTCTGCTGGTGCAGTCACTGTGTACATACATTACATTACTGATCCTGAGTTATATCCTGTATTATACTCCAGAGCTGCACTCACTATTCTGCTGGTGCAGTCACTGTGTACATACATTACATTACTGATCCTGAGTTACATCTTGTATTATACTCCAGAGCTGCACTCACTATTCTGCTGGTGCAGTCACTGTGTACATACATTACATTACTGATCCTGAGTTACCTCCTGTATTATACTCCAGAGCTGCTCTCACTATTCTGCTGGTGCAGTCACTGTGTACATACATTACATTACTGATCCTGAGTTACATCCTGTATTATACTCCAGAGCTGCACTCACTATTCTGCTGGTGCAGTCACTGTGTACATACATTACATTACTGATCCTGAGTTACATCCTGTATTATACCCCAGAGCTGCACTCACTATTCTGCTGGTGCAGTCACTGTGTACATACATTACTGATCCCGAGTTACATCCTGTATTATACCCCAGAGCTGCACTCACTATTCTGCTGGTGCAGTCACCATGTACATACATTACTGATCATGAGTTACATCCTGTATTATACCCCAGAGCAGCACTCACTATTCTGCTGGTGCAGTCACTGTGTACATACATTACATTACTGATCCTGAGTTACATCCTGTATTATACCCCAGAGCTGCACTCACTATTCTGCTGGTGCAGTCACTGTGTACATACATTACTGATCGTGAGTTACCTCCTGTATTATACTCCAGAGCTGCACTCACTATTCTGCTGGTGCAGTCACCATGTAAATACCGTACATTACTGATCCTGAGTTACATCCTGTATTATACCCCAGAGCTGCACTCACTATTCTGCTGGTGCAGTCACTTTGTACATACATTACTGATCCTGAGTTACATCGTGTATTATACCCCAGAGCTGCACTCACTATTCTGCTTGTGCAGTCACTGTGTAAATACATTATATTACTGATCCTGAGTTACATCCTGTATTATACTCCAGAGCTGCACTCACTATTCTGCTGGTGCAGTCACTGTGTACATACATTACATTACTGATCCTGAGTTACATCCTGTATTATCCCCCAGAGCTGCACTCACTATTCTGCTGGTGCAGTCACTGTGTAAATACATTACATTACTGATCCTGCGTTACCTCTTGTATTATACTCCAGAGCTGCACTCACTATTCTGCTGGTGCAGTCACTGTGTATATATATTGCATTACTGATCCTGAGTTACATCCTGTATTATACTCCAGAGCTGCGCTCACTATTCTGCTGGTGCAGTCACTGTGTACATATATTGCATTACTGGCCCTGCACTTTTTCTGGGTGGCCTCCTGTGATTGGTCTACTACAGGCTCCTGCTCTTGGCTTTGGGTAGTACCAGACTCTTCTGATCCATCCCTGGGTCGGTGGATGTGCCTCTGTTGTCTCCTCCGGCCTCAGATTCCTCATCTTCAGTAGAACATGACTTGGTGATTGACTTCTCCATCTTGATCTTCTCCCGGTTCCTCCTCAGGCGCGCGGCCGGCACAGGACATCTGCTTCATTGACGTGAACAAGGCTGGGGATAAATACGGGAACTGTGGAAAAGACACCCAGGGGAAGTTCATCAGGTGTAAACCCAAGTGAGTAACCCTCAGTAACAAGCGAAGGTGGACAGCCCAAAGCCCCCATGTCCCACCACTCCTGTTGCAGCCATGGAGTCTGCTGGCCCCAGGGGCCCCGACATCGTCTGGTGATGGACCCCAGGGGAAAACTCCACCATGGGGGAAGACAATCGAAGGAGCATCAAGTGTTCAGAGAAGATGAAAGGGAAGAACAATGAAGAGATGACAGACGATGGTGGAGGAACTGTGCTGTAATGTGATAAGGCGTAAGGGAGGTCAGATGCGCTGAGGGACGGTCATGGTTGTCAGGCAACATCAGCAATGTATTTCAGTTGTCCGATTCGATGATTTTTGACAATGGTATGAAGGTCTACAGATTTTTCTTTGTTTTTTTTTTGTTACAGAGATGCCAAATGTGGAAAAATCCAGTGTGAGAGCAGCGCCCAGAAGCCCAAACACGAGAACACCGTGTCCATGGACACCACCATCCAGATCAATGGGCACGAGGTGAAGTGTCGTGGCACACACTCCTACTCCGTGCAGGAGGAAGAAGGAGACTCCTCCGACCCTGGTCTGGTGATGACTGGCACCAAGTGTGGCGATGGCATGGTGAGTCCATGTGTCTGTGGCACAGGGTCCATGACCTCCTTCATGATCGTGTCTACACTGTGCACATTGTGGTTCTGCTGGGTCCTGGCGTTTGTGTGCGCACCTCATGTACCTCCAGAAGGATACAGTCTGGCAAGAAGACAAGTCATTGGTGTGGCCATGTGACGGGTGCGTCATGTGGATGTCACACTTGTACGGTTCCCATGCATAATGGTGGGATTCTTGCAGTGCCATCTTCAGTAGGTCAATGGCCGGCCAGGAATGATCTGAGAATCCAGGTGATGACTTATCTCCAGATCTCAGGCGATCGATCATCTGTGGGATCTGCTCCATCCACACATCTCCACCATTGGATTAATTGTCATGGGAACTGAGGATTGGGCAGTTAAAACCCCCCACCCTTGAGCGTCTTTCTCCATTTCTCACCCTCGGGGTCCCCTGGAGGCCACATATCCTCGTTCTCATTGGTCTGTTCTTTTTTTCTGACCTCCAGCGTCTTTTCTTTTCTCCATGTTGAGAACCTTTCATATTCCTGGAAATGTCTTACGGACGACCATTTTTCTTTCTGGGCGAGCTTTCTGCCCCCCGTGTGACGATGCTCTCGCCTCTCCTTCTAGGTGTGTAAGGATCGCCAGTGCCAGAACGCTTCCTTCTTCGAATGGGATAAATGTATAGCGCGATGCAATGGGCACGGGGTGAGTCCTCGGAAAAGTGACCAGTGCAAAGAAACCACAACCAGTACCAAATGCAATGGCTAAAAACGAGTCCAGACATAATATTTCTCACAGCTGAGGGTTTATTACTGACTGGTTCTTCACCCTTCTCTAGGTGTGCAACAGTAAAGGAAACTGCCACTGTAACGCAGGCTGGGGCCCTCCATTCTGTGAAACATCTGGTGACGGAGGAAGCATTGACAGTGGACCAGTCCCGGATGACTGTGAGTTAGTCCATGTGGATATATTTGTTGTCTCAGTTCTTCTTCATTATGTTCCATCATCGCCATCGTTAATATCAGGCGCCACTACAAAGGTGGAGACCATGTCCGCCTACACTGAAGTCCACCCTCCTGTATGAGACCACTGTGACATATTATGTTTCTCTTTACAGTCCAGGAAGGTCTCATCGTCTTCCTGCTCCTCCTCTTCCTTGTCATCCTTCCTCTCATTGGATTTGGGATGTACTATTGGTACAAAACACCGGATTCGCAACTGAAGAAATGGGTCAACAAGAGCAGAGCGAAGTGCAGGTAAGCGGATGTGAAGGACATTATCTATGTATCTGTAACGCAGGTGTGGGTGAGGCACTGGTCTTCTCCTATCATGCCCCAGCGCGCTACATGAAAGAGTGGGTCCTAGCTGGGTGTTGGTGCTGTGAAGGCCTTACCCCTGTGAAGGACACCTGTAGTCGGTGGTGTTGGTGCTGTGAGGACCATACGCCCGTGAAGGCTGCCTGTAGTCGGTGGTGTTGGTGCTGTGAGGACCTTACACCCGAAAAGGCTGCCTGTAGTCGGTGGTGTTGGTTCTGTTAGGGCCTTGCCCCGTGAAGGACACTTGTAGTCAGTGGTGTTGGTGCTGTGAGGGCCTAAAGCCTGTGAAGGACACCTGTAGTCGGTGGTGTTGGTGCTGTGAGGGCCTTACGCCCGTGAAGGACACCTGTTGTCGGTGGTGTTGGTGCTGAGAGGTTCTTATACCCGTAAAGGCCACCTGTAGTCGGTGGTGTTGGTGCTGTGTGGGCCTTACCCCCGTGAAGGCCGCCTGTAGTCGGTGGTGTTGGTGCTGTTAGGGCCTTACGCCCATAAAGGACACCTGTATTCTGTGGTATTGGCGCTGTGAGGGCCTTACTGTTGGTGCTGTGAGGGCCTTTCACCCGGTCAGGCCGCCTGTAGTTGGTGTTGGTGCTGTGAGGGCCTTTCGCCCGTTCAGGCCGCCTGTAGTCGGTGGTGTTGGTGCTGTGAGGGCCTTACGCCCTGGTAGGCCGCCTGTAGTCGGTGGTGTTGGCCGGCCAGGATCATAGGTTTCAGAGTCCAATAAAGGAGACTCCCGTTCTAAAAGTCTTTACGAAACGGTGAATTGCTAAGGGTTATGTACAAGGGCAGTGGGTACAAAATCTTATGGATGTTTCCTACACACACAGTCTAAAGCATTTTCACACACACAGTTTCGTCCTACTTCGTCACAGCCTAGCTTGTGGCCACAGTCCTGTTCAGCCGGTCTCTCTACAGCCTCAGTAGTTCCACATCCTGTTTCTTCCACTACTGGTGCCCTGGATTCACCGCTCTTGACCTCCACTAGTCCAACGAAATTCAGTCACGTTTAGGTCAATTGCCTTTGGCCTTTTGCAAGCTCAATGCTTTTCTTGACACATCATCCTATCTAAGGACCCCTTTAAGATGTAAGGCCACTTTGTCTTGCATTTGGCCAGTTCCAGATAGCACTACTCCCTTGTCCCTTAGTCTCCTTTTCTTAGTAGCTCACCCAAATGGTAGCAATGCTCACAGACACTTCCAACTTGTACTTGAACTTGTCCATATTTGACTATCTAACATGAAGCAGTCACTTGCCCTAACACTAAGGTCCTCCCACTATGGGCTAGTTCCAGACATTAACACTATCCTTACCCCAATGTTGCTACCTATCTACAGTCACTTGTGTCTTAAGCCCTGACCTATGTCTTACCCTACACTTATTCTATTCTATACATTACTAATCTTGAATTACACAGAAACATATCACATGACACCATGTATCTGTATACAAAAGACCCAAAACATAATACACACGATAACGCGATTGGTGTCTTTAGGGCGAGGACAGTCCAGTGCAAGTCTCCCCATGGTGGGCATCTCTGGGTGCAGGAGCCATGTCCTATCACATTTGGGTTTTCAGAACCAATGGGAACCTGGAACATGGACCCTGTTGCCCAACTGTTCTTGAATGTGACCAAATCTTATGGTGTTGGTGACTGAGCGCCGTAGAGTTCTCTCTTGGAGAAGCTCTTTGTCCTCCCATTATCTTCTTCACATAGGACGGTTCTCCGCAGGGTCTTCATTTCACATTTCTGCTCCAGGACCTCTGACTTCTGACACGTGTCCTCGGCCGCAATAAAACTTTCTACATATTTACTATAAGCTTTCTCCATAGTTGTCTTGTCATTTTACAGAATGGGGACAGGTCATCGCCAGCAGCCGGCTAGAGGACACTCCAGCACCATCTTCACCCAGCGCAGTTTTCCACCTCCAGCCGCATCTCCAGCAGCACAAAAGGTAAAGTTGGAATGCTCCATTACTTATTGTGGAGCCCATGCATTTTACAATCTGTCCACAGGTCGACCTGAACACAGTTCGGGTTTGGAGTAAGGTGAAACCCCAGAGACTCTTATGATTACCTTATCAACACGTCAATCCATTTTCCTCTTCACGTCACACCGCTGCCTGTCCACTTTTCGGTGTACTTGATCTTTTGCTCTCACTACACAGAGCTCATGGTCTGCTTTTCATGGGAAACGTGGGGCCTCGCAGGTCAACTCTCAGCCGGTCAACATTGTTCGGCCACTGGTGCCACCAAGCATCCAGACACCAAAGACAAGCATACAGCTGAAACCATCCAGACCTCCTCCACCAGTCAAGTCCTCCCCACTCATACCAGCCAAGCAGGATGGCCAGCACTCAAAGCTCCTGCCGCCTAAGAAGCCACTGCCCTCGTGTCCAGTCCGGACCCCACAGGTAATGTTGTCAAGTGCAAAGTTTTCTAGCACTCTGGAAGAATTACACTATAATGTGACTTGTTCTCTGTATTTTTCAAAGGTGAACCCTCCCCGAAAGCCACTTCCTGGGAATCCAGTCCACAAGGAATGTTTTATGGTGAAGACACCGGTGAAACCTCCTCTGACCAACTCCGCCGTGCAGATGAAAGCCTTACACTGGTAGGTGACTTGTTACTATGGAGGGTCTTCACCACACGGACAACTGATCATTCTGCACATATCCACAACTATATTTGTATTTTAACATGAAAAGTTACAGATGCGACATAAAAACATATAACGATCCAAAAACTGACTCGTTTCTTTCTTCCTGAAGGCCAAAGCCTGGAAGTAGAGTTCAAGCTACAGCTGCGGCCTTTCTCCAAAAACAATGATGTAGTCAGCAATCCAAGAGTTGGAAACAAAGCCAGGAACTAGGAGATACGACATCCTGACACCAGCACTATGAGGATGAGAAGACCCTAAAACTGCTGAGATTTCCATACTGAGATTGTAGACACGTCAAGGTGAAAAGAGGACATCTGATCATGCTGGACACAAAGCGTGCCTTCGTAGTGTATTGCACTGAGGTACTTCATGGAGGAACATCCATGATCTTCTCAAATGTATGTGGAATGATATCCCCTACACTCCGGCGATGGTCTACTGGACTTGGTCTGAGCGTGAAGAAGACTTTCATCGTCTTTCTGGACCAATATTAAGACTTTTTTTTCAGTGCCTTATAAAATTAGAATATGCAAGAAATATTGAAGTGTGAAGAGAAAGCCAAAATTATGTTCTCTCATCCCTCACCCATGTGGAGCCAGAGAAAAGTAATGCATCTCTCCCATTATGTCCCAGCTCATGCCATCTGATCCGATGCTTCCGATGTCTTTTCACATGGACCTATGATGATATCCGTCACAACAGGACTTTATGTCCATTGATTGAGTGTTGGTTTCATGAGAAGATGAAGGACGTGTAGAAAAGTAATTCCTTCCAAATGGCCCTTGTGAAGGATTACCCCTTCCTCCCACGTCACCGATCCGTGACGTCACTACACAGGCCCAGCTCTCCGGCGCCCCCTTTGTCTCTCAGGTCAGTAAAGGAACTGCACCTAGAGCAAATGGCCGCCGGGGAGACTGCCCTGTTACCCACACTGGGTATTCTAAGATTCGCAATCAGAGTAAAAGGATCAGCCCAAAATTAATTTATGATTTAATTGCCTTAAGGGCGCACTAGATAATTACAAGTAATATACAATCACAATATATCAAGAGTTACAGTCAGAGTACAATATAACAACAATAATACAAGGCTTAAAGGTATAAAGCTGGAGGTCGATTTACCAGGTTGAAGGTCGCTTGTGGAAGCCGGGGGCGCGCAGCATTCCGCAGGTCCAAAACTTAGTTACCGGGCAGCCCCCAGAAAGCGTGTGCTTGCTCCCCTCTGGCTGGCATACCCTGTTCCTTAAGATATCATCATCATCTTCTTCTGTGGAGTCAGAGCCTCCCAGTGACCTCAGCTTCTTCTTAAACCTGGCTGAGCCCCCCTGCCTGCAGCTGGGTGGGCTTAGCAATCTCCACCCCCTCTGCCTCCCTGCAAGATTTATTCCAATTTCTAATAAATGGGATAACTTCCCTCAGGATGATCGGATCAGCACACGGGCAGTACCAGCACCTGTGGTTTGTTCTGCCGGTCGTACTGGGATCAAACCTGGACCCATTCGGTCCCTGTGGGAGGCTGATCTCTATATCTCGGGTTTCAGGCCTCCCACCGCCACGGGAGTCGCACTGTTGGATGCACAATTTCTTTAGGGCAAGGAGAATATTTTTTATGAGCCTGTACCTCGGACGATGTGTCCATAATTCACAATTCCATGTTGGAGACGGTTCGACTGGGCTGCCATAATAGATGTGTATCCAGTGGCCACTTGGCATGCGTGTTTTAATTAAGCCCCCAAGCATTTCCAAGCTCCCTGCTGGCGTGGTTTCCTCATTGAGCTTTGAAATACCGTCTACAGTTTACACTGAGCTCAGCCCGTTAGCATACTAATAGTAACTTTATTCATTAGAAAAGGTGGGGGCCAGAAGCGTTCCTCGCTGCAGACCTGTGACCAGGAGACAAAATGGAGTCACGCCAATCTGTTAGTATGCCTGTTCCAAGATGGCGGCTGTTCCCTCATCACAGCCCTCGTTGTAATAGCCTCCAATGATTGGAAATCCGGGTGGCATCCCACCCATGCACCTACTTAGAGAACTTCACTTGAGGATTGTACACTCAGGTGAGGCCTGTCTCAGTGAAGATGACCTCTCTGCCAAGCGTATACATACACACATGCCCATGGAGGTTATACATGGAACATGTAGTAAGTCATACGTTGTATTCTGTGTGGATAAAACATCTGACCAGGGATTGGCTATCAGGAGACTCGCTCATATACTGTGTATTATATACTGTACTAGTTTACATCATCCTCTGCTACCATAGGAAACACGCACAGTGCAATATGGACGGTATACTATATACACGTATTAGCTGGTGCCGATATTCTGGGGTGTTGCATGATCCCAGCCGGAAATGCTGGAAGTTGTAGTTTTAGCACAGATTGCCGACCGCTGCTGTAGATATCCTCAAGTGTATTTTTCAGAAATTCTATGGTTACAATTTAGACTGATTGGTTACAATTTAGACTGATTGGTACGTTCATGTCCGATCTCTGCTGCGTTTTACCTCTGCAGAGTGACGACGCTCCCTTTTATATGATATACGAAATGTTTGTACATCCATATTTTTACTATTTAAAGTGTCCCTTTAATCTATTTATTTGCTATGGGAATCACTAGTCAGTCAATCTCTAGGCAGATTGATGGATGAAGACATTTCCAGCACGTACGGTGCCTCAATACCAGGCTGATTGAAGATATATAGAAAGCAAGGTATATATTACATAGCTTAAAACATCATATGGTGGTTTTATTTCCAGTGTTAATGACCACTTAAAGTATGGGGTACGGCCATGGGGTCCGCACTGATGCCAGATTATACAATTATGAATACTCCTCTTCTTGACCATATAGCTTCTCTCTTCATTTTGTGTCTGTATCTCCTACTATTGACCCCAGACTGCCGCGCCAGGACAACCTGACAGGTGCGTACCCCTATACTGCTAAATGTTTACAAGGCTCCTGAGCCGACTCTTGTTAGGATGTACTGATCATTGTATTTAATTCTGTGGTACAGAAAATAGTTGTTTTTAATAAAATACTTTTTTACAGGTAATTTGCCTTATTTGTGGTTCATTGCGTTAAAATTAACATATAACTCTTTAGAGGCCCGCAAAACAAAAAGAAAAGAACCTGATGATCAAAAAGTCCAAAGCTTTGTAAAAAGGTTATATACTTTATTACTGAGTACATAGTGAAGGGAATGTAACAACGACTGTGACAACACCCATAGAGAACATAAAAAACATAAAAAACGCTCAAGGACAGGCAGGACCACAAATGGGTCAATATTCCAGGTAAATCCAATACAATAATGTTTTTATATCTAAAGACCGGAAAAGCCCACAGATAATATGCCTACAGGCAGGCACCTATATATAGTATCAAGTGCCTCAAACAAATCAACCAACATGTAGTAGGCAATCTAACAGCATGTGGGCTTTTCCGGTCTTTAGATATACAAACATTTATTATTGAATTGGATTTACCTGGAATATTGGCCCATTTGTGGTCCTGCCTGTCCTTGAGCATTTTTTTATGTTTTTTATGTTCTCTATGTGTGTTTTCACAGTCATTGTAACATTCCCTTCACTATGTATTCAGTAATAAAGTATATAATCTTTTTACAAAGCTTTGGACTTTTTGATCATGAGGTTCTTTTCTTTTTGTTTTGCTTGTCTAATTGACGATTTGTCCATATTTGGTCCATACCATTTGGTTGGTTACCAATTTGAATTCATCGGAATATTCATACTTTATACCTAACCAATGCTTTTCATAAGATATTGTTATCTTTAGAGGCCCATCAGATACCCTCGTATATACCAGCAGACACCGACCTGAGCTGGTTTTGTGTGTGTGGCCTGTTGTGAATTCTGTGGCAGAGCTCCCTCCTGTGGTCACAAGTGGTACTTCGGCTGATTCTCTCTGTGAGCTTCCGTTGGTGGAGGGAAGTGGTACTGCGGCTTCTGAGTTTCCTCCCTCAGGTGATGTGGTGAGGTCGTTAGGTGCTGCTCTACTTAACTCCACCTAGTGCTTTGATCCTGGCTTCCTGTCAATGTTCCAGTATTGGACTTGTTTTCCTCCTGGACCGTTCCTGTGGCCTGCTGCTCTGCATAGCTAAGTTTTTCTTTGCTATTTTGTTTGCTTTTCTTCTGTCCAGCTTATCTATTTGTTTGCTGGCAGCTCTGAGACGCAGAGGGTGTACCTCCGTGCCGTTAGTTCGGTACGGAGGGTCTTTTTGCCCCCTTTGCGTGGTTTTTAGGGTTTTGTGTTGACCGCAAAGTTACCTTTCCTATCCTCGCTCTGTTCAGAAAGTCGGGCCTCACTTTGCTAAATCTATTTCATCTCTATGTTTGTCTTTTCATCTTACTCACAGTCATTATATGTGGGGGGCTGCCTTTTCCTTTGGGGTATTTCTCTGAGGCAAGGTAGGCTTATTTTCTATCTTCAGGCTAGCTAGTTTCTCAGGCTGTGCCGAGTTGCATAGGTAGCGTTAGGCGCAATCCACGGCTGCCTCTAGTGTTGTTGGAGAGGATCAGGGATTGCGGTCAACAGAGTTCCCACGTCTCAGAGCTCGTTCTATGTTTTTGGGTTATTGTCAGATCACTGTATGTGCTCTGACCTCTATGTTCACTGTGGTACTGAATTGCCTAATCACAACAGTACAGGAAGCCCAAAGTACTAATGATTCTCAATAGAGGGAAAAAAGAAGTTCTGAGACCATTTTTTTTTCTCTGCACTGTGTTTTGCCTTTTTTTCCCCTAGACATTTGGGTGGTTCAGGACACAGGTGTAGCAATGGACATTAGAAGTCTGTCTTCATGTGTGGATCAGCTCTCGGCAAGAGTACAAAAGATTCAAGACACTATTGATCAGAAATCTATGTTAGAACCAAGAATTCCTATTCCTGATTTGTTTTTTGGTGATAGAACTAAGTTTCTGAGTTTCAAAAATAATTGTAAACTATTTCTGGCCTTGAAACCTCGCTCCTCTGGTGATCCAGTTCAACAGGTTTTGATCATTATTTCTTTTTTGCGTGGCGACCCTCAGGACTGGGCATTTTCTCTTGCGCCAGGAGATCCTGCATTAAGTAATATCGATGCGTTTTTCCTGGCGCTCGGATTGCTGTACGATGAACCTAATTCAGTGGATCAGGCAGAAAAAAATTTGCTGGCTCTTTGTCAGGGTCAGGATGAGATAGAGTTATATTGTCAGAAATTTAGAAAGTGGTCCGTGCTCACTCTATGGAATGAATCTGCGCTGGCAGCTATGTTCAGAAAGGGTCTCTCTGAAGCCCTTAAGGATGTCATGGTGGGATTTCCTATGCCTGCTGGTTTGAATGAGTCTATGTCTTTGGCCATTCAGATTGGTCGACGCTTGCGTGAGCGCAAATCTGTGCACCATTTGGCGGTATTACCTGAGCTTAAACCTGAGCCTATGCAGTGCGATAGGACTTTGACCAGAGTTGAACGGCAAGAACACAGACGTCTGAATGGGCTGTGTTTCTACTGTGGTGATTCCACTCATGCTATCTCTGATTGTCCTAAGCGCACTAAGCGGTTCGCTAGGTCTGCCACCATTGGTACTGTACAGTCTAAATTTCTTCTGTCCGTTACCTTGATCTGCTCTTTGTCATCGTATTCTGTCATGGCATTTGTGGATTCAGGCGCTGCCCTGAATTTGATGGACTTGGAGTATGCTAAGCGTTGTGGGTTTTTCTTGGAGCCCTTGCAGTGTCCTATTCCATTGAGAGGAATTGATGCTACGCCTTTGGCCAAGAATAAGCCTCAGTACTGGACCCAGCTGACCATGTGCATGGCTCCTGCACATCAGGAGGTTATTCGCTTTCTGGTGTTGCATAATCTGCATGATGTGGTCGTGTTGGGGTTGCCATGGCTACAAGTCCATAATCCAGTATTAGATTGGAAATCCATGTCGGTGTCCAGCTGGGGTCGTCAGGGGGTACATGGTGATGTTCCATTTCTGTCAATTTCGTCATCCACCCCTTCTGAGGTTCCAGAGTTCTTGTCTG
The DNA here is from genome assembly GCF_032444005.1 of Ranitomeya imitator. Taxonomy (NCBI): domain Eukaryota; kingdom Metazoa; phylum Chordata; class Amphibia; order Anura; family Dendrobatidae; genus Ranitomeya; species Ranitomeya imitator. The sequence continues at coordinate 1,218,536,280 of NC_091282.1, read as the reverse complement.
ATTACCGGGATGTATTTGATGAGCCCAAGTCCGATGCCCTACCTCCGCATAGGGATTGTGATTGTGCTATCAATTTGATTCCTGGTAGTAAGTTCCCAAAAGGCCGATTGTTTAATTTATCTGTGCCTGAGCACGCCGCCATGCGCAGTTATGTGAAGGAGTCCCTGGAGAAGGGGCATATTCGCCCGTCATCGTCGCCATTAGGAGCAGGGTTCTTTTTTGTAGCCAAGAAGGATGGTTCGCTGAGACCTTGTATAGATTACCGCCTTCTAAATAAGATCACGGTTAAATTTCAGTACCCCTTGCCGTTGTTATCTGATTTGTTTGCTCGGATTAAGGGGGCTAGTTGGTTCACCAAGATAGATCTTCGTGGTGCGTATAATCTTGTGCGAATTAAGCGAGGCGATGAATGGAAAACTGCATTTAATACGCCCGAGGGCCATTTTGAGTATCTAGTAATGCCATTCGGACTTGCCAATGCTCCATCAGTGTTTCAGTCCTTTATGCATGACATCTTCCGAGAGTACCTGGATAAATTCCTGATTGTGTACTTGGATGACATTTTGATCTTCTCGGATGATTGGGAGTCTCATGTGAAGCAGGTCAGAACGGTTTTTCAGGTCCTGCGTGCTAATTCTTTGTTTGTGAAGGGATCAAAGTGTCTCTTTGGTGTGCAGAAGGTTTCATTTTTGGGGTTCATCTTTTCCCCTTCTACTATCGAGATGGATCCTGTTAAGGTCCAAGCCATCCATGATTGGACTCAGCCGACATCTCTGAAAAGTCTGCAAAAGTTCCTGGGCTTTGCTAATTTTTATCGTCGCTTCATCTGCAATTTTTCTAGTATTGCTAAACCATTGACCGATTTGACCAAGAAGGGTGCTGATGTGGTCAATTGGTCTTCTGCTGCTGTGGAAGCTTTTCAAGAGTTGAAGCGTCGTTTTTCTTCTGCCCCTGTGTTGTGTCAACCAGATGTTTCGCTTCCGTTCCAGGTCGAGGTTGATGCTTCTGAGATTGGAGCAGGGGCTGTATTGTCGCAGAGAAGTTCTGATTGCTCAGTGATGAAACCGTACGCCTTCTTTTCCAGGAAGTTTTCGCCTGCTGAGCAAAATTATGATGTGGGCAACCGAGAGTTGCTGGCCATGAAGTGGGCATTCGAGGAGTGGCGTCATTGGCTTGAAGGAGCTAAGCATCGCGTGGTGGTATTGACTGATCATAAGAATTTGACTTATCTCGAGTCTGCCAAGCGGTTGAATCCTAGACAGGCTCGTTGGTCGCTGTTTTTTGACCGTTTTGACTTTGTGATTTCGTACCTTCCGGGCTCTAAAAATGTGAAGGCGGATGCTCTGTCTAGGAGTTTTGTGCCCGACTCTCCGGGTTTGTCTGAGCCGGCGGGTATCCTCAAGGAAGGAGTAATTGTGTCTGCCATCTCCCGATTTGCGGCGAGTGCTGCAAAAATTTCAGGCTAATAAACCTGATCGTTGTCCAGCGGAGAAACTGTTTGTCCCTGATAGGTGGACGAATAAAGTTATCTCTGAGGTTCATTGTTCGGTCTTGGCTGGTCATCCTGGAATCTTTGGTACCAGAGAGTTAGTGGCTAGATCCTTTTGGTGGCCATCTCTGTCGCGGGATGTGCGTACTTTTGTGCAGTCCTGTGGGATTTGTGCTCGGGCTAAGCCCTGCTGTTCTCGTGCCAGTGGGTTGCTTTTGCCCTTGCCAGTCCCGAAGAGGCCTTGGACACATATCTCTATGGATTTTATTTCAGATCTTCCCGTTTCTCAAAAGATGTCAGTCATTTGGGTGGTGTGTGATCGCTTTTCTAAGATGGTCCATTTGGTACCCTTGTCTAAATTCCCTTCCTCCTCTGATTTGGTGCCATTGTTCTTCCAGCATGTGGTTCGTTTACATGGCATTCCAGAGAATATCGTTTCTGACAGAGGTTCCCAGTTTGTTTTGAGGTTTTGGCGAGCTTTTTGTGGTAGGATGGGCATTGACTTGTCTTTTTCCTCGGCTTTCCATCCTCAGACTAATGGCCAGACCGAACGAACCAATCAGACCTTGGAAACATATCTGAGATGTTTTGTTTCTGCTGATCAGGATGACTGGGTGTCCTTTTTGCCTTTGGCTGAGTTCGCCCTTAATAATCGGGCCAGCTCGGCTACCTTGGTTTCGCCATTTTTCTGCAACTCTGGGTTCCATCCTCGTTTCTCGTCAGGACAGGTTGAGTCTTCGGACTGTCCTGGTGTGGATACTGTGGTGGACAGGTTGCAGCAGATTTGGACTCAGGTAGTGGACAATTTGACCTTCTCCCAGGAGAAGGCTCAACGTTTTGCTAATCGCAGACGCTGTGTGGGTCCCCGACTTCGTGTTGGGGATTTGGTTTGGTTATCTTCTCGTCATATTCCTATGAAGGTTTCCTCTCCTAAGTTTAAACCTCGCTTCATTGGTCCGTATAGGATTTCTGAGGTTCTTAATCCTGTGTCTTTTCGTCTGACCCTTCCAGATTCTTTTTCCATACATAACGTATTCCATAGGTCATTGTTGCGGAGATACGTGGCACCTATGGTTCCATCTGTTGACCCTCCTGCCCCGGTTTTGGTGGAGGGGGAGTTGGAGTATATTGTGGAGATGATTTTGGATTCTCGTGTTTCAAGACGGAAACTCCAGTATCTGGTTAAATGGAAGGGTTATGCTCAGGAAGATAATTCCTGGGTCTTTGCCTCTGATGTCCATGCTCCCGATCTTGTTCGTGCCTTTCATGTGGCTCATCCTGGTCGGCCTGGGGGCTCTGGTGAGGGTTCGGTGACCCCTCCTCAAGGGGGGGTACTGTTGTGAATTCTGTGGCAGAGCTCCCTCCTGTGGTCACAAGTGGTACTTCGGCTGATTCTCTCTGTGAGCTTCCGTTGGTGGAGGGAAGTGGTACTGCGGCTTCTGAGTTTCCTCCCTCAGGTGATGTGGTGAGGTCGTTAGGTGCTGCTCTACTTAACTCCACCTAGTGCTTTGATCCTGGCTTCCTGTCAATGTTCCAGTATTGGACTTGTTTTCCTCCTGGATCGTTCGTGTGGCCTGCTGCTCTGCATAGCTAAGTTTTTCTTTGCTATTTTGTTTGCTTTTCTTCTGTCCAGCTTATCTATTTGTTTGCTGGAAGCTCTGGGACGCAGAGGGTGTACCTCCGTGCCGTTAGTTCGGTACGGAGGGTCTTTTTGCCCCCTTTACGTGGTTTTTAGGGTTTTGTGTTGACCGCAAAGTTACCTTTCCTATCCTCGCTCTGTTCAGAAAGTCGGGCCTCACTTTGCTAAATCTATTTCATCTCTACGTTTGTCTTTTCATCTTACTCACAGTCATTATATGTGGGGGGCTGCCTTTTCCTTTGGGGTATTTCTCTGAGGCAAGGTAGGCTTATTTTCTATCTTCAGGCTAGCTAGTTTCTCAGGCTGTGCCGAGTTGCATAGGCAGTGTTAGGCGCAGTGGCGTAACTACCGCGGTCGCAGCGGTCGCCATTGCGACGGGGCCCGGGCTGGTCAGGGGCCCTCCCCCCGGCAGATCAGAGGCACCGGCCGACACCATGTTCATGGGCGGACATACCGCCGGTTCAACCGGTGCAGCTCTGGGGGGCCCCTGCAGTGCGGCCAGGGACGCTACTAGCGGCAGAAGAGAGGGCGGCAGAACTGGATTTGCGCTGCTAGTTTTTTTTTTTTTTATAAAACTCTGGGGTCAAGTGCCCGCCCCCCCTCCTCCCTCCTTCCCACCCCCCCTCCTCCCTCCCTCCTTCCCACCTCCCTCCTTCCCGCCCCCCCTCCTCCCTCCTTCCCGCTCCCCCTCCCTGAAGACGTAATACTCACCTTCCTCCAGCGGTGGCTGCAACTGCATCTCAGCGCCGGCAGCGCGTCCTGTCTTCAGCGGTCACATGGCACCGCTAATTTAAGATCATGAATATGCGCATATTCATGACCTTAATTAGCGCTATCATGTGACCGCTGAAGACAGGAAGGAAGACGCTGCAGAAGAGATGCCAGGAAGGAAGTTCTGTTCTGTGCTGCGCGGTAAGAGGTAAGTATGACAGGGAAAAAGGACGGGGAGCCATGCACACAGGGAAAAAGGATGGGGAGCCATGCACACAAGGAAAAAGGATGGGGAGCCATGCATGCAGGGTGGGAGGATAGGGGAGGCATGCACGCAGGGGAGAAGGATGGGGGAGCCGTGAACGCAGGGGAGAAGAATGGGGGAGCCGTGAACGCAGGGGAGAAGGATGGGGAGCCGTGAACGCAGGGGAGAAGAATGGGGGAGCCGTGAACGCAGGGGAGAAGGATGGGGAGCCGTGAACGCAGGGGAGAAGGATGGGGGAGCCGTGAACGCAGGGGAGAATGATGGGGGAGCCGTGAACGCAGGGGAGAAGGATGGGGGAGCCGTGAACGCAGGGGAGAAGGATGGGGAGCCGTGAACGCAGGGGAGAAGGATGGGGGAGCCGTGAACGCAGGGGAGAATGATGGGGGAGCCGTGAACGCAGGGGAGAAGGATGGGGGAGCCGTGAACGCAGGGGAGAAGGATGGGGGAGCCGTGAACACAGGGGAGAAGGATGGGGGAGCCGTGAACGCAGGGGAGAAGGATGGGGAGCCGTGAACGCAGGGGAGAATGATGGGGGAGCCGTGAACGCAGGGGAGAAGGATGGGGGAGCCGTGAACGCAGGGGAGAAGGATGGGGGAGCCGTGAACACAGGGGAGAAGGATGGGGGAGCCGTGAACGCAGGGGAGAAGGATGGGGGAGCCCAGCACGCAGGGGAGAAGGATGGGGAGCCGTGAACGCAGGGGAGAAGGATGGGGGAGCCGTGAACGCAGGGGAGAAGGATGGGGGAGCCGTGAACGCAGGGGAGAAGGATGGGGGAGCCCAGCACACAGGGGAGAAGGATGGGGGAGCCATGAATGCATGGGAGAAGGATGGGGGAGCCGTGAACGCAGGGGAGAAGGATGGGGGAGCCGTGAACGCAGGGGAGAATGATGGGGGAGCCGTGAACGCAGGGGAGAAGGATGGGGGAGCCCAGCACGCAGGGGAGAAGGATGGGGGAGCCGTGAACGCAGGGGAGAAGGATGGGGGAGCCATGCACACAGGGTGGGAGGATGGAGTATAAATATGGAGTATAAATACTGGGCCCTATAGGGGGGACACAGTGTGAGTGGACAGTGTGAAGAGGGGGCCGGTATAGAAAGGAGAGGTCAGTGTGAAGAGTATGTACCATAAGAAGGACAGTGTGGGGGTCATATTTTGTGCAGACAATATAGTGAGGGGCAATTTTTTATTCCAGAGCATTATAATGACACTTGTATCTTTAAGAGCATCTTGTGGAGACTTTCTGCAAAAGAGCGGAAAAGATGGAAGTCTGCAGAGACGGCTGTGGATGAGAAAACTCATCATGGGATCTGGACAAGATGAAGAAAAGAAGAATGGCTCCAGAGACGACGTCATCTATAAGGTACCTGGATGTAAATGTTATTTGTGATACTGACTAACTCTCATGTTTTTATTTATGTTAGGAGCTTTAAAGGGGTTGTCCAGGTTTGTAATGAGTCTGCAGTCATTCTTTGTGACTGCAGACTTCTGACTTCTCACAGTGCGCCCTGCACGCTGTCAGGATTCTGTCGTGCTGGCGATTTACATACGTGCGGTCACATGCTGACTAGACATGTGTAGCCTCCGTCAGTGAAAATGAACTGAGCGAGGCCGGGCATGTCTAGTTGGAATGTGGCCAGAGGTATATAAATCGCATACTTGTGCTGACATGACCGTCCACCGGCAAGGGAGAATCCTAGTAGTGTGCAGTGCATGCGTTGTGAGAATTCAGAAGCTGCAATGTCAGGATTCAGCTCTGCAGGTTCTGGTGATGGTGGCCGCCATATTGGCAAAGCCTGAGGCGGCTGCTGGGACCGGGAACAGGTAGTGCCGGAGCTAGTGGGGGGCACGTGGACCAAGCCGCCCAGGAGGGGGATGCCGCAGCGGCTCAGCCATATGGAGGATCCGGGGATGAACATGGAGGTGTACAGGACCGGCGGAAGTGAGGTGTGTCTGCTGCCCGTGTGTCGCCGTCTCGGCCCCCAGCGTCCCTGGCCCCCTGTGACACCAGCCCCGTTTCCTCCCTGCTGTCCCGTGCCCCATGTCTTAGTAGGTCCCCAGGTTCAGGTCATGGTGCTCCTCTGGGCTCCCCGTACACACCTTGTTCCTCCTCCCCTGGTCTCCCAATGCTCCTCATCTCCCATGCCCTGAGTCCTCCTGCACCCCCCATGCATTCCCTGCCCCTTGTCCCCGTGTGACTCGTCTGCCCTGCTCTCAAGTCTCCCCTGTCACCTTTCTCACCGTGTGTTCTCCATCTACCCTGTCCTTGTAATCCCTGTGCCCCCTTCTTCCCTCCTCCCAAGTTTCCCCCCCCCCATCTTCCTCTGTCCCCTTGCGTCCCTATCTACTCTGCCCTCGGAGTCCCCTTGTGTCCTCTTGTGCCTGTCTCCATTGCACCCTAGTCCCCGTGTGTCCCATTGTGCCCTTCTCCCCTTCCTCTTAGTCCTTATGAGTCCCCTTGTGCTTCTATCCCTTGTCCCCGTGTGTAGCCGTGTGTCAGTGTCCCTTGCCAACTAGTCCCTGTGTGTCGCCTTGCGCCTGTCTCCCTTGTCCCCTTATGCTTGTGTCCCTTGTCCCCGTGTGCCAGTCTTCCTTGCCCATTAGTCCCTGTGTGTCCCCTTCTAAGTCTCCATGGCCAACTAGTCCCTGTGTGTCCCCTTGTGCCAGTCTCCCTTGTCCCCTTGTGTCAGTCTCCCTTGCCCACTAGTCCCCTTTTAACCTTCTCCCCTGCCCCCTAGCCCCCAAGTGTCCCCTTGTGCCTGTCTTCCTTGCTCCCTAGCCCCCCTATATTACTATTGTGCCTGTCTCCCCTACTCCCCTTGTGTCCTTGTCCCCTGCCCCCTAGTCACCATTTGCTCATGTCTTTCTCACTGCCCCTGTATGAGGGGCTGCATTATACTGTGAGGGGGGCTGCATTATATTCTATGGGGGTTACATTGTATTGTATGGCCGGGCTGCAGTATACTCTGTGGGGTGGCTGTATTATACTATATGTGGGCTGCATTATACTGAATCGAGGACTATGGGGAATATATTATACTATATGAAGAACTATGGTCCATCATACTATGGGAAGTGAATTGTACAACATGGATGACGATGGCGGTGCATTATACTATATGGAGCACTATGAGGAGTATATTATACTATATGGAGGACTGAGCAGTGTATTTTAATATATGGAGGACTATGTGGAGTGTATAATACTAAATAGAGGACTGAGGAGTGTATTATACTATATGGAGGACTATGAGGGGTTCATTATACTATATGGAGCACTATGAGGAGTGTATTATACTATATGGAGGACTGAGCAGTGTATTTTAATATATGGAGGACTATGTGGAGTGTATAATACTAAATGGGGGACTGAGGAGTGTATTATACTATATGGAGGACTATGAGGGGTGCATTATACTATATGGAGCACTATGAGCAGTGGATTATACTATATGGAGGACTGAGCAGTGTATTTTAATATATGGAGGACTATGTGGAGTGTATAATACTAAATGGAGGACTGAGGAGTGTATTATACTATATGGAAGACTATGAGGGGTGTATTATACTATATGGAGGACTGAGCAGTGTATTATACTATATGGAGCACTACGAAGAGTGTATTATGCTATATGGAGGACTGAGGAGTGTACAATACTATATGGGGGACTATGAGGAGTGTATTATACTATAAGGAGTACATTATAGTTCTCATATGGATCCCCATGACTTCTATGTTAACCCCTGATGAGTATAATGGTTTATTTTCTTTTATACATTACATAACAATGGCAGTACGGGGGACAAATATATGCCAGGATGGGGCACTGGATAGTTATGCAACTGAGGTCACACTATACAACTTTGCAATAAAGCTATAGTGTGCAATATTAATAGGGAAAATGTGAATTTGGGTGGAAAATATTTTGGCATGGTGGGGGGCCCCATTTGAAAGTTCGCACCGGGGCCCATAACTTTGTAGTTACGCCACTGGTTAGGCGCAATCCACGGCTGCCTCTAGTGTTGTTGGAGAGGATCAGGGATTGCGGTCAACAGAGTTCCCACGTCTCAGAGCTCGTTCTTTGTTTTTGGATTATTGTCAGATCACTGTATGTGCTCTGACCTCTATGTTCACTGTGGTACTGAATTGTCTAATCACAACAGTGGCCATTGAGTTGTGGCTAGACAAATCTTGCTACATATACATTCTGTGGGAACAGGAACTAGCTGCTGATCCGTATGTTGCATTTTGTCTTATGCAATGATGAGACAGGTATCATCTCTGCACCTTCATATTGTGCAACGTCACATTTCCAACTCCTGGAACGCTCCCACGTGACCATGTTCAATGGTTGTTGCGGAGTCAGGAAAGTCTTAAGGAAATTCAGAGGGGTCTGGAGAAGATAGAGATGTCTGCAGGAGGACACAAAAGGTGTGGAGGGAGACGGAGATGAGGTTGTAAAGATCATTTCATGTCTCAGGTCATTCACCATGGCGAGACTGAGAGCAGCAACAGGATACAAGGTAGTTATATTGCATCAGCGAGGTCTCTCCCAGGCAAAGATTTCACAGAAGACTGGGGATTCAAGATGTGAGGGTCAAGATCTTTTGAAGAAGCACCAAGATATGGGTGACGTTGAGGACCGTAGAATACATAAAACGGATAAACTGCATATCCAGAAATAGAAAAATGTACGGAGGACAAAAAAATACCTGACAGATACTTATGGTGGAGACGACGGGTGATCCTCAGATACTGATGATGGAAGTAATGGACGGTCACCAGATACTGATGAGATTTACATGTCTCTTCCCTTAAGTAACTTTACATTTTGGTAATTTTCCCCATTTTGCACAGTACTGTACAGTAGATATATATTATACAGTCCTTGTCAAGAATGATACCAGAGAGACAACGCAGATTCCACCGCTGCCACCAATTGTCAGTTCACAGCTGCCTGGGAGGTCACGCAGATCCGCCCGCTGTTACCTCTCTCACAAACAGCTCTCTGCTGCCCCCTATCGAATGGAGAATTACGCGATTGACCAACGATTAACAGAAGAGGTCGAAGCCTGTTACGACTAATAGGCCGGTTATTGGAAAAATAAAGGTGAACATATGGTGTATACACCTCCGATTCTAAAGCATAGAATATATATATATATATCCCGGCATGATCACTGCGAACTCAACGATAACTCAAGAATTACTCGCTGCCACCACCAATAGTTTATACAGGCCGATTTGATGCCTGGTTCTAGTAGCGTATGGCTTCAGGGTGCAGTTTACAGAACAAAAGGAACAGAGCTATTAAATGTTATATTTAATCCAAAACGATAGGCAGTGTTTATAAAAAATGTACAAAAGTGTCACGGTTCACACCATGCTGCCAACACTGTCACGGATCCCCCCAATCTGTTAGGGATGCCAGGGAGGATATCTTTTTCGTCCCCACTACTCACACTAATTTGTTGCGAACCGGGATTGTTTGGTTGCCCCTGGTTCCTTCTGAAGGGGATTTATCTGTATCCCACTTCCCAGTTCCGGTTTGGAACTTGCAGCTCTCTGTCCATCATGAACTGTCGCACCTCAGCTGGGCAAAGATGTAAGAACTGGTCTTTGATCATCAGGTCTCGCAGCTGTGCAAAGGTGGTCACTGACAATCCTTGGGTCCACTGGTCAAAGTGGGTCCCCAGTCCATGCACCACATCACTGTAACTGTTGTGTGGGCCACGTTGGAGGTTCCAGAACTTTCTACGGTACACCTCAGGTGTAAGCTGGTACTTGGTCATCAGGGCCTGCTTGATGGCCTCATAGTCGTCATCTTGGTCTGGCGGAAGAGAAGCAAACGCCTCCAGAGCTTTGCCTTTTAGTCCTGGGATCAGGTATCAGGCCCATTGGTCCCCAGGCAGCTGGTACTGTCTGCAGGCTTTCTCAAAGGCCCACAGAAAAGTGTCCAAGTCCCCGTCCTTTTCCATCACAGGATAATGCTCTGGCCGGGGTTTTTGAATCTGAGCGCCGCTGGGCTCATGGCTGGACTGGGACGACCCCTGCATTTGGAGTCGGGCTAACTCCAGCTGGTACTCCTGCTCCGTTTGCTGCTCAGCCCTCTCAGCCTCTGCTGGGCTCTCTGCTCCTCCTACTGGGCCTCTTTGAATTGCAGGACCAGCTGCAGATGTCTCTCTGTGTCATCTGCGGAGCACTGTTGCAGAGCCGGCCTGAGGCGGAGGTCCGCGCTCCCCTGGTTGCAAGTAACAGAAAAGCTAGTGCTACACATTGCAAATCGCTACAGCGCACAAGCGAGAAGATGGCGATAGGCGTCCTAAGACCTATGTCATCACTCTGCCCGTGCTCCTTCATTGGCTGAAAAATGGCGCCAAACGCGTCATACGAAACGCGACATTGGCGCAAAGATCGCCAACCGCATGGCCGATCCCACACTAGGATCGGGTCGGGTTTCATGAAACCCGACTTTGCCAAAAGTCGGCGACTTATGAATTTGTCCGATCCGTTTCGCTCAAGCCTAGTAATAATAATAATCTTTATTTATATAGCGCCAACATATTCTGCAGCGCTTTAGTAAACACATGTCCCTTTGTCATCTGGACCTCAGAAAAGATATTTCCTATTTATTCACTTGTACTTTGTGGGGAGTCTTAATTAGTTTTGTTACTTCTCATCCATGCATAATTTCCTCACTTCCCTACATTAAACAGTGTAATTCTACTTCAAGGAGTGTTAGCTCTTGTCCCTCTAGAGAGATTCTGTGTGAGACAGGTTTGGGGGATGTGTTATCTAAACCAGTCCTCAATATTTTCTAGTACTTTACCTAGTAAGAGTTGTCTGGTTGCCATTTGTTGGTCATGTTGCCAGCTAAGCCTTATGCAAATTGCCTCTTCTGAGAAAAAGAGGACTTAAACTCTATAGCGCCACCTGTTGGAAGTAGCGATCCTACAAGTCACAATCAACCCTTTAATGAGTCGTGCAATATGACTTAGGATAAAAGCCAAATCAGTATCTCAATTCGCAGACACTGTGTTTCGGGCTGTTGGCCCTCATCAGTGCGAAGCATGAGAACTAATTTGGCTAGGTGAGAGGCTCTGGACTGGGGTCTAAGGGGAATCGTTTCTCCTTATGGAGAGTGACATACCATCTCTGGCTTGTCAAGGTAAGGAGGCTTATTCGCCGTGCAATGCTTCTCTGGGAAATATAATATGCAAATTGCCTCTTCTGAGAAAAAGAGGACTTAAACTCTATAGCGCCACCTGTTGGAAGTAGCGATCCTACAAGTCACAATCAACCCTTTACAGCCTTGTCATCTGCTGATACATACGAAGACTTTGTGGGACAAAAGATGAGTCTGGAGGAGGACAGAAGTGTTTAGAAAAGGGATAGGGGTCTAAGCAGTCTGAAGGATGGAGGACAGAGGGGTTTGGAGGAGGAAGGGCAGATGGATCATTTGAAGGAAGGACAGAGGGGTCTGTAGGAAGTGGAGGTGGTACAGAGAGGTTTGAAGTGGTAGAAAGCTATCTGGAGGAAAACAGAGGGGTCTGTAGGAAGTGGATGTGGTATAGAGAGGTTTGAAGTGGTAGAGAGCTATCTGGAGGAGGATAGAGAGGTCTGTAGGAAGTGGAGGGGATACCTAGAGGTTTGAAGTGGTAGAGAGCGATCTTGAGGAAGACAGAGGGGTCTGAAGGAAGTGGAGGGGGTACAGAGAGGTTTGAAGTAGTAGAGAGCGATCTAGAGGAGGAAAGAGTGGTCTAAAGGAAGTGGAGGGGGCACAAAGAGGTTTGAAGTGGTAGAGAGCGATATGGAGGAAGACAGAGGGGTCTGAAGGAAGTGGAGGGGGCACAAAGAGGTTTGAAGTTGTAGAGAGGGGTCTGGAGGAGGAAAGAGTGGTCTGAAGGAAGTGGAGGGGGCACAAAGAGGTTTGAAGTCGTAGAGAGGGGTCTGGAGGAGGACAGAGGGCTCTGAAGGAAGTGGAGGGAGTACAAAGAGGTTTGAAGTTGGAGAGGGGGGTCTGGAGGAGGACAGAGGGCTCTGAAGGAAGTGGAGGGGGTACAAAGAGGTTTGAAGTGGTAGAGAATAGTGATGAGCGAGTGTACTCGTTGCTCGGGTTTTCCCGAGCACGCTCGGGTGGTCTCCGAGTATTTGTTAGTGTTCGGAGATTTAGTTTTCATCGCCGCAGCTGAATGATTTACAGCTCCCTCCCTCATCACTAGTAGAGAGGGGTCTGGAGGAAGTGGAGGTGGTACAGAGAGGTTTGAAGTGGTAGAGAGGGGTCTGGAGGAGGACAGAGGGGTATGAAAGAAAAACAGGGGTCTGGAAGGGACATCCATATCTGGAGAGGGATAGACGCACACTTTTGCACAGACGCTCATCAATAACTGGATAGGTGGGCTCACCACACAATCTCCATGGACTATATGCATGCTCACCACCAAACTTCCATGGCCAGTATGCATACTCAAAATCCAAACAATTTAAACAGGGTCTTGATAAACAGGAAAAACCAAAGAAAACAACAGAGCCCTAAAAAATACCTGTTATTATTGATGATTAAAAGTACACAAAACCAAAAAATACTTTCCTAAAAATAGGGAAAGTTGAGGGTCTATACTGTAAACGTCAGTGACATACAGAACTGATATTTATTGTACACCAAAAGGTTTTGGCACCGTAATTAGTGTTAATCGACCACAAATTGTTGAATGCACAAGGAAAGGACTAAGGAAGATAGAATGTGCCTTACCCTAAAGACGTCCCTTCCTGGCAGTGGAGGTTGGCACCCTGGGCACGATATGGCACCCCAGCTCTACGTCGGCTGACCCTCAACAGGAATCCCTATCAAGAAGCCATCACCAAACACCTAAAATATATAGTGCTGTTATATGCATACTCGCCACCCAACCTCCATGGCCTGTATGCACGCTCAACACACAACCTCCATGGCCTGTATGCACGCTCAACACACAACCTCCATGGCCTGTATGCACGCTCAACACACAACCTCCATGGCCTGTATGCACGCTCAACACCCAACCTCCATGGCCTGTATGCACGCTCAACACCCAACCTCCATGGCCTGTATGCACGCTCAACACACAACCTCCATGGCCTGTATGCACGCTCAACACACAACCTCCATGGCCTGTATGCACGCTCAACACACAACCTCCATGGCCTGTATGCACGCTCAACACCCAACCTCCATGGCCTGTATGCACGCTCAACACCCAACCTCCATGGCCTGTATGCACGCTCAACACACAACCTCTATGGCCTGTATGCACGCTCACCACACAAGACTCCATTGCTGTACAAGAAGCATGTTAAAGCACGTCTACAGTTTGCTCAGAACATTTGGACAAGCCTGTGACATACTAGGAGAATATAGTCGGGTCTGATGAGATCAACATTGAGCTCTTTGGATGCCATAATACACACCATGTTTGGAGGCCAAAATGCACTGCACATCACCCCAAACACACCATACCAGCAGTGCAGTGTGGAGGTGGGCACATCATGGTGTGGGGCAGGTTTTCGGCACGCGGCACTGGAAACTTCATGTGATTGAAGGAAGGATGAATGGACAAATGTACTTAGATAAAAATCTGCTGCCATCTAACAGGATGATGAAGATAAAATGTTGGTGGATATGTCAGAAAGAAAATGATCCCAAACACACAGGTATCTTTCAATTGGTTTCAGAGGAAAAGACAACTGCTAGAATGTCCGAACCGATCACCGGACCTGAGTCGAATAGAAAATGTATGGAAGGAACTAAAGCTCTAAGATCATAGAAGTAGCCCACGGGACCTTCAGGATGTCACAAGTGTTTGGGTGGAAGAATGGGACAAAATCCCAGCTGAGCAATGTCTGTGGCTAGTTTCTCCATACAGGAGGCGTCTGGAAGCTCCATCACTAACAAAGAATTTTGTACGAAGTATTAAAGAAATTTCAGTAAGTGTTAAAGAAGCGTGTTCAGTAAGAACCAATCTTACTATATAGAGACGGTAACAAAACCATTCTTACTGCACAGACATGGAAACAGGACCGAGCTTACTACATAGATATGGGAACAGAACCAACATTAGTACTGATACAGGAACAGAACCTGATGTCAGTAAGAAACGTCTGTGGCTTGGAAATGACATTATCCTTATAGTTTCACATTCTCCGTCATACAGCATATTGTGTAGACAGAAAACTGTGACAGTGGCTTGGTGATATGGGTTAAAACTAAAATATTAATGCTTTTATAATTGGTCGCAGTTGTCACATGCAGGAACACGAGACTGACCGCAAGTGAAGGACAACATGAGGACAGGAGGACAGTCGGTGCTGGAGATGGAGGGGACTGACCAAGGTAACGATTATTTTTCTCTTTATCCAGCTCTAGTGCAAAGCTGCTTTACCTGCAATTATGACCTCGGTTTTCTATCAGTCACTACAAGTCCCAGCTCAGGACTCGCAGGTGGTAAATCACTGTTTCCGTCATTACGCCCCCTGGGTGGATGTATCCTCTCTCCTGAATGCTCATTTTAGCTAAACATTAGGCAGATTTATCACTGAGCTCCAAACTACAATGCGTGAGCTGAAGGGTTCACAAACTTTCAGGCAGCACTGCACATTATTATTATTTATATAGCACCATTAATTCCATGGTGCTGTACATGAGAAGGGGTTACATACACGTTACAGATATCACTTGCAGTAAACAAACGAACAATGACAAACTGATACAGAGGGGCGAGGACCCTGCCCTTGGGGGCTTACATTCTACAGGATGGTGGGGAAGGAGACAGTAGGTTGAAGAATATAAACCAGCTCACCCGTGATGCATAAGCTGAGATTCGGGAGCACGGGTAAGAATCCCAAAGATATGGTTTGTGCTGAAGTTTGTATCCTCCATGTTTAAGTTTGTGAATAAAGAAAACATTTTTACATGGATTCAGTGAAGCTGGACATTTTCTTCTCTAGCACTGTACATTCCCCAATAGCAGTTCTGGGCTTTAGTAAATAACCCTGGGTCCTGCAGTCATCGTGTGACTCTTCTGTGTACCAGTGGAGGGCGCTGCATTCTGATTGCTGCTCCGAAGCCTGCTCACTTTTATAGCTGTACATTTCTGTTTCTAACGTGCTGCACCGTCTCCATGCTCTAGGAGTCGCCAGTGGGTAACTTTAGTAAAATCTGCAGAACAGGAAGTGTCCTGAACAAGTCTCAACAAGTTCTCGCAGTTCTCAGTCCTAAGGAAAATATGGAGCCCGATATCTGAGAAACGTATACCGTCAGCCCTCAGTGGTGCGGCATTATCACCTTCCAGATGCCAATGACGTACGACCACGCCAAACCACTCTCTTACAGATTCCGATAGATGAGCGTTGATTGTCCTCGTTATGGCCATGCCGTCTCTGGCTCCTTTCCAAACTGCCCTAGGGACAATTTCGGACCAAACTAGGACGAGCTCCGAAAGAAACTGTGAAAACGGTCCATGTCCGACCTCATCATTGTCATCCGCTCAGCTTCCTTGCATATTGTTACCACCTGCATGTAAAACCAGAATTACCAAACCCATTGCCTCTCTTTCAATGTCCACCACTTCAGGGAAAACTCGCGGCCATTGTAGTCCTCTGATACCTGCAAGTAAAATTCACACCCCGAACTCCCAAATCCCTCCCGCCTGGAAGATAATCAGCCCAATTGTGCTGCCCAAAAATGTAGGAATGGCCTAACAACCAAACTGCTGTCCTGACAACACCTATCATTGAAAACGGGATTTGGATGTTTCACCCCCAGCAATTCGCCCCCGAGTACATTTACTTCACCTGTGGGAAGTTATACCATCCAGCTGCCATAACATCACCCCAGAGGACCCCTTTAAGCACCGTTGGTCCCCACTGACCGAATACCACAGGTGGCGTCACTAACAAACTTTATTCTTAAACTCCCTTTAAAGACCTTTCCCTTTACTTGGGCGCCCAGGGCCACGGACCGGTCGCAGCCACCGTGACGCCCCTTCAAGTACCGGACCCGGTACCGAGGACCCCACTGCCCTGGCGGGTGACTCAGCTTGGCGTCACGAACAGGATGTACCCGGGGGGCGAACTGCTGGGGGCGAAACATCCTATAACCGAAAACAACAACATTAAGTTAGCAAGTATAGTCTTATATATCTTGCGAATCATGCAGAGCGCCAGCGGCCTATCCTCTGAACTTCCGAATTAGGTGAACCTGCCTTGGCGGTGACATGATCCAGGTCGGGGGTCTCCTTCTTGCTTTCCTCTCCCCGGCCTGGTTATGGTGGGGTTAATGACATGATCCAGGTCGGGGGTCTGCTTCTTGCTTTTCTCTCCCCAGCCTGGTTATGGTGGGGTTAATGACATGATTCAGGTCGGGGATCTGCTTCTTGCTTTCCTCTCCCCGGCCTGGTTATGGTGGGGTTAATGACATGATCAAGGTCGGGGGTCTGCTTCTTGCTTTCCTCTCCCCAGCCTGGTTATGGTGGGGTTAATGACATGATTCAGGTCGGGGGTCTGCTTCTTGCTTTTCTCTCCCCAGCCTTGTTATGGTGAGGTTAATGACATGATCAAGGTCGGGGGTCTGCTTCTTGCTTTCCTCTCCCCAGCCTGGTTATGGCGGGGTTAATGACATGATCAAGGTCGGGGGTCTGCTTCTTGCTTTTCTCTCCCCGGCCTGGTTATGGTGCGGTTAATGACATGATCCAGGTCGGGGGTTTGCTTCTTGCTTTTCTCTCCCCGACCTGGTTATGGGGGGGTTAATGACATGACCCAGGTCGGGGGTTTGCTTCTTGCTTTTCTCTCCCCGACCTGGTTATGGTGGGGTTAATGACATGATCAAGGTCGGGGGTCTGCTTCTTGCTTTCCTCTCCCCAGCCTGGTTATGGCGGGGTTAATGACATGATCAAGGTCGGGGGTCTGCTTCTTGCTTTTCTCTCCCCGGCCTTGTTATGGTGCGGTTAATGACATGATCCAGGTCGGGAGTCTGCTTCTTGCTTTTCTCTCCAGCCTGGTTATGGTGGGGTTAATGACATGATCCAGGTCGGGGGTCTGCTTCTTGCTTTTCTCTCCCCGACCTGGTTATGGGGGGGTTAATGACATGATCAAGGTCGGGGGTCTGCTTCTTGCTTTCCTCTCCCCAGCCTGGTTATGGCGGGGTTAATGACATGATCAAGGTCGGGGGTCTGCTTCTTGCTTTTCTCTCCCCGGCCTGGTTATGATGGGGTTAATGACATTATCCAGGTCAGGGGTTTGCTTCTTGCTTTTCTCTCCCCGACCTGGTTATGGGGGGGTTAATGACATGACCCAGGTCGGGGGTTTGCTTCTTGCTTTTCTCTCCCCGGCCTGTCTATGGTGGGGTTAATGACATAATCCAGGTCGGGGGTCTGCTTCTTGCTTTTCTCTCCCCGACCTGGTTATGGTGGGGTTAATGACATGACCCAGGTCGGGGGTTTGCTTCTTGCTTTTCTCTCCCCGGCCTGGCTATGGTGGGGTTAATGACATGATCCAGGTCGGGGGTCTGCTTCTTGCTTTTCTCTCCCCGGCCTGGTTATGGTGGGGTTAATGACATGATCCAGGTCGGGGGTCTGCTTTTGCTTTTCTCTCCCCAGCCTGGTTATGGTGGGGTTAATTACATGATCCAGGTCGGGGGTTTGCTTCTTGCTTTTCTCTCCCCGGCATGATTATGGTGGGGTTAATGACATAATCCAGGTCGGGGGTCTGCTTCTTGCTTTTCTCTCCCCGGCATGATTATGGTGGGGTTAATGACATGATCCAGGTCGGGGGTCTCCTTCTTGCTTTTCTCTCCCCAGCCTGGTTATGGTGGGGTTAATGACATGATCCAGGTCGGGGGTCTGCTTCTTGCTTTTCTCTCCCCGGCCTGGTTATGGTGGGGTTAATGACATGATCCAGGTCGGGGGTCTGCTTCTTGCTTTTCTCTCCCCGGCCTGGTTATGGTGGGGTTAATGACATGATCCAGGTCGGGAGTCTGCTTCTTGCTTTTCTCTCCCCGGCCTGGTTATGGTGGGGTTAATGACATGATCCAGGTCGGGGGTTTGCTTCTTGCATTTCTCTCCCCAGCCTGGTTATGGTGGGGTTAATGAAATGATCCAGGTCGGGGGTCTGCTTCTTGCTTTTCTCTCCAGCCTGGTTATGGTGGGGTTAATGACATGATCCAGGTCGGGGGTCTGCTTCTTGCTTTTCTCTCCCCAGCCTGGTTATGGTGGGGTTAATGACATGATCCAGGTCGGGGGTTTGCTTCTTGCTTTTCTCTCCCCGGCCTGGTTATGATGGGGTTAATGACATGATCCAGGTCGGAGGTCTGCTTCTTGCTTTTCTCTCCCCAGCCTGGTTATGATGGGGTTAATGACATGATCCAGGTCGGGGGTCTGCTTCTTGCTTTTCTCTCCCCGGCCTGGTTATGGTGGGGTTAATGACATGATCCAGGTCGGGGGTTTGCTTCTTGCTTTTCTCTCCCCGGCCTGGTTATGATGGGGTTAATGACATGATCCAGGTCGGGGGTCTGCTTCTTGCTTTTCTCTCCCCGGTCTGGTTATGGTGGGGTTAATTACATGATCCAGGTCGGGGGTTTGCTTCTTGCTTTTCTCTCCCCGGCATGATTATGGTGGGGTTAATGACATAATCCAGGTCGGGGGTCTGCTTCTTGCTTTTCTCTCCCCGGCATGATTATGGTGGGGTTAATGACATGATCCAGGTCGGGGGTCTCCTTCTTGCTTTTCTCTCCCCAGCCTGGTTATGGTGGGGTTAATGACATGATCCAGGTCGGGGGTCTGCTTCTTGCTTTTCTCTCCCCGGCCTGGTTATGGTGGGGTTAATGACATGATCCAGGTCAGGGGTCTGCTTGCTTTTCTCTCCCCAGCCTGGTTATGGTGGGGTTAATGACATGATCCAGGTCGGGGGTTTGCTTCTTGCTTTTCTCTCCCCGGCCTGGTTATGATGGGGTTAATGACATGATCCAGGTCGGAGGTCTGCTTCTTGCTTTTCTCTCCCCAGCCTGGTTATGATGGGGTTAATGACATGATCCAGGTCGGGGGTCTGCTTCTTGCTTTTCTCTCCCCGGCCTGGTTATGGTGGGGTTAATGACATGATCCAGGTCGGGGGTTTGCTTCTTGCTTTTCTCTCCCCGGCCTGGTTATGATGGGGTTAATGACATGATCC
Organism: Ranitomeya imitator; assembly: GCF_032444005.1. Taxonomy (NCBI): domain Eukaryota; kingdom Metazoa; phylum Chordata; class Amphibia; order Anura; family Dendrobatidae; genus Ranitomeya; species Ranitomeya imitator. The sequence continues at coordinate 1,218,516,980 of NC_091282.1, read as the reverse complement.
AGGTCGGGGGTCTGCTTCTTGCTTTTCTCTCCCCGGCCTGGTTATGGTGGGGTTAATTACATGATCCAGGTCGGGGGTTTGCTTCTTGCTTTTCTCTCCCCGGCATGATTATGGTGGGGTTAATGACATAATCCAGGTCGGGGGTCTGCTTCTTGCTTTTCTCTCCCCGGCATGATTATGGTGGGGTTAATGACATAATCCAGGTCGGGGGTCTGCTTCTTGCTTTTCTCTCCCCAGCCTGGTTATGGTGGGGTTAATGACATGATCCAGGTCGGGAGTCTGCTTCTTGCTTTTCTCTCCCCGGCCTGGTTATGGTGGGGTTAATGACATGATCCAGGTCGGGGGTCTGCTTCTTGCTTTTCTCTCCCCGGCCTGGTTATGGTGGGGATAATGACATGATCCAGGTCGGGGGTTTGCTTCTTGCATTTCTCTCCCCAGCCTGGTTATGGTGGGGTTAATGAAATAATCCAGGTCGGGGGTCTGCTTCTTGCTTTTCTCTCCAGCCTGGTTATGGTGGGGTTAATGACATGATCCAGGTCGGGGGTCAGCTTCTTGCTTTTCTCTCCCCAGCCTGGTTATGGTGGGGTTAATGACATGATCCAGGTCGGGGGTCTGCTTCTTGCTTTTCTCTCCCCAGCCTGGTTATGGTGGGGTTAATGAAATGATCCAGGTCAGGGGTCTGCTTCTTGCTTTTCTCTCCAGCCTGGTTATGGTGGGGTTAATGACATGATCCAGGTTGGGGGTCTGCTTCTTGCTTTTCTCTCCCCGGCCTGGTTATGGTGGGGTTAATGACATGATCCAGGTCGGGGGTCTGCTTCTTGCTTTTCTCTCCCCGGCCTGGTTATGGTGGGGTTAATGACATGATCCAGGTCAGGGGTCTGCTTGCTTTTCTCTCCCCAGCCTGGTTATGGTGGGGTTAATGACATGATCCAGGTCGGGGGTTTGCTTCTTGCTTTTCTCTCCCCGGCCTGGTTATGATGGGGTTAATGACATGATCCAGGTCGGAGGTTTGCTTCTTGCTTTTCTCTCCCCGGCCTAGTTATGATGGGGTTAATGACATGATCCAGGTCGGGGGTTTGCTTCTTGCTTTTCTCTCCCCAGCCTGGTTATGGTGGGGTTAATGACATGATCCAGGTCGGGGGTCTGCTTCTTGCTTTTCTCTCTCCAGCCTGGTTATGGTGGGGTTAATGACATGATCCAGGTTGGGGATCTGCTTCTTGCTTTTCTCTCCCCGGCATGATTATGGTGGGGTTAATGACATAATCCAGGTCGGGGGTCTGCTTCTTGCTTTTCTCTCCCCAGCCTGGTTATGGTGGGGTTAATGACATGATCCAGATCGGGAGTCTGCTTCTTGCTTTTCTCTCCCCGGCCTGGTTATGGTGGGGTTAATGACATGATCCAGGTCGGGGGTCTGCTTCTTGCTTTTCTCTCCCCGGCCTGGTTATGGTGGGGTTAATGACATGATCCAGGTCGGGGGTTTGCTTCTTGCATTTCTCTCCCCAGCCTGGTTATGGTGGGGTTAATGAAATGATCCAGGTCGGGGGTCTGCTTCTTGCTTTTCTCTCCAGCCTGGTTATGGTGGGGTTAATGACATGATCCAGGTCGGGGGTCAGCTTCTTGCTTTTCTCTCCCCAGCCTGGTTATGGTGGGGTTAATGACATGATCCAGGTCGGAGGTCTGCTTCTTGCTTTTCTCTCCCCAGCCTGGTTATGATGGGGTTAATGACATGATCCAGGTCGGGGGTCTGCTTCTTGCTTTTCTCTCCCCGGCCTGGTTATGGTGGGGTTAATGACATGATCCAGGTCGGGGGTTTGCTTCTTGCTTTTCTCTCCCCGGCCTGGTTATGATGGGGTTAATGACATAATCCAGGTCGGGGGTCTGCTTCTTGCTTCTCTCTCCCCGGCCTGGTTATGGTGGGGTTAATTACATGATCCAGGTCGGGGGTTTGCTTCTTGCTTTTCTCTCCCCGGCATGATTATGGTGGGGTTAATGACATAATCCAGGTCGGGGGTCTGCTTCTTGCTTTTCTCTCCCCGGCATGATTATGGTGGGGTTAATGACATAATCCAGGTCGGGGGTCTGCTTCTTGCTTTTCTCTCCCCAGCCTGGTTATGGTGGGGTTAATGACATGATCCAGGTCGGGAGTCTGCTTCTTGCTTTTCTCTCCCCGGCCTGGTTATGGTGGGGTTAATGACATGATCCAGGTCGGGGGTCTGCTTCTTGCTTTTCTCTCCCCGGCCTGGTTATGGTGGGGTTAATGACATGATCCAGGTCGGGGGTTTGCTTCTTGCATTTCTCTCCCCAGCCTGGTTATGGTGGGGTTAATGAAATGATCCAGGTCGGGGGTCTGCTTCTTGCTTTTCTCTCCAGCCTGGTTATGGTGGGGTTAATGACATGATCCAGGTCGGTGGTCAGCTTCTTGCTTTTCTCTCCCCAGCCTGGTTATGGTGGGGTTAATGACATGATCCAGGTCGGGGGTCTGCTTCTTGCTTTTCTCTCCCCAGCCTGGTTATGGTGGGGTTAATAAAATGATCCAGGTCGGGGGTCTGCTTCTTGCTTTTCTCTCCAGCCTGGTTATGGTGGGGTTAATGACATGATCCAGGTTGGGGGTCTGCTTCTTGCTTTTCTCTCCCCGGCCTGGTTATGGTGGGGTTAATGACATGATCCAGGTCGGGGGTCTGCTTCTTGCTTTTCTCTCCCCGGCCTGGTTATGGTGGGGTTAATGACATGATCCAGGTCAGGGGTCTGCTTGCTTTTCTCTCCCCAGCCTGGTTATGGTGGGGTTAATGACATGATCCAGGTCGGGGGTTTGCTTCTTGCTTTTCTCTCCCCGGCCTGGTTATGATGGGGTTAATGACATGATCCAGGTCGGAGGTTTGCTTCTTGCTTTTCTCTCCCCGGCCTAGTTATGATGGGGTTAATGACATGATCCAGGTCGGGGGTTTGCTTCTTGCTTTTCTCTCCCCAGCCTGGTTATGGTGGGGTTAATGACATGATCCAGGTCGGGGGTTTGCTTCTTGCTTTTCTCTCCCCGGCCTGGTTATGGTGGGGTTAATTACATGATCCAGGTCGGGGGTTTGCTTCTTGCTTTTCTCTCCCCGGCATGATTATGGTGGGGTTAATGACATGATTCAGGTCGGGGGTCTGCTTCTTGCTTTTCTCTCCCCAGCCTGGTTATGATGGGGTTAATGACATGATCCAGGTCGGGGGTTTGCTTCTTGCTTTTCTCTCCCCGGCCTGGTTATGGTGGGGTTAATTACATGATCCAGGTCGGGGGTTTGCTTCTTGCTTTTCTCTCCCCGGCATGATTATGGTGGGGTTAATGACATAATCCAGGTCGGGGGTCTGCTTGCTTTTCTCTCCCCAGCCTGGTTATGGTGGGGTTAATGACATGATCCAGGTCGGGGGTCTGCTTCTTGCTTTTCTCTCCCCGGCATGATTATGGTGGGGTTAATGACATAATCCAGGTCGGGGGTCTGCTTCTTGCTTTTCTCTCCCAGGCCTGGTTATGATGGGGTTAATGACATGATCCAGGTCGGAGGTTTGCTTCTTGCTTTTCTCTCCCCAGCCTCGTTATGGTGGGGTTAATGACATGATCCAGGTCGGGGGTCTGCTTCTTGCTTTTCTCTCCCCAGCCTGGTTATGGTGGGGTTAATGACATGATCCAGGTCGGGAGTCTGCTTCTTGCTTTTCTCTCCCCGGCCTGGTTATGGTGGGGTTAATGACATGATCCAGGTCGGGGGTCTGCTTCTTGCTTTTCTCTCCCCGGCCTGGTTATGGTGGGGTTAATGACATGATCCAGGTCGGGGGTTTGCTTCTTGCATTTCTCTCCCCAGCCTGGTTATGGTGGGGTTAATGAAATGATCCAGGTCGGGGGTCTGCTTCTTGCTTTTCTCTCCAGCCTGGTTATGGTGGGGTTAATGACATGATCCAGGTCGGTGGTCAGCTTCTTGCTTTTCTCTCCCCAGCCTGGTTATGGTGGGGTTAATGACATGATCCAGGTCGGGGGTCTGCTTCTTGCTTTTCTCTCCCCAGCCTGGTTATGGTGGGGTTAATAAAATGATCCAGGTCGGGGGTCTGCTTCTTGCTTTTCTCTCCAGCCTGGTTATGGTGGGGTTAATGACATGATCCAGGTTGGGGGTCTGCTTCTTGCTTTTCTCTCGCCGGCCTGGTTATGGTGGGGTTAATGACATGATCCAGGTCGGGGGTCTGCTTCTTGCTTTTCTCTCCCCGGCCTGGTTATGGTGGGGTTAATGACATGATCCAGGTCAGGGGTCTGCTTGCTTTTCTCTCCCCAGCCTGGTTATGGTGGGGTTAATGACATGATCCAGGTCGGGGGTTTGCTTCTTGCTTTTCTCTCCCCGGCCTGGTTATGATGGGGTTAATGACATGATCCAGGTCGGAGGTTTGCTTCTTGCTTTTCTCTCCCCGGCCTAGTTATGATGGGGTTAATGACATGATCCAGGTCGGGGGTTTGCTTCTTGCTTTTCTCTCCCCAGCCTGGTTATGGTGGGGTTAATGACATGATCCAGGTCGGGGGTTTGCTTCTTGCTTTTCTCTCCCCGGCCTGGTTATGGTGGGGTTAATTACATGATCCAGGTCGGGGGTTTGCTTCTTGCTTTTCTCTCCCCGGCATGATTATGGTGGGGTTAATGACATGATTCAGGTCGGGGGTCTGCTTCTTGCTTTTCTCTCCCCAGCCTGGTTATGATGGGGTTAATGACATGATCCAGGTCGGGGGTTTGCTTCTTGCTTTTCTCTCCCCGGCCTGGTTATGGTGGGGTTAATTACATGATCCAGGTCGGGGGTTTGCTTCTTGCTTTTCTCTCCCCGGCATGATTATGGTGGGGTTAATGACATAATCCAGGTCGGGGGTCTGCTTGCTTTTCTCTCCCCAGCCTGGTTATGGTGGGGTTAATGACATGATCCAGGTCGGGGGTCTGCTTCTTGCTTTTCTCTCCCCGGCATGATTATGGTGGGGTTAATGACATAATCCAGGTCGGGGGTCTGCTTCTTGCTTTTCTCTCCCAGGCCTGGTTATGATGGGGTTAATGACATGATCCAGGTCGGAGGTTTGCTTCTTGCTTTTCTCTCCCCAGCCTCGTTATGGTGGGGTTAATGACATGATCCAGGTCGGGGGTTTGCTTCTTGCTTTTCTCTCCCCGGCCTGGTTATGATGGGGTTAATGACATGATCCAGGTCGGAGGTTTGCTTCTTGCTTTTCTCTCCCCGGCCTGGTTATGGTGGGGTTAATTACATGATCCAGGTCGGGGGTTTGCTTCTTGCTTTTCTCTCCCCGGCATGATTATGGTGGGGTTAATGACATAATCCAGGTCGGGGGTCTGCTTCTTGCTTTTCTCTCCCCGGCATGATTATGGTGGGGTTAATGACATGATTCAGGTCGGGGGTCTGCTTCTTGCTTTTCTCTCCCCAGCCTGGTTATGATGGGGTTAATGACATGATCCAGGTCCGGGGTTTGCTTCTTGCTTTTCTCTCCCCGGCCTGGTTATGATGGGGTTAATGACATGATCCAGGTCGGAGGTTTGCTTCTTGCTTTTCTCTCCCCAGCCTGGTTATGATAGGGTTAATGACATGATCCAGGTCGGGGGTTTGCTTCTTGCTTTTCTCTCCCCGGCCTGGTTATGATGGGGTTAATGACATGATCCAGGTCGGAGGTTTGCTTCTTGCTTTTCTCTCCCCGGCCTAGTTATGATGGGGTTAATGACATGATCCAGGTCGGGGGTCTGCTTCTTGCTTTTCTCTCCCCGGCCTGGTTATGGTGGGGTTAATGACATGATCCAGGTCGGGGGTTTGCTTCTTGCTTTTCTCTCCCCAGCCTGGTTATGGTGGGGTTAATGACATGATCCAGGTCGGGGGTCTGCTTCTTGCTTTTCTCTCTCCAGCTTGGCTATGGTGGGGTTAATGACATGATCCAGGTCGGGGGTTTGCTTCTTGCTTTTCTCTCCCCAGCCTGGTTATGGTGGGGTTAATGACATGATCCAGGTCGGGGGTCTGCTTCTTCCTTTTCTCTCCAGCCTGGTTATGGTGGGGTTAATGACATGATCCAGGTCGGGGGTTTGCTTCTTGCTTTTCTCTCCCCAGCCTGGTTATGGTGGGGTTAATGACATGATCCAGGTCGGGGGTCTGCTTCTTCCTTTTCTCTCCAGCCTGGTTATGGTGGGGTTAATGACATGATCCAGGTCAGGGGTCTGCTTCTTCCTTTTCTCTCCAGCCTGGTTATGGTGGGGTTAATGACATGATCCAGGTCGGGGGTTTGCTTCTTGCTTTTCTCTCCCCGGCCTGGTTATGGTGGGGTTAACCTTTCCTATCTCTGGTTCCTGGTGGCTATTTATTGGTGCCTTATCTGGTAGCATTTGTCAGTGATAGTTACCTTCTCTGGCTTCAGCCGCTGACCCTTATACCCTAGTGATCCTAGTACAGCATCTGAGGACAGCCGGCAGTTCTCGCAATGATTGCTGGGACTCGTAGTTTATTAATCACTCCTGCGCAATAGATAACAGCAGACATGAACTACAATTCCCAGAAACCCAATGCGCCACAAATGGTTTCTGGGAATTGTAGTCCAGAGAATGCAGTAACAAACGCTAGATGGGGACAGATACACTACAAATCCCAGAAATCATTGCGGGATCAATTCTAGGCGTGAAATAGAGGTTGTTGATGAGGAGGAGAGCTCTCTTACATGAGAGGAGGGTGGAGTGCATTATATGAGTGACTGCTGGGGCTGCCGTGTTATGCCGCGGGTAACTCACTCCGTTACCGCAGCTATTAGCCTTGTGTGACCAAGTTTTTACTATTCATGCGGCCTATGCAGCGTCAATAGTAAAAAGATCTAATGTTAAAAATAATAAAAAATCATAATATACTCACCTTCCGCCGCCTTTCCAGCTCCTCGCTCCGGTAACTGCTCCATGCAAGCGGCAGGTTCCGGTGGCAAGGATGGTATGCGACAAGGACCTGCCATGACGTCACAGTCATGTGACCGCGACCTCATCACGGGTCCTGCGCTCATACTAGCCCTGGGACCGGAAGCTGCCGAGTGCACCGTACACAGGCGACATAAGGGCTCCCTCGGAAGGCGAGTATATGTTTATTTTTTAACCTGTGACATACGTGGCTGGGCGATATACTACGTGGCTGGGCGATATACTACGTGGCTGGGCATCTAGTCTTTGGATAACTGCGCTGTCGCTATGGAGTGGGCGTGGCTATCCGGAGTGGGCGTGGCTATCCGGAGCAGGTGTGGCTATTCCAATGCAGTGACCCATGTTACAGCCAGGGGGCGCTGTGTGTGCGCCTCAGGATGCGCTTGGAGGCATAATTATGAGGATGAATTAGGGACTGGCATTATTGTAAAGGGCCGGTATGTGTCGCAGAGGTTCTCTGCGCTGTAAGCCCAAAAGGATATGGTTATGCTGGGACTTATAGTTCCACAAGTGTTTGTTGTGTTTACTTAGAAGGGGGGCTTATGGGGTTACTGGCTCACCACACACCTCTCACCTATGGGGTGGTTACAGCTCCATAATGTGACCAGGGTTTGGACCTGTATGGTGTGACGGGGTGTACGGCAGAGCAAGAAGGGACAACAGGCCGAGGGATGATTCAACAAATTTATTATCAAGAACGCTGGAATAACACATGCAGGTAGATCTACAGAGTCCACAATTAGTCCAATGGAACAGGTTCGGGGCACCTCCCGATAATCCTTGTGCCAGCTAACAAAGCAATAGTCCACACGAGTCCAAGGGATCCCAAAACAATCTCACGAACGACGAGATATGTCCTCAGCTCAAGTCTCGCCCCGTTCGCTTCCACAGTCCTAGATGGACATGGGGTCTTGCCTCAGCTAAGAATCCCCACTCCTTCTCCTTCAAGGATCAACTCACATCTGATCTCAAAATAAGAATGGATTGTCTGAGCTCCTGAGATCCGCCCATGAAGGGGTAGGGGTTACACCTTCTATTCAATGGTTGGGTCCACCAGAAGATTCTAGACTGGTGGGCTCCAGGCAGTCTATGTAGTATGTACATTTGACTAGCCACCCGCTGTGAGGAAGAATGGCTATTCCTCCACTAGTGATGTTGACAAAGCTTAATTACATTAGAGCTTAGGGCTGCAAGTATTGGGGGAAGGAGACATTGTTACAGGTGAACTCCCAGCACAAGAGAATACATAAATTACAGCTAATAGAAACCAGAGAACAGTTACATACATCAAATGGCGTATTATTCAAATACAGGACAGGGCAAAAGTACATATCATGACATATGGTCCATGTACTGAAGGTCCCGGAAGCCTTTGTGTTGGGAGTGTGGTCTCCCTGAGGGGCACGTGGTGACACCTTGGACCTGGAGGCCTGGGGTGCTGGACGAGCGCCCTGAATAGCACCCAGACAGTCCATATGTGTGTGCAGAGGCTGGGACGGCCGACACTGACCCTGGACTGACGAGGGGCCTGTGATCAGGAGCTGCTGAGAGATAAGCCCAGGGATGGGGAAAGATCTGTGCGCACTGACAGACGACAGGTACTGACCCGCGCGCTGGTGACTGCTGTGTAAGCCACACGTGATGAAGTAACGGACAGTGTGTGGGCCGGTGATGTGTAACCTGGCGACGGTGCGGATTATCACAAATAAACCGTAAGGACTGTTGTGTGTCAAAAACCCCGAGCCTCACTACGATAATCTGCTGCCAAGCGAGTGTTCCCCAACACAGACAGTAGGCGGAGAGAGCGGAGCGCACACTAGAGGCCTCACTATAGAGCGGAGCGCACACTAGACGCCTCACCGGAGAGTGGAGCGCACACTAGACGCCTCACCGGAGCGCAGACTAGAGGCCTCACTATAGAGCGGAGCGCACACTAGACGCCTCACTGGAGAGCGGAGCGCACACTAGAGGCCTCACCAGAGAGCGGAGCGCACACTAGAGGCCTCACCAGAGAGCGGAGCGCACACTAGACGCCTCACCAGAGAGCGGAGCGCACACTAGACGCCTCACCAGAGAGCGGAGCGCACACTAGACGCCTCACCAGAGAGCGGAGCGCACACTAGACGCCTCACCAGAGAGCGGAGCGCACATTAGACGCCTCACCAGAGAGCGGAGCGCACACTAGACGCCTCACCAGAGAGCGGAGCGCACACTAGACGCCTCACCAGAGAGCGGAGCGCACACTAGACGCCTCACCAGAGAGCGGAGCGCACACTAGACGCCTCACCAGAGAGCGGAGCGCACACTAGACGCCTCACCAGAGAGCGGAGCGCACACTAGACGCCTCAGAGAGCGGAGCGCACACTACACGCCTCACTATAGAGCGGAGCGCATACTAGACGCCTCACTATAGAGCGGAGCGCACACTAGAGGCCTCACCAGAGAGCGGAGCGCACACTAGACGCCTCACTATAGAGCGGAGCGCATACTAGACGCCTCACTATAGAGCGGAGTGCATACTAGACGCCTCATCAGAGAGAGCGGAGCGCACACTAGACGCATCACTATAGAGCGGAGCGCACACTAGAGGCCTCAGAGAGCGGAGCGCACACTAGAGGCCTCACCAGAAAGCGGAGCGCACACTAGACGCCTCAGAGAGCGGAGCGCACACTAGACGCCTCACCAGAGAGCGGAGCGCACACTAGACGCCTCACCGGAGAGCACACTAGATGCCTCACCAGAGAGCGGAGCGCACACTAGACGCCTCACCAGAGAGCAGAGCGCACACTAGACGCCTCACAAGAGAGTGGAGCGCACACTAGACGCCTCACTATAGAGCGGAGCGCACACTAGACGCCTCACTATAGAGCGGAGCGCACACTAGACGCCTCACCAGAGAGCGGAGCGCACACTAGACGCCTCACCAGAGAGCGGAGCGCACACTAGACGCCTCACCAGAGAGCAGAGCGCACACTAGAGGCCTCACTATAGAGCGGAGCGCACACTAGACTCCTCACCAGAGAGCGGAGCGCACACTAGACTCCTTACCACAGAGCGGAGCGCACACTAGACGCCTGACCAGAGAGCGGAGCGCACACTAGACGCCTCACCAGAGAGCAGAGCGCACACTAGAGGCCTCACTATAGAGCGGAGCGCACACTAGACTCCTCACCAGAGAGCGGAGCGCACACTAGACTCCTTACCACAGAGCGGAGCGCACACTAGACGCCTCACCAGAGAGCGGAGCGCACACTAGACGCCTCACCAGAGAGCGGAGCGCACACTAGACGCCTCACCAGAGAGCAGAGCGCACACTAGAGGCCTCACTATAGAGCGGAGCGCACACTAGAGGCCTCACCAGAGAGCGGAGCGCACACTAGACGCCTCACCAGAGAGCAGAGCGCACACTAGAGGCCTCACTATAGAGCGGAGCGCACACTAGACTCTTCACCAGAGAGCGTAGGGCACACTAGACGCCTCACCAGAGAGCGGAGCGCACACTAGACGCCTCACCAGAGAGCGGAGCGCACACTAGAGGCCTCAACAGAGAGCGGAGCGCACAGTAGACGTCTCACCAGAGAGCGGAGCGCACACTAGACGTCTCACCAGAGAGCGGAGCGCACACTAGAGGCCTCACCAGAGAGCGGAGCGCACACTAGACGCCTCACCAGAGAGCAGAGCGCACACTAGACGCCTCACTATAGAGCGGAGCGCACAGTAGACGCCTCACTATAGAGCGGAGCGCACACTAGACGCCTCACCAGAGAGCGGAGCGCACACTAGAGGCCTCACCAGAGAGCAGAGCGCACACTAGACGCCTCACTGGAGAGCGGAGCGCACACTAGAGGCCTCACCAGAGAGCGGAGCGCACACTAGAGGCCTCACCAGAGAGCGGAGCGCACACTAGAGGCCTTACCAGAGAGCGGAGCGCACACTAGACGCTTCACCAGAGAGCGGAGCGCACACTAGACGCCTCACCAGAGAGCGGAGCGCACACTAGACGCCTCACCAGAGAGCGGAGCGCACACTAGAGGCCTCACCAGAGAGCGGAGCGCACACTAGATGCCTCACCAGAGAGCGGAGCGCACACTAGACGCCTCACTGGAGAGCGGAGCGCACACTAGAGGCCTCACCAGAGAGCGGAGCGCACACTAGACGCCTCACCAGAGAGCGGAGCGCACACTAGACGCCTCACCAGAGAGCGGAGCGCACACTAGACGCCTCACCAGAGAGCGGAGCGCACACTAGACGCCTCACCAGAGAGCGGAGCGCACACTAGACGCCTCACAAGAGAGCGGAGCGCACACTAGACGCCTCACCAGAGAGCGGAGCGCACACTAGACGCCTCACCAGAGAGCGGAGCGCACACTAGACGCTTCACCAGAGAGCGGAGCGCACACTAGACGCCTCAGAGAGCGGAGCGCACACTACACGCCTCACTATAGAGCGGAGCGCATACTAGACGCCTCACTATAGAGCGGAGCACACACTAGAGGCCTCACCAGAGAGCGGAGCGCACACTAGACGCCTCACTATAGAGCGGAGCGCATACTAGACGCCTCACTATAGAGCGGAGTGCATACTAGACGCCTCACCAGAGAGAGCGGAGCGCACACTAGACGCCTCACTATAGAGCGGAGCGCACACTAGAGGCCTCAGAGAGCGGAGCGCACACTAGAGGCCTCACCAGAAAGCGGAGCGCACACTAGACGCCTCACCAGAGAGCGGAGCGCACACTAGACGCCTCACCGGAGAGCACACTAGATGCCTCACCAGAGAGCGGAGCGCACACTAGACGCCTCACCAGAGAGCGGAGCGCACACTAGACGCCTCACAAGAGAGTGGAGCGCACACTAGACGCCTCACTATAGAGCGGAGCGCACACTAGACGCCTCACTATAGAGCGGAGCGCACACTAGACGCCTCACCAGAGAGCAGAGCGCACACTAGACGCCTCACTATAGAGCGGAGCGCACACTAGACGCCTCACCAGAGAGCGGAGCGCACACTAGACGCCTCACCAGAGAGCGGAGCGCACACTAGAGGCCTCACCAGAGAGCGGAGCGCACACTAGAGGCCTCACCAGAGAGCGGAGCGCACACTAGAGGCCTCACCAGAGAGCAGAGCGCACACTAGAGGCCTCACCAGAGAGCGGAGCGCACACTAGAGGCCTCACCAGAGAGCGGAGCGCACACTAGACGCCTCACCAGAGAGCAGAGCGCACACTAGATGCCTCACCAGAGAGCGGAGCGCACACTAGAGGCCTCACCAGAGAGCAGAGCGCACACTAGACGCCTCACTATAGAGCGGAGCGCACACTAGACGCCTCACCGGAGAGCGGAGCGCACACTAGAGGCCTCACCAGAGAGCGGTGCGCACACTAGACGTCCCACCAGAGAGCAGAGCGCACACTAGACGTCTCACAAGAGAGCGGAGCGCACACCAGAGGCCTCACCAGAGAGCGGAGCGCACACTAGACGCCTCACCAGAGAGCGGAGCGCATAATAGAGTCCTCAGCAGAGAGCGGAGCGCACACTAGACGCCTCACCAGAGAGCGGAGAGCACAATAGAGGCCTCACCAGAGAGCGGAGCGCACACTAGACGCCTCACCAGAGAGCGGAGCGCATACTAGACGCCTCACCAGAGAGAGGAGCGCACACTAGAAGCCTCACTATAGAGCGGAGCGCACACTGGACGCCTCACTATAGAGCGGAGCGCACACTAGAGGCCTCACCAGAGAGCGGAGCGCACACTAGAGGCCTCACCAGAGAGCGCAGCGCACACTAGACGCCTCACCAGAGAGTGGAGCGTACAGTAGACGCCTCACCAGAGAGCGGAGCGCACACTAGACGCCTCACCAGAGAGCGGAGCGCACACTAGAGGCCTCACTATAGAGCGGAGCGCACACTAGACGCCTCACCAGAGAGCGGAGCGCACACTAGACGCCTCACCAGAGAGCGGAGCGCACACTAGACGCCTCACCAGAGAGCGGAGCGCACACTAGACGCCTCACCAGAGAGCGGAGCGCACACTAGACGCCTCACCAGAGAGCGGAGCGCACACTAGACGCCTCACCAGAGAGCGGAGCGCACACTAGACGCCTCACTATAGAGCGGAGCGCACACTAGAGGCCTCACCAGAGAGCAGAGCGCACACTAGACGCCTCACCAGAGAGCAGAGCGCACACTAGACGCCTCACTATAGAGCAGAGCGCATAATAGACGCCTCACCAGAGAGCGGAGCGCACACTAGACGCCTCACCAGAGAGCGGAGCGCACAATAGAGGCCTCACCAGAGAGCGGAGCGCACACTAGAGGCCTCACCAGAGAGCGGAGCGCACACTAGACGCCTCACCAGAGAGCGGAGCGCACAATAGAGGCCTCACCAGAGAGCGCAGCGCACACTAGACGCCTCACTATAGAGGGGAGCGCACAATAGAGGCCTCACCAGAGAGCGCAGCGCACACTAGACGCCTCACTATAGAGCGGAGCGCACACTAGAGGCCTCACCAGAGAGCGGAGCGCACACTAGACGTCTCACCAGAGAGCGGAGCGCACACTAGAGGCCTCACCAGAGAGCGGAGCGCACACTAGAGGCCTCACTATAGAGCGGAGCGCACACTAGACGCCTCACCGGAGAGGGGAGCGCACACTAGACGCCTCACCGGAGAGCGGAGCGCACACTAGAGGCCTCACCAGAAAGCGGAGCGCACACTAGAGGCCTCACTATAGAGCGGAGCGCACACTAGACGCCTCACTGGAGAGCGGAGCGCACACTAGAGGCCTCACCAGAGAGCGGAGCGCACACTAGACGCCTCACCAGAGAGCGGAGCGCACACTAGAGGCCTCACAAGAGAGCGGAGCGCACACTAGACGCCTCACCAGAGAGCGGAGCGCACACTAGACGCCTCACCAGAGAGCGGAGCGCACACTAGACGTCTTACTGTAGAGCGGAGCGCACACTAGACGCCTCACTATAGAGCGGAGCGCACACTAGACGCCTCACTATAGAGCGGAGCGCACACTAGACGCCTCACTATAGAGCGGAGCGCACACTAGACGCCTCACCAGAGAGCGGAGCGCACACTAGACGCCTCACCAGAGAGCGGAGGGCACACTAGACGTCTTACTGTAGAGCGTAGCGCACACTAGACGCCTCACTATAGAGCGGAGCGCACACTAGACGCCTCACCAGAGAGAGCGGAGCGCACACTAGAGGCCTCACTATAGAGCGGAGCGCACACTAGAGGCCTCACCAGAGAGCAGAGCGCACACTAGACACCTCACCAGAGAGCGGAGCGCACACTAGACGCCTCACCAGAGAGCGGAGCGCACACTAGACGCCTCACCAGAGAGCGGAGCGCACACTAGACGCCTCACTATAGAGCGGAGCGCACACTAGACGCCTCACCAGAGAGCGGAGCGCACACTAGAAGCCTCACTATAGAGCGGAGCGCACACTGGACGCCTCACTATAGAGCGGAGCGCACACTAGAGGACTCACCAGAGAGCGGAGCGCACACTAGACGCCTCACCAGAGAGCGGAGCGCACACTAGACGCCTCACCAGAGAGCGGAGCGCAGACTAGACGCCTCACCAGAGAGCGGAGCGTACACTAGACGCCTCACTATGGAGCGGAGTGCACACTAGAGGCCTCACCAGAGAGCGGAGCGCACACTAGACGCCTCACTATAGAGCGGAGCGCACTAGAGGCCTCACCAGAGAGCGGAGCGCACACTAGAAGCCTCACTATAGAGCGGAGCGCACACTGGACGCCTCACTATAGAGCGGAGCGCACACTAGAGGACTCACCAGAGAGCGGAGCGCACACTAGAGGCCTCACCAGAGAGCGGAGCGCACACTAGACGCATCACAAGAGAGCGGAGCGCACACTAGACGCCTCACCAGAGAGCGGAGCGCACACTAGACGCCTCACCAGAGAGCGGAGCGCACACTGGACGCCTCACCAGAGAGCGGAGCGCACACTAGACGCCTCACCAGAGAGCGGAGCGCACACTAGACGCCTCACTGGAGAGCGGAGCGCACACTAGAGGCCTCACCAGAGAGCGGAGTGCACACTAGAGGCCTCACCAGAGAGCGGAGCGCACACTAGACGCCTCACCAGAGAGCGGAGCGCACACTAGACGCCTCACCAGAGAGCGGAGCGCACACTAGACGCCTCACCAGAGAGCGGAGCGCACACTAGACGCCTCACCAGAGAGCGGAGCGCACATTAGACGCCTCACCAGAGAGCGGAGCGCACACTAGACGCCTCACCAGAGAGCGGAGCGCACACTAGACGCCTCACCAGAGAGCGGAGCGCACACTAGACGCCTCACCAGAGAGCGGAGCGCACACTAGACGCCTCACCAGAGAGCGGAGCGCACACTAGACGCCTCACCAGAGAGCGGAGCGCACACTAGACGCCTCAGAGAGCGGAGCGCACACTACACGCCTCACTATAGAGCGGAGCGCATACTAGACGCCTCACTATAGAGCGGAGCGCACACTAGAGGCCTCACCAGAGAGCGGAGCGCACACTAGACGCCTCACTATAGAGCGGAGCGCATACTAGACGCCTCACTATAGAGCGGAGTGCATACTAGACGCCTCATCAGAGAGAGCGGAGCGCACACTAGACGCATCACTATAGAGCGGAGCGCACACTAGAGGCCTCAGAGAGCGGAGCGCACACTAGAGGCCTCACCAGAAAGCGGAGCGCACACTAGACGCCTCACCAGAGAGCGGAGCGCACACTAGACGCCTCACCGGAGAGCACACTAGATGCCTCACCAGAGAGCGGAGCGCACACTAGACGCCTCACCAGAGAGCGGAGCGCACACTAGACGCCTCACAAGAGAGTGGAGCGCACACTAGACGCCTCACTATAGAGCGGAGCGCACACTAGACGCCTCACTATAGAGCGGAGCGCACACTAGACGCCTCACCAGAGAGCGGAGCGCACACTAGACGCCTCAACAGAGAGCGGAGCGCACACTAGACGCCTCACCAGAGAGCAGAGCGCACACTAGAGGCCTCACTATAGAGCGGAGCGCACACTAGACTCCTCACCAGAGAGCGGAGCGCACACTAGACTCCTTACCACAGAGCGGAGCGCACACTAGACGCCTCACCAGAGAGCGGAGCGCACACTAGACGCCTCAACAGAGAGCAGAGCGCACACTAGAGGCCTCACTATAGAACGGAGCGCACACTAGACTCCTCACCAGAGAGCGGAGCGCACACTAGACTCCTTACCACAGAGCGGAGCGCACACTAGACGCCTCACCAGAGAGCGGAGCGCACACTAGACGCCTCACCAGAGAGCGGAGCGCACACTAGACGCCTCACCAGAGAGCAGAGCGCACACTAGAGGCCTCACTATAGAGCGGAGCGCACACTAGAGGCCTCACCAGAGAGCGGAGCGCACACTAGACGCCTCACCAGAGAGCAGAGCGCACACTAGAGGCCTCACTATAGAGCGGAGCGCACACTAGACTCCTCACCAGAGAGCGTAGGGCACACTAGACGCCTCACCAGAGAGCGGAGCGCACACTAGAGGCCTCACCAGAGAGCGGAGCGCACACTAGAGGCCTCACCAGAGAGCGGAGCGCACAGTAGACGTCTCACCAGAGAGCGGAGCGCACACTAGACGTCTCACCAGAGAGCGGAGCGCACACTAGAGGCCTCACCAGAGAGCGGAGCGCACACTAGACGCCTCACCAGAGAGCAGAGCGCACACTAGACGCCTCACTATAGAGCGGAGCGCACACTAGACGCCTCACTATAGAGCGGAGCGCACACTAGACGCCTCACCAGAGAGCGGAGCGCACACTAGAGGCCTCACCAGAGAGCAGAGCGCACACTAGACGCCTCACCGGAGAGCGGAGCGCACACTAGAGGCCTCACCAGAGAGCGGAGCGCACACTAGAGGCCTCACCAGAGAGCGGAGCGCACACTAGAGGCCTTACCAGAGAGCGGAGCGCACACTAGACGCTTCACCAGAGAGCGGAGCGCACACTAGACGCCTCACCAGAGAGCGGAGCGCACACTAGACGCCTCACCAGAGAGCGGAGCGCACACTAGACGCCTCACCAGAGAGCGGAGCGCACACTAGATGCCTCACCAGAGAGCGGAGCGCACACTAGACGCCTCACTGGAGAGCGGAGCGCACACTAGAGGCCTCACCAGAGAGCGGAGCGCACACTAGAGGCCTCACCAGAGAGCGGAGCGCACACTAGACGCCTCACCAGAGAGCGGAGCGCACACTAGACGCCTCACCAGAGAGCGGAGCGCACACTAGACGCCTCACCAGAGAGCGGAGCGCACACTAGACGCCTCACCAGAGAGCGGAGCGCACACTAGACGCCTCACCAGAGAGCGGAGCGCACACTAGACGCCTCACAAGAGAGCGGAGCGCACACTAGATGCCTCACCAGAGAGCGGAGCGCACACTAGACGCCTCACCAGAGAGCGGAGCGCACACTAGACGCCTCACCAGAGAGCGGAGCGCACACTAGACGCCTCAGAGAGCGGAGCGCACACTACACGCCTCACTATAGAGCGGAGCGCATACTAGACGCCTCACTATAGAGCGGAGCGCACACTAGAGGCCTCACCAGAGAGCGGAGCGCACACTAGACGCCTCACTATACAGCGGAGCGCATACTAGACGCCTCACTATAGAGCGGAGTGCATACTAGACGCCTCACCAGAGAGAGCGGAGCGCACACTAGACGCCTCACTATAGAGCGGAGCGCACACTAGAGGCCTCAGAGAGCGGAGCGCACACTAGAGGCCTCACCAGAAAGCGGAGCGCACACTAGACGCCTCAGAGAGCGGAGCGCACACTAGACGCCTCACCAGAGAGCGGAGCGCACACTAGACGCCTCACCGGAGAGCACACTAGATGCCTCACCAGAGAGCGGAGCGCACACTAGACGCCTCACCAGAGAGCGGAGCGCACACTAGACGCCTCACAAGAGAGTGGAGCGCACACTAGACGCCTCACTATAGAGCGGAGCGCACACTAGACGCCTCACTATAGAGCGGAGCGCACACTAGACGCCTCACTATAGAGCGGAGCGCACACTAGACGCCTCACTATAGAGCGGAGCGCACACTAGACGCCTCACCAGAGAGCGGAGCGCACACTAGACGCCTCACCAGAGAGCGGAGCGCACACTAGAGGCCTCACCAGAGAGCGGAGCGCACACTAGAGGCCTCACCAGAGAGCGGAGCGCACACTAGACGCCTCACCAGAGAGCAGAGCGCACACTAGAGGCCTCACCAGAGAGCGGAGCGCACACTAGAGGCCTCACCAGACAGCGGAGCGCACACTAGACGCCTCACCAGAGAGCAGAGCGCACACTAGACGCCTCACCAGAGAGCGGAGCGCACACTAGAGGCCTCACCAGAGATCAGAGCGCACACTAGACGCCTCACCAGAGAGCGGAGCGCATAATAGAGTCCTCAGCAGAGAGCGGAGCGCACACTAGACGCCTCACCAGAGAGCAGAGAGCACAATAGAGGCCTCACCAGAGAGCGGAGCGCACACTAGAGGCCTCACCAGAGAGCGGAGCGCACAGTAGACGTCTCACCAGAGAGCGGAGCGCACACTAGACGTCTCACCAGAGAGCGGAGCGCACACTAGAGGCCTCACCAGAGAGCGGAGCGCACACTAGACGCCTCACCAGAGAGCAGAGCGCACACTAGACGCCTCACTATAGAGCGGAGCGCACACTAGACGCCTCACTATAGAGCGGAGCGCACACTAGACGCCTCACCAGAGAGCGGAGCGCACACTAGAGGCCTCACCAGAGAGCAGAGCGCACACTAGACGCCTCACCGGAGAGCGGAGCGCACACTAGAGGCCTCACCAGAGAGCGGAGCGCACACTAGAGGCCTCACCAGAGAGCGGAGCGCACACTAGAGGCCTTACCAGAGAGCGGAGCGCACACTAGACGCTTCACCAGAGAGCGGAGCGCACACTAGACGCCTCACCAGAGAGCGGAGCGCACACTAGACGCCTCACCAGAGAGCGGAGCGCACACTAGACGCCTCACCAGAGAGCGGAGCGCACACTAGATGCCTCACCAGAGAGCGGAGCGCACACTAGACGCCTCACTGGAGAGCGGAGCGCACACTAGAGGCCTCACCAGAGAGCGGAGCGCACACTAGAGGCCTCACCAGAGAGCGGAGCGCACACTAGACGCCTCACCAGAGAGCGGAGCGCACACTAGACGCCTCACCAGAGAGCGGAGCGCACACTAGACGCCTCACCAGAGAGCGGAGCGCACACTAGACGCCTCACCAGAGAGCGGAGCGCACACTAGACGCCTCACCAGAGAGCGGAGCGCACACTAGACGCCTCACAAGAGAGCGGAGCGCACACTAGATGCCTCACCAGAGAGCGGAGCGCACACTAGACGCCTCACCAGAGAGCGGAGCGCACACTAGACGCCTCACCAGAGAGCGGAGCGCACACTAGACGCCTCAGAGAGCGGAGCGCACACTACACGCCTCACTATAGAGCGGAGCGCATACTAGACGCCTCACTATAGAGCGGAGCGCACACTAGAGGCCTCACCAGAGAGCGGAGCGCACACTAGACGCCTCACTATACAGCGGAGCGCATACTAGACGCCTCACTATAGAGCGGAGTGCATACTAGACGCCTCACCAGAGAGAGCGGAGCGCACACTAGACGCCTCACTATAGAGCGGAGCGCACACTAGAGGCCTCAGAGAGCGGAGCGCACACTAGAGGCCTCACCAGAAAGCGGAGCGCACACTAGACGCCTCAGAGAGCGGAGCGCACACTAGACGCCTCACCAGAGAGCGGAGCGCACACTAGACGCCTCACCGGAGAGCACACTAGATGCCTCACCAGAGAGCGGAGCGCACACTAGACGCCTCACCAGAGAGCGGAGCGCACACTAGACGCCTCACAAGAGAGTGGAGCGCACACTAGACGCCTCACTATAGAGCGGAGCGCACACTAGACGCCTCACTATAGAGCGGAGCGCACACTAGACGCCTCACTATAGAGCGGAGCGCACACTAGACGCCTCACTATAGAGCGGAGCGCACACTAGACGCCTCACCAGAGAGCGGAGCGCACACTAGACGCCTCACCAGAGAGCGGAGCGCACACTAGAGGCCTCACCAGAGAGCGGAGCGCACACTAGAGGCCTCACCAGAGAGCGGAGCGCACACTAGACGCCTCACCAGAGAGCAGAGCGCACACTAGAGGCCTCACCAGAGAGCGGAGCGCACACTAGAGGCCTCACCAGACAGCGGAGCGCACACTAGACGCCTCACCAGAGAGCAGAGCGCACACTAGACGCCTCACCAGAGAGCGGAGCGCACACTAGAGGCCTCACCAGAGATCAGAGCGCACACTAGACGCCTCACCAGAGAGCGGAGCGCATAATAGAGTCCTCAGCAGAGAGCGGAGCGCACACTAGACGCCTCACCAGAGAGCAGAGAGCACAATAGAGGCCTCACCAGAGAGCGGAGCGCACACTAGACGCCTCACCAGAGAGCGGAGCGCATACTAGACGCCTCACCAGAGAGAGGAGCGCACACTAGAAGCCTCACTATAGAGCGGAGCGCACACTGGACGCCTCACTATAGAGCGGAGCGCACACTAGAGGCCTCACCAGAGAGCGGAGCGCACACTAGAGGCCTCAACAGAGAGCGGAGCGCACACTAGACGCCTCACCAGAGAGCGGAGCGTACAGTAGACGCCTCACCAGAGAGCGGAGCGCACACTAGACGCCTCACCAGAGAGCGGAGCGCACACTAGAGGCCTCACTATAGAGCGGAGCGCACACTAGACGCCTCACCAGAGAGCGGAGCGCACACTAGACGCCTCACCAGAGAGCGGAGCGCACACTAGACGCCTCACCAGAGAGCGGAGCGCACACTAGACGCCTCACCAGAGAGCGGAGCGCACACTAGACGCCTCACCAGAGAGCGGAGCGCACACTAGACGCCTCACCAGAGAGCGGAGCGCACACTAGACGCCTCACCAGAGAGCGGAGCGCACACTAGACGCCTCACTATAGAGCGGAGCGCACACTAGAGGCCTCACCAGAGAGCAGAGCGCACACTAGACGCCTCACCAGAGAGCGGAGCGCACACTAGACGCCTCACTATAGAGCAGAGCGCACAATAGACGCCTCACCAGAGAGCGGAGCGCACACTAGACGCCTCACCAGAGAGCGGAGCGCACAATAGAGGCCTCACCAGAGAGCGGAGCGCACACTAGAGGCCTCACCAGAGAGCGGAGCGCACACTAGACGCCTCACCAGAGAGCGGAGCGCACAATAGAGGCCTCACCAGAGAGCGCAGCGCACACTAGACGCCTCACTATAGAGGGGAGCGCACAATAGAGGCCTCACCAGAGAGCGCAGCGCACACTAGACGCCTCACTATAGAGCGGAGCGCACACTAGAGGCCTCACCAGAGAGCGGAGCGCACACTAGACGTCTCACCAGAGAGCGGAGCGCACACTAGAGGCCTCACCAGAGAGCGGAGCGCACACTAGAGGCCTCACTATAGAGCGGAGCGCACACTAGACGCCTCACCGGAGAGGGGAGCGCACACTAGACGCCTCACCGGAGAGCGGAGCGCACACTAGAGGCCTCACCAGAAAGCGGAGCGCACACTAGACGCCTCACTATAGAGCGGAGCGCACACTAGACGCCTCACTGGAGAGCGGAGCGCACACTAGAGGCCTCACCAGAGAGCGGAGCGCACACTAGACGCCTCACCAGAGAGCGGAGCGCACACTAGAGGCCTCACCAGAGAGCGGAGCGCACACTAGACGCCTCACTGGAGAGCGGAGCGCACACTAGAGGCCTCACCAGAGAGCGGAGCGCACACTAGACGCCTCACCAGAGAGCGGAGCGCACACTAGAGGCCTCACCAGAGAGCGGAGCGCACACTAGACGCCTCACCAGAGAGCGGAGCGCACACTAGAGGCCTCACCAGAGAGCGGAGCGCACACTAGATGCCTCACCAGAGAGCAGAGCGCACACTAGAGGCCTCACTATAGAGCGGAGCGCACACTAGACTCCTCACCAGAGAGCGGAGGGCACACTAGACACCTCACCAGAGAGCGGAGCGCACACTAGAGGCCTCACCAGAGAGCGGAGCGCACACTAGACGCCTCACCAGAGAGCGGAGCGCACACTAGACGCCTCACAAGAGAGTGGAGCGCACACTAGACGCCTCACTATAGAGCGGAGCGCACACTAGACGCCTCACTATAGAGCGGAGCGCACACTAGACGCCTCACTATAGAGCGGAGCGCACACTAGACGCCTCACTATAGAGCGGAGCGCACACTAGACGCCTCACCAGAGAGCGGAGCGCACACTAGACGCCTCACCAGAGAGCGGAGCGCACACTAGAGGCCTCACCAGAGAGCGGAGCGCACACTAGAGGCCTCACCAGAGAGCGGAGCGCACACTAGACGCCTCACCAGAGAGCAGAGCGCACACTAGAGGCCTCACCAGAGAGCGGAGCGCACACTAGAGGCCTCACCAGACAGCGGAGCGCACACTAGACGCCTCACCAGAGAGCAGAGCGCACACTAGACGCCTCACCAGAGAGCGGAGCGCACACTAGAGGCCTCACCAGAGATCAGAGCGCACACTAGACGCCTCACCAGAGAGCGGAGCGCATAATAGAGTCCTCAGCAGAGAGCGGAGCGCACACTAGACGCCTCACCAGAGAGCAGAGAGCACAATAGAGGCCTCACCAGAGAGCGGAGCGCACACTAGACGCCTCACCAGAGAGCGGAGCGCATACTAGACGCCTCACCAGAGAGAGGAGCGCACACTAGAAGCCTCACTATAGAGCGGAGCGCACACTGGACGCCTCACTATAGAGCGGAGCGCACACTAGAGGCCTCACCAGAGAGCGGAGCGCACACTAGACGCCTCACCAGAGAGCGGAGCGCACACTAGACGCCTCACCGGAGAGCGGAGCGCACACTAGAGGCCTCACCAGAAAGCGGAGCGCACACTAGAGGCCTCACTATAGAGCGGAGCGCACACTAGACGCCTCACTGGAGAGCGGAGCGCACACTAGAGGCCTCACCAGAGAGCGGAGCGCACACTAGACGCCTCACCAGAGAGCGGAGCGCACACTAGAGGCCTCACCAGAGAGCGGAGCGCACACTAGACGCCTCACTGGAGAGCGGAGCGCACACTAGAGGCCTCACCAGAGAGCGGAGCGCACACTAGACGCCTCACCAGAGAGCGGAGCGCACACTAGAGGCCTCACCAGAGAGCGGAGCGCACACTAGACGCCTCACCAGAGAGCGGAGCGCACACTAGAGGCCTCACCAGAGAGCGGAGCGCACACTAGATGCCTCACCAGAGAGCAGAGCGCACACTAGAGGCCTCACTATAGAGCGGAGCGCACACTAGACTCCTCACCAGAGAGCGGAGGGCACACTAGACACCTCACCAGAGAGCGGAGCGCACACTAGAGGCCTCACCAGAGAGCGGAGCGCACACTAGACGCCTCACCAGAGAGCGGAGCGCACACTAGACGCCTCACAAGAGAGTGGAGCGCACACTAGACGCCTCACTATAGAGCGGAGCGCACACTAGACGCCTCACTATAGAGCGGAGCGCACACTAGACGCCTCACTATAGAGCGGAGCGCACACTAGACGCCTCACTATAGAGCGGAGCGCACACTAGACGCCTCACCAGAGAGCGGAGCGCACACTAGACGCCTCACCAGAGAGCGGAGCGCACACTAGAGGCCTCACCAGAGAGCGGAGCGCACACTAGAGGCCTCACCAGAGAGCGGAGCGCACACTAGACGCCTCACCAGAGAGCAGAGCGCACACTAGAGGCCTCACCAGAGAGCGGAGCGCACACTAGAGGCCTCACCAGACAGCGGAGCGCACACTAGACGCCTCACCAGAGAGCAGAGCGCACACTAGACGCCTCACCAGAGAGCGGAGCGCACACTAGAGGCCTCACCAGAGATCAGAGCGCACACTAGACGCCTCACCAGAGAGCGGAGCGCATAATAGAGTCCTCAGCAGAGAGCGGAGCGCACACTAGACGCCTCACCAGAGAGCAGAGAGCACAATAGAGGCCTCACCAGAGAGCGGAGCGCACACTAGACGCCTCACCAGAGAGCGGAGCGCATACTAGACGCCTCACCAGAGAGAGGAGCGCACACTAGAAGCCTCACTATAGAGCGGAGCGCACACTGGACGCCTCACTATAGAGCGGAGCGCACACTAGAGGCCTCACCAGAGAGCGGAGCGCACACTAGAGGCCTCACCAGAGAGCGGAGCGCACACTAGACGCCTCACCAGAGAGCGGAGCGTACAGTAGACGCCTCACCAGAGAGCGGAGCGCACACTAGACGCCTCACCAGAGAGCGGAGCGCACACTAGAGGCCTCACTATAGAGCGGAGCGCACACTGGACGCCTCACCAGAGAGCGGAGCGCACACTAGACGCCTCACCAGAGAGCGGAGCGCACACTAGACGCCTCACCAGAGAGCGGAGCGCACACTAGACGCCTCACCAGAGAGCGGAGCGCACACTAGACGCCTCACCAGAGAGCGGAGCGCACACTAGACGCCTCACCAGAGAGCGGAGCGCACACTAGACGCCTCACTATAGAGCGGAGCGCACACTAGAGGCCTCACCAGAGAGCAGAGCGCACACTAGACGCCTCACCAGAGAGCGGAGCGCACACTAGACGCCTCACTATAGAGCAGAGCGCACAATAGACGCCTCACCAGAGAGCGGAGCGCACACTAGACGCCTCACCAGAGAGCGGAGCGCACAATAGAGGCCTCACCAGAGAGCGGAGCGCACACTAGAGGCCTCACCAGAGAGCGGAGCGCACACTAGACGCCTCACCAGAGAGCGGAGCGCACAATAGAGGCCTCACCAGAGAGCGCAGCGCACACTAGACGCCTCACTATAGAGGGGAGCGCACAATAGAGGCCTCACCAGAGAGCGCAGCGCACACTAGACGCCTCACTATAGAGCGGAGCGCACACTAGAGGCCTCACCAGAGAGCGGAGCGCACACTAGACGTCTCACCAGAGAGCGGAGCGCACACTAGAGGCCTCACCAGAGAGCGGAGCGCACACTAGAGGCCTCACTATAGAGCGGAGCGCACACTAGACGCCTCACCGGAGAGGGGAGCGCACACTAGACGCCTCACCGGAGAGCGGAGCGCACACTAGAGGCCTCACCAGAAAGCGGAGCGCACACTAGAGGCCTCACTATAGAGCGGAGCGCACACTAGACGCCTCACTGGAGAGCGGAGCGCACACTAGAGGCCTCACCAGAGAGCGGAGCGCACACTAGACGCCTCACCAGAGAGCGGAGCGCACACTAGAGGCCTCACCAGAGAGCGGAGCGCACACTAGACGCCTCACTGGAGAGCGGAGCGCACACTAGAGGCCTCACCAGAGAGCGGAGCGCACACTAGACGCCTCACCAGAGAGCGGAGCGCACACTAGAGGCCTCACCAGAGAGCGGAGCGCACACTAGACGCCTCACCAGAGAGCGGAGCGCACACTAGAGGCCTCACCAGAGAGCGGAGCGCACACTAGATGCCTCACCAGAGAGCAGAGCGCACACTAGAGGCCTCACTATAGAGCGGAGCGCACACTAGACTCCTCACCAGAGAGCGGAGGGCACACTAGACACCTCACCAGAGAGCGGAGCGCACACTAGAGGCCTCACCAGAGAGCGGAGCGCACACTAGAGGCCTCACCAGAGAGCGGAGCGCACAGTAGACGTCTCACCAGAGAGCGGAGCGCACACTAGACGTCTCACCAGAGAGCGGAGCGCACACTAGAGGTCTCACCAGAGAGCGGAGCGCACACTAGACGCCTCACCAGAGAGCGGAGCGCACACTAGACGCCTCAACAGAGAGCGGAGCGCACACTAGACGCCTCACTATAGAGCGGACCACACACTAGACGCCTCACCAGAGAGCGGAGCGCACACTAGAGGCCTCACCAGAGAGCAGAGCACACACTAGACGCCTCACCAGAGAGCGGAGCGCACAATAGAGGCCTCACCAGAGAGCGGAGCGCACAATAGAGTCCTCACCAGAGAGCGGAGCGCACACTAGACGCCTCACCAGAGAGCACAATAGAGTCCTCACCAGAGAGCGGAGCGCACACTAGACGCCTCACTATAGAGCGGAGCGCACACTAGACGCCTCACCAGAGAGCGGAGCGCACACTAGACGCCTCACCAGAGAGCGGAGCGCACACTAGACGTCTTACTGTAGAGCGTAGCGCACACTAGACGCCTCACTATAGAGCGGAGCGCACACTAGACGCCTCACCAGAGAGAGCGGAGCGCACACTAGAGGCCTCACTATAGAGCGGAGCGCACACTAGAGGCCTCACCAGAGAGCGGAGCGCACACTAGACACCTCACCAGAGAGCGGAGCGCACACTAGACGCCTCACCAGAGAGCGGAGCGCACACTAGACGCCTCACCAGAGAGCGGAGCGCACACTAGACGCCTCACTATAGAGCGGAGCGCACACTAGACGCCTCACCAGAGAGCGGAGCGCACACTAGAAGCCTCACTATAGAGCGGAGCGCACACTGGACGCCTCACTATAGAGCGGAGCGCACACTAGAGGACTCACCAGAGAGCGGAGCGCACACTAGACGCCTCACCAGAGAGCGAAGCGCACACTAGACGCCTCACCAGAGAGCGGAGCGCAGACTAGACGCCTCACCAGAGAGCGGAGCGTACACTAGACGCCTCACTATGGAGCGGAGTGCACACTAGAGGCCTCACCAGAGAGCGGAGCGCACACTAGACGCCTCACTATAGAGCGGAGCGCACTAGAGGCCTCACCAGAGAGCGGAGCGCACACTAGAAGCCTCACTATAGAGCGGAGCGCACACTGGACGCCTCACTATAGAGCGGAGCGCACACTAGAGGACTCACCAGAGAGCGGAGCGCACACTAGAGGCCTCACCAGAGAGCGGAGCGCACACTAGACGCCTCACCAGAGAGCGAAGCGCACACTAGACGCCTCACCAGAGAGCGGAGCGCACACTAGACGCCTCAACAGAGAGCGGAGCGCACACTGGACGCCTCACCAGAGAGCGGAGCGCACACTAGACGCCTCACCAGAAAGCGGAGCGCACACTAGACGTCTCACTATAGAGCGGAGCGCACATTGGACGCCTCACCAGAGAGCAGAGCGCACACTAGACGCCTCACCGGAGAGCGGAGCGCACACTAGAGGCCTCACCAGAGAGCGGAGCGCACACTAGACGCCTCACCAGAGAGCGGAGCGCACACTAGAGGCCTCACCAGAGAGCGGAGCGCACACTAGACGCCTCACCAGAGAGCAGAGCGCACACTAGAGGCCTCACTATAGAGCGGAGCGCACACTAGACTCCTCACCAGAGAGCGGAGCGCACACTAGACTCCTTACCACAGAGCGGAGCACACACTAGACGCCTCACCAGAGAGCGGAGCGCACGCTAGACGCCTCACCAGAGAGCGGAGCGCACACTAGACGCCTCACCAGAGAGCGGAGCGCACAATAGAGGCCTCACGAGAGAGCAGAGCGCACACTAGAGGCCTCACTATAGAGCGGAGCGCACACTAGACTCCTCACCAGAGAGCGGAGCGCACACTAGACTCCTTACCACAGAGCGGAGCACACACTAGACGCCTCACCAGAGAGCGGAGCGCACACTAGACGCCTCACCAGAGAGCGGAGCACACACTAGACGCCTCACCAGAGAACAGAGCGCACACTAGAGGCCTCACTATAGAGCGGAGCGCACACTAGAGGCCTCACCAGAGAGCGGAGCGCACTCTAGACGCCTCACCAGAGAGCGGAGCGCACACTAGAGGCCTCACCAGAGAGCGGAGCGCACACTAGAGGCCTCACCAGAGAGCGGAGCGCACAGTAGACGTCTCACCAGAGAGCGGAGCGCACACTAGACGTCTCACCAGAGAGCGGAGCGCACACTAGAGGCCTCACCAGAGAGCGGAGCGCACACTAGACGCCTCACCAGAGAGTGGAGCGCACACTAGACGCCTCACCAGAGAGCGGAGCGCACACTAGACGCCTCACTATAGAGCGGAGCACACACTAGACGCCTCACCAGAGAGCGGAGCGCACACTAGAGGCCTCACCAGAGAGCAGAGCACACACTAGACGCCTCACCAGAGAGCGGAGCGCACAATAGAGGCCTCACCAGAGAGCGGAGCGCACAATAGAGTCCTCACCAGAGAGCGGAGCGCACACTAGACGCCTCACCAGAGAGCACAATAGAGGCCTCACCAGAGAGCGGAGCGCACACTAGACGCCTCACCAGAGAGCGGAGCGCATACTAGACGCCTCACCAGAGAGAGGAGCGCACACTAGAAGCCTCACTATAGAGCGGAGCGCACACTGGACGCCTCACTATAGAGCGGAGCGCACTCTAGACGCCTCACCAGAGAGCAGAGCGCACACTAGACGCCTCACCAGAGAGCGGAGCGCACACTAGACGCCTCACCAGAGAGCGGAGCGCACACTAGACGCCTCACCAGAGAGCGGAGCGCACACTAGAGGCCTCACCAGAGAGCAGAGCGCACACTAGACGCCTCACCAGAGAGCGGAGCGCACACTAGACGCCTCACCAGAGAGCGGAGCGCACACTAGACGCCTCACCAGAGAGCGGAGCGCACACTAGACGCCTCACCAGAGAGCGGAGCGCACACTAGAGGCCTCACTAGAGAGCGGAGCGCACACTAGAGGCCTCACCAGAGAGCAGAGCGCACACTAGACGCCTCACCAGAGAGCGGAGCGCACACTAGATGCCTCACCAGAAAGCGGAGCGCACACTAGACGCCTCAGAGAGCGGAGCGCACACTAGACGCCTCACCGGAGCGCACACTAGAGGCCTCAACAGAGAGCGGAGCGCACACTAGACGTCTCACCAGAGAGCGGAGCGCACACTAGACGTCTCACCAGAGAGCGGAGCGCACACTAGACGTCTCACCAGAGAGCGGAGCGCACACTAGACGCCTCACCAGAAAGCGGAGCGCACACTAGACGCCTCACCAGAGAGCGGAGCGCACACTAGACGCCTCACCAGAGAGCTGAGCACACAATAGAGGCCTCAGCACAGCGCACACTAGACGCCTCACCAGAGAGCGGAGCGCACTCTAGACGCCTCACCAGAGAGCAGAGCGCACACTAGAGGCCTCACTATAGAGCGGAGCGCAGACTAGGGGCCTCACCAGAGAGCGGAGCGCACACTAGACGCCTCACCAGAGAGCAGAGAGCACAATAGAGGCCTCACCAGAGAGCGGAGCGCACACTAGACGCCTCACCAGAGAGCGGAGCGCATACTAGACGCCTCACCAGAGAGAGGAGCGCACACTAGAAGCCTCACTATAGAGCGGAGCGCACACTGGACGCCTCACTATAGAGCGGAGCGCACACTAGAGGCCTCACCAGAGAGCGGAGCGCACACTAGAGGCCTCACCAGAGAGCGGAGCGCACACTAGACGCCTCACCAGAGAGCGGAGCGTACAGTAGACGCCTCACCAGAGAGCGGAGCGCACACTAGACGCCTCACCAGAGAGCGGAGCGCACACTAGAGGCCTCACTATAGAGCGGAGCGCACACTAGACGCCTCACCAGAGAGCGGAGCGCACACTAGACGCCTCACCAGAGAGCGGAGCGCACACTAGACGCCTCACCAGAGAGCGGAGCGCACACTAGACGCCTCACCAGAGAGCGGAGCGCACACTAGACGCCTCACCAGAGAGCGGAGCGCACACTCGACGCCTCACCAGAGAGCGGAGCGCACACTAGACGCCTCACTATAGAGCGGAGCGCACACTAGAGGCCTCACCAGAGAGCGGAGCGCACACTAGACGCCTCACTATAGAGCAGAGCGCACAATAGACGCCTCACCAGAGAGCGGAGCGCACACTAGACGCCTCACCAGAGAGCGGAGCGCACAATAGAGGCCTCACCAGAGAGCGGAGCGCACACTAGAGGCCTCACCAGAGAGCGGAGCGCACACTAGACGCCTCACCAGAGAGCGGAGCGCACAATAGAGGCCTCACCAGAGAGCGCAGCGCACACTAGACGCCTCACTATAGAGGGGAGCGCACAATAGAGGCCTCACCAGAGAGCGCAGCGCACACTAGACGCCTCACTATAGAGCGGAGCGCACACTAGAGGCCTCACCAGAGAGCGGAGCGCACACTAGACGTCTCACCAGAGAGCGGAGCGCACACTAGAGGCCTCACCAGAGAGCGGAGCGCACACTAGAGGCCTCACTATAGAGCGGAGCGCACACTAGACGCCTCACCGGAGAGGGGAGCGCACACTAGACGCCTCACCGGAGAGCGGAGCGCACACTAGAGGCCTCACCAGAAAGCGGAGCGCACACTAGAGGCCTCACTATAGAGCGGAGCGCACACTAGACGCCTCACTGGAGAGCGGAGCGCACACTAGAGGCCTCACCAGAGAGCGGAGCGCACACTAGAGGCCTCACCAGAGAGCGGAGCGCACACTAGAGGCCTCACCAGAGAGCGGAGCGCACACTAGACGCCTCACCAGAGAGCGGAGCGCACACTAGACGCCTCACCAGAGAGCGGAGCGCACACTAGACGTCTTACTGTAGAGCGGAGCGCACACTAGACGCCTCACTATAGAGCGGAGCGCACACTAGACGCCTCACTATAGAGCGGAGCGCACACTAGACGCCTCACTATAGAGCGGAGCGCACACTAGACGCCTCACCAGAGAGCGGAGCGCACACTAGACGCCTCACCAGAGAGCGGAGCGCACACTAGACGTCTTACTGTAGAGCGTAGCGCACACTAGACGCCTCACTATAGAGCGGAGCGCACACTAGACGCCTCAC
This sequence comes from Ranitomeya imitator, assembly GCF_032444005.1. Lineage (NCBI taxonomy): Eukaryota > Metazoa > Chordata > Amphibia > Anura > Dendrobatidae > Ranitomeya > Ranitomeya imitator. The sequence continues at coordinate 1,218,486,110 of NC_091282.1, read as the reverse complement.
CAGAGAGAGCGGAGCGCACACTAGAGGCCTCACTATAGAGCGGAGCGCACACTAGAGGCCTCACCAGAGAGCGGAGCGCACACTAGACACCTCACCAGAGAGCGGAGCGCACACTAGACGCCTCACCAGAGAGCGGAGCGCACACTAGACGCCTCACCAGAGAGCGGAGCGCACACTAGACGCCTCACTATAGAGCGGAGCGCACACTAGACGCCTCACCAGAGAGCGGAGCGCACACTAGAAGCCTCACTATAGAGCGGAGCGCACACTGGACGCCTCACTATAGAGGGGAGCGCACACTAGAGGACTCACCAGAGAGCGGAGCGCACACTAGACGCCTCACCAGAGAGCGGAGCGCACACTAGACGCCTCACCAGAGAGCGGAGCGCAGACTAGACGCCTCACCAGAGAGCGGAGCGTACACTAGATGCCTCACTATGGAGCGGAGTGCACACTAGAGGCCTCACCAGAGAGCGGAGCGCACACTAGACGCCTCACTATAGAGCGGAGCGCACTAGAGGCCTCACCAGAGAGCGGAGCGCACACTAGAAGCCTCACTATAGAGCGGAGCGCACACTGGACGCCTCACAATAGAGCGGAGCGCACACTAGAGGACTCACCAGAGAGCGGAGCGCACACTAGAGGCCTCACCAGAGAGCGGAGCGCACACTAGACGCCTCACCAGAGAGCGGAGCGCACACTAGACGCCTCACCAGAGAGCGGAGCGCACACTAGACGCCTCACCAGAGAGCGGAGCGCACACTGGACGCCTCACCAGAGAGCGGAGCGCACACTAGACGCCTCACCAGAGAGCGGAGCGCACACTAGACGTCTCACTATAGAGCGGAGCGCACATTGGACGCCTCACCAGAGAGCAGAGCGCACACTAGACGCCTCACCGGAGAGCGGAGCGCACACTAGAGGCCTCACCAGAGAGCGGAGCGCACACTAGACGCCTCACCAGAGAGCGGAGCGCACACTAGAGGCCTCACCAGAGAGCGGAGCGCACACTAGACGCCTCACCAGAGAGCAGAGCGCACACTAGAGGCCTCACCAGAGAGCGGAGCGCACACTAGAGGCCTCACCAGAGAGCGGAGCGCACACTAGATGCCTCACCAGAGAGCGGATCGCACACTAGACGCCTCACCAGAGAGCGGAGCGCACAATAGAGGCCTCACCAGAGAGCAGAGCGCACACTAGATGCCTCACCAGAGAGCGGAGCGCACACTAGACGCCTCACCAGAGAGCGGAGCGCACACTAGAGGCCTCACCAGAGAGCGGAGCGCACACTAGAAGCCTCACCAGAGAGCAGAGCGCACACTAGACGCCTCACCAGAGAGCGGAGCGCACACTAGATGCCTCACCAGAAAGCGGAGCGCACACTAGACGCCTCAGAGAGCGGAGCGCACACTAGACGCCTCACCGGAGCGCACACTAGAGGCCTCAACAGAGAGCGGAGCGCACACTAGACGTCTCACCAGAGAGCGGAGCGCACACTAGACGTCTCACCAGAGAGCGGAGCGCACACTAGACGTCTCACCAGAGAGCGGAGCGCACACTAGACGGCTCACCAGAGAGCGGAGCGCACACTAGACGCCTCACCAGAGAGCGGAGCGCACACTAGACGCCTCACCAGAGAGCTGAGCACACAATAGAGGCCTCAGCAGAGCGCACACTAGACGCCTCACCAGAGAGCGGAGCGCACTCTAGACGCCTCACCAGAGAGCAGAGCGCACACTAGAGGCCTCACTATAGAGCGGAGCGCAGACTAGGGGCCTCACCAGAGAGCGGAGCGCACACTAGACGCCTCACCAGAGAGCAGAGAGCACAATAGAGGCCTCACCAGAGAGCGGAGCGCACACTAGACGCCTCACCAGAGAGCGGAGCGCATACTAGACGCCTCACCAGAGAGAGGAGCGCACACTAGAAGCCTCACTATAGAGCGGAGCGCACACTGGACGCCTCACTATAGAGCGGAGCGCACACTAGAGGCCTCACCAGAGAGCGGAGCGCACACTAGAGGCCTCACCAGAGAGCGGAGCGCACACTAGACGCCTCACCAGAGAGCGGAGCGTACAGTAGACGCCTCACCAGAGAGCGGAGCGCACACTAGACGCCTCACCAGAGAGCGGAGCGCACACTAGAGGCCTCACTATAGAGCGGAGCGCACACTAGACGCCTCACCAGAGAGCGGAGCGCACACTAGACGCCTCACCAGAGAGCGGAGCGCACACTAGACGCCTCACCAGAGAGCGGAGCGCACACTAGACGCCTCACCAGAGAGCGGAGCGCACACTAGACGCCTCACCAGAGAGCGGAGCGCACACTAGACGCCTCACCAGAGAGCGGAGCGCACACTAGACGCCTCACTATAGAGCGGAGCGCACACTAGAGGCCTCACCAGAGAGCAGAGCGCACACTAGACGCCTCACCAGAGAGCGGAGCGCACACTAGACGCCTCAACAGAGAGCGGAGCGCACACTGGACGCCTCACCAGAGAGCGGAGCGCACACTAGATGCCTCACCAGAGAGCGGAGCGCACACTAGACGTCTCACTATAGAGCGGAGCGCACACTGGACGCCTCACTATAGAGCGGAGCGCACTCTAGACGCCTCACCAGAGAGCGGAGCGCACACTAGACGCCTCACCAGAGAGCGGAGCGCACACTAGACGCCTCACCAGAGAGCGGAGCGCACACTAGAGGCCTCACCAGAGAGCAGAGCGCACACTAGACGCCTCACCAGAGAGCGGAGCGCACACTAGACGCCTCACCAGAGAGCGGAGCGCACACTAGACGCCTCACCAGAGAGCGGAGCGCACACTAGACGCCTCACCAGAGAGCGGAGCGCACACTAGACGCCTCACCAGAGAGCGGAGCGCACACTAGAGGCCTCACCAGAGAGCGGAGCGCACACTAGAGGCCTCACCAGAGAGCAGAGCACACTAGACGCCTCACCAGAGAGCGGAGCGCACACTAGATGCCTCACCAGAAAGCGGAGCGCACACTAGACGCCTCAGAGAGCGGAGCGCACACTAGACGCCTCACCGGAGCGCACACTAGAGGCCTCAACAGAGAGCGGAGCGCACACTAGACGTCTCACCAGAGAGCGGAGCGCACACTAGACGTCTCACCAGAGAGCGGAGCGCACACTAGACGTCTCACCAGAGAGCGGAGCGCACACTAGACGCCTCACCAGAGAGCGGAGCGCACACTAGACGCCTCACCAGAGAGCGGAGCGCACACTAGACGCCTCACCAGAGAGCTGAGCACACAATAGAGGCCTCAGCAGAGCGCACACTAGACGCCTCACCAGAGAGCGGAGCGCACTCTAGACGCCTCACCAGAGAGCAGAGCGCACACTAGAGGCCTCACTATAGAGCGGAGCGCAGACTAGGGGCCTCACCAGAGAGCGGAGCGCACACTAGACGCCTCACCAGAGAGCAGAGAGCACAATAGAGGCCTCACCAGAGAGCGGAGCGCACACTAGACGCCTCACCAGAGAGCGGAGCGCATACTAGACGCCTCACCAGAGAGAGGAGCGCACACTAGAAGCCTCACTATAGAGCGGAGCGCACACTGGACGCCTCACTATAGAGCGGAGCGCACACTAGAGGCCTCACCAGAGAGCGGAGCGCACACTAGAGGCCTCACCAGAGAGCGGAGCGCACACTAGACGCCTCACCAGAGAGCGGAGCGTACAGTAGACGCCTCACCAGAGAGCGGAGCGCACACTAGACGCCTCACCAGAGAGCGGAGCGCACACTAGAGGCCTCACTATAGAGCGGAGCGCACACTAGACGCCTCACCAGAGAGCGGAGCGCACACTAGACGCCTCACCAGAGAGCGGAGCGCACACTAGACGCCTCACCAGAGAGCGGAGCGCACAATAGAGGCCTCACCAGAGAGCGGAGCGCACAATAGAGTCCTCACCAGAGAGCGGAGCGCACACTAGACGCCTCACCAGAGAGCACAATAGAGGCCTCACCAGAGAGCGGAGCGCACACTAGACGCCTCACTATAGAGCGGAGCGCACACTAGACGCCTCACCAGAGAGCGCAGCGCACACTAGACGCCTCACCAGAGAGCGGGGCGCACACTAGACGTCTTACTGTAGAGCGTAGCGCACACTAGACGCCTCACTATAGAGCGGAGCGCACACTAGACGCCTCACCAGAGAGAGCGGAGCGCACACTAGAGGCCTCACTATAGAGCGGAGCGCACACTAGAGGCCTCACCAGAGAGCGGAGCGCACACTAGACACCTCACCAGAGAGCGGAGCGCACACTAGACGCCTCACCAGAGAGCGGAGCGCACACTAGACGCCTCACCAGAGAGCGGAGCGCACACTAGACGCCTCACTATAGAGCGGAGCGCACACTAGACGCCTCACCAGAGAGCGGAGCGCACACTAGAAGCCTCACTATAGAGCGGAGCGCACACTGGACGCCTCACTATAGAGCGGAGCGCACACTAGAGGACTCACCAGAGAGCGGAGCGCACACTAGACGCCTCACCAGAGAGCGGAGCGCACACTAGACGCCTCACCAGAGAGCGGAGCGCAGACTAGACGCCTCACCAGAGAGCGGAGCGTACACTAGACGCCTCACTATGGAGCGGAGCGCACACTAGAGGCCTCACCAGAGAGCGGAGCGCACACTAGACGCCTCACTATAGAGCGGAGCGCACTAGAGGCCTCACCAGAGAGCGGAGCGCACACTAGAAGCCTCACTATAGAGCGGAGCGCACACTGGACGCCTCACTATAGAGCGGAGCGCACACTAGAGGACTCACCAGAGAGCGGAGCGCACACTAGAGGCCTCACCAGAGAGCGGAGCGCACACTAGACGCCTCACCAGAGAGCGGAGCGCACACTAGACGCCTCACCAGAGAGCGGAGCGCACACTAGACGCCTCAACAGAGAGCGGAGCGCACACTGGACGCCTCACCAGAGAGCGGAGCGCACACTAGACGCCTCACCAGAGAGCGGAGCGCACACTAGACGTCTCACTATAGAGCGGAGCGCACATTGGACGCCTCACCAGAGAGCAGAGCGCACACTAGACGCCTCACCGGAGAGCGGAGCGCACACTAGAGGCCTCACCAGAGAGCGGAGCGCACACTAGACGCCTCACCTAAGAGCGGAGCGCACACTAGAGGCCTCACCAGAGAGCGGAGCGCACACTAGACGCCTCACCAGAGAGCAGAGCGCACACTAGAGGCCTCACTATAGAGCGGAGCGCACACTAGACTCCTCACCAGAGAGCGGAGCGCACACTAGACTCCTTACCACAGAGCGGAGCACACACTAGACGCCTCACCAGAGAGCGGAGCGCACACTAGACGCCTCACCAGAGAGCGGAGCGCACACTAGACGCCTCACCAGAGAGCGGAGCGCACAATAGAGGCCTCACCAGAGAGCAGAGCGCACACTAGAGGCCTCACTATAGAGCGGAGCGCACACTAGACTCCTCACCAGAGAGCGGAGCGCACACTAGACTCCTTACCACAGAGCGGAGCACACACTAGACGCCTCACCAGAGAGCGGAGCGCACACTAGACGCCTCACCAGAGAGCGGAGCGCACACTAGACGCCTCACCAGAGAACAGAGCGCACACTAGAGGCCTCACTATAGAGCGGAGCGCACACTAGACTCCTCACCAGAGAGCGGAGGGCACACTAGACACCTCACCAGAGAGCGGAGCGCACACTAGAGGCCTCACCAGAGAGCGGAGCGCACACTAGAGGCCTCACCAGAGAGCGGAGCGCACAGTAGACGTCTCACCAGAGAGCGGAGCGCACACTAGACGTCTCACCAGAGAGCGGAGCGCACACTAGAGGCCTCACCAGAGAGCGGAGCGCACACTAGACGCCTCACCAGAGAGCGGAGCGCACACTAGACGCCTCACCAGAGAGCGGAGCGCACACTAGACGCCTCACTATAGAGCGGAGCACACACTAGACGCCTCACCAGAGAGCGGAGCGCACACTAGAGGCCTCACCAGAGAGCAGAGCACACACTAGACGCCTCACCAGAGAGCGGAGCGCACAATAGAGGCCTCACCAGAGAGCGGAGCGCACAATAGAGTCCTCACCAGAGAGCGGAGCGCACACTAGACGCCTCACCAGAGAGCACAATAGAGGCCTCACCAGAGAGCGGAGCGCACACTAGACGCCTCACCAGAGAGCGGAGCGCATACTAGACGCCTCACCAGAGAGAGGAGCGCACACTAGACGCCTCACCAGAGAGCGGAGCGCACACTGGACGCCTCACCAGAGAGCGGAGCGCACACTAGACGCCTCACCAGAGAGCGGAGCGCACACAAGACGTCTCACTATAGAGCGGAGCGCACATTGGACGCCTCACCAGAGAGCAGAGCGCACACTAGACGCCTCACCGGAGAGCGGAGCGCACACTAGAGGCCTCACCAGAGAGCGGAGCGCACACTAGACGCCTCACCAGAGAGCGGAGCGCACACTAGAGGCCTCACCAGAGAGCGGAGCGCACACTAGACGCCTCACCAGAGAGCAGAGCGCACACTAGAGGCCTCACCAGAGAGCGGAGCGCACACTAGAGGCCTCACCAGAGAGCGGAGCGCACACTAGACGCCTCACCAGAGAGCGGAGCGCACACTAGAGGCCTCACTATAGAGCGGAGCGCACACTAGACGCCTCACCAGAGAGCGGAGCGCACACTAGACGCCTCACCAGAGAGCGGAGCGCACACTAGACGCCTCACCAGAGAGCGGAGCGCACACTAGACGCCTCACCAGAGAGCGGAGCGCACACTTGACGCCTCACTATAGAGCGGAGCGCACACTAGACTCCTCACCAGAGAGCGGAGCGCACACTAGACTCCTTACCACAGAGCGGAGCACACACTAGACGCCTCACCAGAGAGCGGAGCGCACACTAGACGCCTCACCAGAGAGCGGAGCGCACACTAGACGCCTCACCAGAGAACAGAGCGCACACTAGAGGCCTCACTATAGAGCGGAGCGCACACTAGAGGCCTCACCAGAGAGCGGAGAGCACACTAGACGCCTCACCAGAGAGCAGAGCGCACACTAGAGGCCTCACTATAGAGCGGAGCGCACACTAGACTCCTCACCAGAGAGCGGAGGGCACACTAGACACCTCACCAGAGAGCGGAGCGCACACTAGAGGCCTCACCAGAGAGCGGAGCGCACACTAGAGGCCTCACCAGAGAGCGGAGCGCACAGTAGACGTCTCACCAGAGAGCGGAGCGCACACTAGACGTCTCACCAGAGAGCGGAGCGCACACTAGAGGCCTCACCAGAGAGCGGAGCGCACACTAGACGCCTCACCAGAGAGCGGAGCGCACACTAGACGCCTCACCAGAGAGCGGAGCGCACACTAGACGCCTCACTATAGAGCGGACCACACACTAGACGCCTCACCAGAGAGCGGAGCGCACACTAGAGGCCTCACCAGAGAGCAGAGCACACACTAGACGCCTCACCAGAGAGCGGAGCGCACAATAGAGGCCTCACCAGAGAGCGGAGCGCACAATAGAGTCCTCACCAGAGAGCGGAGCGCACACTAGACGCCTCACCAGAGAGCACAATAGAGGCCTCACCAGAGAGCGGAGCGCACACTAGACGCCTCACTATAGAGCGGAGCGCACACTAGACGCCTCACCAGAGAGCGGAGCGCACACTAGACGCCTCACCAGAGAGCGGGGCGCACACTAGACGTCTTACTGTAGAGCGTAGCGCACACTAGACGCCTCACTATAGAGCGGAGCGCACACTAGACGCCTCACCAGAGAGAGCGGAGCGCACACTAGAGGCCTCACTATAGAGCGGAGCGCACACTAGAGGCCTCACCAGAGAGCGGAGCGCACACTAGACACCTCACCAGAGAGCGGAGCGCACACTAGACGCCTCACCAGAGAGCGGAGCGCACACTAGACGCCTCACCAGAGAGCGGAGCGCACACTAGACGCCTCACTATAGAGCGGAGCGCACACTAGACGCCTCACCAGAGAGCGGAGCGCACACTAGAAGCCTCACTATAGAGCGGAGCGCACACTGGACGCCTCACTATAGAGCGGAGCGCACACTAGAGGACTCACCAGAGAGCGGAGCGCACACTAGACGCCTCACCAGAGAGCGGAGCGCACACTAGACGCCTCACCAGAGAGCGGAGCGCAGACTAGACGCCTCACCAGAGAGCGGAGCGTACACTAGACGCCTCACTATGGAGCGGAGCGCACACTAGAGGCCTCACCAGAGAGCGGAGCGCACACTAGACGCCTCACTATAGAGCGGAGCGCACTAGAGGCCTCACCAGAGAGCGGAGCGCACACTAGAAGCCTCACTATAGAGCGGAGCGCACACTGGACGCCTCACTATAGAGCGGAGCGCACACTAGAGGACTCACCAGAGAGCGGAGCGCACACTAGAGGCCTCACCAGAGAGCGGAGCGCACACTAGACGCCTCACCAGAGAGCGGAGCGCACACTAGACGCCTCACCAGAGAGCGGAGCGCACACTAGACGCCTCAACAGAGAGCGGAGCGCACACTGGACGCCTCACCAGAGAGCGGAGCGCACACTAGACGCCTCACCAGAGAGCGGAGCGCACACTAGACGTCTCACTATAGAGCGGAGCGCACATTGGACGCCTCACCAGAGAGCAGAGCGCACACTAGACGCCTCACCGGAGAGCGGAGCGCACACTAGAGGCCTCACCAGAGAGCGGAGCGCACACTAGACGCCTCACCTAATAGCGGAGCGCACACTAGAGGCCTCACCAGAGAGCGGAGCGCACACTAGACGCCTCACCAGAGAGCAGAGCGCACACTAGAGGCCTCACTATAGAGCGGAGCGCACACTAGACTCCTCACCAGAGAGCGGAGCGCACACTAGACTCCTTACCACAGAGCGGAGCACACACTAGACGCCTCACCAGAGAGCGGAGCGCACACTAGACGCCTCACCAGAGAGCGGAGCGCACACTAGACGCCTCACCAGAGAGCGGAGCGCACAATAGAGGCCTCACCAGAGAGCAGAGCGCACACTAGAGGCCTCACTATAGAGCGGAGCGCACACTAGACTCCTCACCAGAGAGCGGAGCGCACACTAGACTCCTTACCACAGAGCGGAGCACACACTAGACGCCTCACCAGAGAGCGGAGCGCACACTAGACGCCTCACCAGAGAGCGGAGCGCACACTAGACGCCTCACCAGAGAACAGAGCGCACACTAGAGGCCTCACTATAGAGCGGAGCGCACACTAGAGGCCTCACCAGAGAGCGGAGCGCACACTAGACGCCTCACCAGAGAGCAGAGCGCACACTAGAGGCCTCACTATAGAGCGGAGCGCACACTAGACTCCTCACCAGAGAGCGGAGGGCACACTAGACACCTCACCAGAGAGCGGAGCGCACACTAGAGGCCTCACCAGAGAGCGGAGCGCACACTAGAGGCCTCACCAGAGAGCGGAGCGCACAGTAGACGTCTCACCAGAGAGCGGAGCGCACACTAGACGTCTCACCAGAGAGCGGAGCGCACACTAGAGGCCTCACCAGAGAGCGGAGCGCACACTAGACGCCTCACCAGAGAGCGGAGCGCACACTAGACGCCTCACCAGAGAGCGGAGCGCACACTAGACGCCTCACTATAGAGCGGAGCACACACTAGACGCCTCACCAGAGAGCGGAGCGCACACTAGAGGCCTCACCAGAGAGCAGAGCACACACTAGACGCCTCACCAGAGAGCGGAGCGCACAATAGAGGCCTCACCAGAGAGCGGAGCGCACAATAGAGTCCTCACCAGAGAGCGGAGCGCACACTAGACGCCTCACCAGAGAGCACAATAGAGGCCTCACCAGAGAGCGGAGCGCACACTAGACGCCTCACCAGAGAGCGGAGCGCATACTAGACGCCTCACCAGAGAGAGGAGCGCACACTAGAAGCCTCACTATAGAGCGGAGCGCACACTGGACGCCTCACTATAGAGCGGAGCGCACTCTAGACGCCTCACCAGAGAGCAGAGCGCACACTAGACGCCTCACCAGAGAGCGGAGCGCACACTAGACGCCTCACCAGAGAGCGGAGCGCACACTAGACGCCTCAGCAGAGAGCGGAGCGCACACTAGAGGCCTCACCAGAGAGCAGAGCGCACACTAGACGCCTCACCAGAGAGCGGAGCGCACACTAGACGACTCACCAGAGAGCGGAGCGCACACTAGACGCCTCACCAGAGAGCGGAGCGCACACTAGACGCCTCACCAGAGAGCGGAGCGCACACTAGACGCCTCACCAGAGAGCGGAGCGCACACTAGAGGCCTCACCAGAGAGCGGAGCGCACACTAGAGGCCTCACCAGAGAGCAGAGCACACACTAGACGCCTCACCAGAGAGCGGAGCGCACACTAGATGCCTCACCAGAAAGCGGAGCGCACACTAGACGCCTCAGAGAGCGGAGCGCACACTAGACGCCTCACCGGAGCGCACACTAGAGGCCTCACCAGAGAGCGGAGCGCACACTAGACGTCTCACCAGAGAGCGGAGCGCACACTAGACGTCTCACCAGAGAGCGGAGCGCACACTAGACGTCTCACCAGAGAGCGGAGCGCACACTAGACGCCTCACCAGAGAGCGGAGCGCACACTAGACGCCTCACCAGAGAGCGGAGCGCACACTAGACGCCTCACCAGAGAGCTGAGCACACAATAGAGGCCTCAGCAGAGAGCAGAGCGCACACTAGACGCCTCACCAGAGAGCGGAGCGCACTCTAGACGCCTCACCAGAGAGCAGAGCGCACACTAGAGGCCTCACTATAGAGCGGAGCGCAGACTAGGGGCCTCACCAGAGAGCGGAGCGCACACTAGACGCCTCACCAGAGAGCGGAGCGCACACTAGAGGCCTCACCAGAGAGCAGAGCGCACACTAGAGGCCTCACCAGAGAGCGGAGCGCACACTAGAAGCCTCACCAGAGAGCGGAGCGCACACTAGACGCCTCACCAGAGAGCGGAGCGCACACTAGACGCCTCACCAAAGAGGGGAGCGCACACTAGAGGCCTCACTATAGAGCGGAGCGCACACTAGACTCCTCACCAGAGAGCGGAGCGCACACTAGACGCCTCACCAGAGAGCGGCGCGCACACTAGACGCCTCACCAGAGAGCGGAGCGCACACTAGAGGCCTCACCAGAGAGCGGAGCGCACACTAGAGGCCTCACCAGAGAGCGGAGCGCACACTAGACGCCTCACCAGAGAGCGGAGCGCAGACTAGAGGCCTCACCAGAGAGCGGAGCGCACACTAGACGCCTCACCAGAGAGCGGAGCGCACACTAGAGGCCTCACCAGAGAGCAGAGCGCACACTAGAGGCCTCACCAGAGAGCGGAGCGCACACTAGACGCCTCACCAGAGAGCGGAGCGCACACTAGACGCCTCACCAGAGAGCGGAGCGCACACTAGACGCCTCACCAAAGAGCGGAGCGCAAACTAGAGGCCTCACTATAGAGCGGAGCGCACACTAGACTCCTCACCAGAGAGCGGAGCGCACACTAGACGCCTCACCAGAGAGCGGCGCGCACACTAGACGCCTCACCAGAGAGCGGAGCGCACACTAGAGGCCTCACCAGAGAGCGGAGCGCACACTAGAGGCCTCACCAGAGAGCGGAGCGCACACTAGACGCCTCACCAGAGAGCGGAGCGCACACTAGACGTCTCACCAGAGAGCGGAGCGCACACTAGACGCCTCACCAGAGAGCGGAGCGCACACTAGACGCCTCACCAGAGAGCGGAGAGCACACTAGACGCCTCACCAGAGAGCTGAGCACACAATAGAGGCCTCACCAGAGAGCAGAGCGCACACTAGACGCCTCACCAGAGAGCGGAGCGCACAATAGAGGCCTCACCAGAGAGCGGAGCGCACACTAGACACCTCGCCAGAGCGCACACTAGAGGCCTCACTATAGAGCGGAGCGCACACTAGAGGCCTCACTATAGAGCGGAGCGCACACTAGACTCCTCACCAGAGAGCGGAGCGCACACTAGACGCCTCACCAGAGAGCGGAGCGCACACTAGACGCCTCACCAGAGAGCGGAGCGCACACTAGACGCCTCACCAGAGAGCGGAGCGCACACTAGACGCCTCACCAGAGAGCGGAGCGCACACTAGACGCCTCACCAGAGAGCGGAGCGCACACTAGACGCCTCACCAGAGAGCGGAGCGCACACTAGACGCCTCACCAGAGAGCGGAGCGCACACTAGACGCCTCACCAGAGAGCGGAGCGCACACTAGACGCCTCACCAGAGAGCGGAGCGCACAGTAGACGCCTCACCAGAGAGCGGAGCGCACACTAGACGCCTCACTATAGAGCGGAGCGCACACTAGACGCCTCACCAGAGAGAGGAGCGCACACTAGACGCCTCACTATAGAGCGGAGCGCACACTAGACGCCTCACTATAGAGCGGAGCGCACACTAGACGCCTCACCAGAGAGCGGAGCGCACACTAGACGCCTCACTATAGAGCGGAGCGCACACTAGACGCCTCACCAGAGAGAGGAGCGCACACTAGACGCCTCACTATAGAGCGGAGCGCACACTAGACGCCTCACCAGAGAGCGGAGCGCACACTAGACGCCTCACTATAGAGCAGAGCGCACACTAGAGGCCTCACCAGAGAGCAGAGCGCACACTAGACTCCTCACTATAGAGCGGAGCGCACACTAGACGCCTCACTATAGAGCAGAGCGCACACTAGACGCCTCACTATAGAGTAGAGCGCACACTAGACGCCTCACTATAGAGCAGAGCGCACACTAGACGCCTCACCAGAGAGCGGAGCGCACACTAGACGCCTCACTATAGAGCAGAGCGCACACTAGACGCCTCACTATACAGCAGAGCGCACACTAGACGTCTCACCAGGGAGCGGAGCGCACACTAGACGCCTCACTATAGAGGGGAGCGCACACTAGACGCCTCACCAGAGAACGGAGCGCACACTAGACGCCTCACCAGAGAGCGGAGCGCACACTAGACGCCTCACTATAAAGAGGAGCGCACACGCCTCACCAGAGAGCGGAGCGCACACTGGACGCCTCACCAGAGAGCGGAGCGCACACTAGACGCCTCACTATAGAGCGGAGCGCACACTAGACGCCTCACTATAGAGCGGAGCGCACACTAGACGCCTCACCAGAGAGGAGCGCACACTAGACGCCTCACTATAGAGCAGAGCGCACACTAGACGCCTCACTATAGAGCGGAGCGCACACTAGACGCCTCACCAGAGAGCGGAGCGCACACTAGACGCCTCACTATAGAGCGGAGCGCACACTAGACGCCTCACCAGAGAGCGGAGCGCACACTAGACGCCTCACCAGAGAGAGGAGCGCACACTAGACGCCTCACCAGAGAGCGGAGCGCACACTAGACGCCTCACCAGAGAGAGGAGCGCACACTAGACGCCTCACCAGAGAGCGGAGCGCACACTAGACACCTCACCAGAGAGCAGAGCGCACACTAGAGGCCTCACCAGAGAGCGGAGCGCACACTAGACGCCTCACTATAGAGCGGAGCGCACACTAGACGCCTCACTATAGAGCTGAGCGCACACTAGACGCCTCATTATAGAGCGGAGCGCACACTAGACGCCTCACCAGAGAGCGGAGCGCACACTAGACGCCTCACCAGAGAGCGGAGCGCACACTAGACGCCTCACTATAGAGCGGAGCGCACACTAGACTCCTCACTATAGAGCGGAGCGCACACTAGACTCCTCACTATAGAGCGGAGCGCACACTAGAGGCCTCACCAGAGAGCGGAGCGCACACTAGACGCCTCACTATAGAGCGGAGCGCACACTAGACGCCTCACTATAGAGCGGAGCGCACACTAGAGGCCTCACTATAGAGCGGAGCGCACACTAGAGGCCTCACCAGAGAGCGGAGCGCACACTAGACGCCTCACCAGAGAACGGAGCGCACACTAGAGGCCTCACCAGAGAGCGGAGCGCATACTAGAGGCCTCACCAGAGAGCGGAGCGCACACTAGAGGCCTCACCAGAGAGCGGAGCGCACACTAGACGCCTCACTATAGAGCGGAGCGCACACTAGACGCCTCACCAGAGAGCGGAGCGCATACTAGAGGCCTCACCAGAGAGCGGAGCGCACACAAGAGGCCTCACCAGAGAGCGGAGCGCACACTAGATGCCTCACCAGAGAGCGGAGCGCACACTAGAGGCCTCACCAGAGAGTGGAGCGCACACTAGACGCCTCACTATAGAGCGGAGCGCACACTAGACGCCTCACTATAGAGCAGAGCGCACATTAGACGCCTCACTATAGAGCGGAGCGCACACTAGACGCCTCACTATAGAGCGGAGCGCACACTAGACGCCTCACCAGAGAGCGGAGCGCACACTAGAGGCCTCACTATAGAGCGGAGCGAACACTAGACGCCTCACCAGAGAGCGGAGCGCACACTAGACTCTTCACTATAGAGCGGAGCGCACACTAGACGCCTCACTATAGAGCGGAGCGCACACTAGACGCCTCACCAGAGAGCGGAGCGCACACTAGACGCCTCACCAGAGAGCGGAGCACACACTAGACGCCTCACTATAGAGCGGAGCGCACACTAGACGCCTCACCAGAGAGCGGAGCGCACACTAGACGCCTCACCAGAGAGCGGAGCACACACTAGACTCCTCACTATAGAGCGGAGCGCACACTAGAGGCCTCACCAGAGAACGGAGCGCACACTAGACGCCTCACTATAGAGAGGAGCGCACACGCCTCACCAGAGAGCGGAGCGCACACTAGACGCCTCACCAGAGAGCGGAGCGCACACTAGACGCCTCACTATAGAGCGGAGCGCACACTAGATGCCTCACCAGAGAGCGGAGCGCACACTAGACGCCTCACTATAGAGCGGAGCGCACACTAGACGCCTCACCAGAGAGAGGAGCGCACACTAGACGCCTCACCAGAGAGCAGAGCGCACACTAGACGCCTCACTATAGAGCGGAGCGCACACTAGACGCCTCACCAGAGAGCGGAGCACACACTAGACGCCTCACTATAGAGCGGAGCGCACACTAGACGCCTCACCAGAGAGCGGAGCGCACACTAGACGCCTCACCAGAGAGAGGAGCGCACACTAGACGCCTCACTATAGAGCGGAGCGCACACTAGACGCCTCACTATAGAGCGGAGCGCACACAAGAGGCCTCACCAGAGAGCGGAGCGCATACTAGACGCCTCACTATAGAGCGGAGCGCACACTAGACGCCTCACCAGAGAGAGGAGCGCACACTAGACGCCTCACCAGAGAGCGGAGCGCACACTAGAGGCCTCACCAGAGAGCGGAGCGCACACTAGTCACCTCACTATAGAGCGGAGCGCACACTAGACGCCTCACTATAGAGCAGAGCGCACACTAGACGCCTCACTATAGAGCAGAGCGCACACTAGACGCCCCACCAGAGAGCGGAGCGCACACTAGACGCCTCACAAGAGAGTGGAGCGCACACTAGAGGCCTCACCAGAGAGCGGACCGCACACTAGACGCCTCACTATAAAGCGGAGCGCACACTAGACGCCTCACCAGAGAGCGGAGCGCACACTAGACTCCTCACTATAGAGCGGAGCGCACACTAGACGCCTCACTATAGAGCGGAGCGCACACTAGACTCCTCACTATAGAGCGGAGCGCACACTAGACTCCTCACTATAGAGCGGAGCGCACACTAGAGGCCTCACCAGAGAGCGGAGCGCACACTAGACGCCTCACTATAGAGCGGAGCGCACACTAGACGCCTCACTATAGAGCGGAGCGCACACTAGACGCCTCACTATAGAGCGGAGCGCACACTAGAGGCCTCACCAGAGAGCGGAGCGCACACTAGACGCCTCACTATAGAGCGGAGCGCACACTAGAGGCCTCACCAGAGAGCGGAGCGCACACTAGACGCCTCACCAGAGAGCGGAGCGCACACTAGACGCCTCACCAGAGAGCGGAGCGCACACTAGAGGCCTCACCAGAGAGCGGAGCGCACACTAGAGGCCTCACCAGAGAGCGGAGTGCACACTAGAGGCCTCACCAGAGAGCGGAGCGCAAAATAGACGTCTCACTATAGAGCGAAGCGCACACTAGAGGCCTCACCAGAGAGCGGAGCGCACACTAGACGCCTCACCAGAGAGCGGAGCGCACACTAGACGCCTCACTATAGAGCGGAGCGCACACTAGACGCCTCACCAGAGAGCGGAGCGCACACTAGACGCCTCACTATAGAGAGGAGCGCACACGCCTCACCAGAGAGCGGAGCGCACACTAGACGCCTCACCAGAGAGCGGAGCGCACACTAGACGCCTCACTATAGAGCGGAGCGCACACTAGACGCCTCACCAGAGAGCGGAGCGCACACTAGACGCCTCACTATAGAGCGGAGCGCACACTAGACGCCTCACCAGAGAGAGGAGCGCACACTAGACGCCTCACCAGAGAGCGGAGCGCACACTAGACGCCTCACTATAGAGCGGAGCGCACACTAGACGCCTCACCAGAGAGCGGAGCACACACTAGACGCCTCACTATAGAGCGGAGCGCACACTAGACGCCTCACCAGAGAGCGGAGCGCACACTAGACGCCTCACCAGAGAGAGGAGCGCACACTAGACGCCTTACTATAGAGCGGAGCGCACACTAGACGCCTCACTATAGAGCGGAGCGCACACAAGAGGCCTCACCAGAGAGCGGAGCGCATACTAGACGCCTCACTATAGAGCGGAGCGCACACTAGACGCCTCACCAGAGAGAGGAGCGCACACTAGACGCCTCACCAGAGAGCGGAGCGCACACTAGAGGCCTCACCAGAGAGCGGAGCGCACACTAGTCACCTCACTATAGAGCGGAGCGCACACTAGACGCCTCACTATAGAGCAGAGCGCACACTAGACGCCTCACTATAGAGCAGAGCGCACACTAGACGCCCCACCAGAGAGCGGAGCGCACACTAGACGCCTCACAAGAGAGTGGAGCGCACACTAGAGGCCTCACCAGAGAGCGGACCGCACACTAGACGCCTCACTATAGAGCGGAGCGCACACTAGACGCCTCACCAGAGAGAGGAGCGCACACTAGACGCCTCACCAGAGAGCAGAGCGCACACTAGACGCCTCACTATAGAGCGGAGCGCACACTAGACGCCTCACCAGAGAGCGGAGCACACACTAGACGCCTCACTATAGAGCGGAGCGCACACTAGACGCCTCACCAGAGAGCGGAGCGCACACTAGACGCCTCACCAGAGAGAGGAGCGCACACTAGACGCCTCACTATAGAGCGGAGCGCACACTAGACGCCTCACTATAGAGCGGAGCGCACACAAGAGGCCTCACCAGAGAGCGGAGCGCATACTAGACGCCTCACTATAGAGCGGAGCGCACACTAGACGCCTCACCAGAGAGAGGAGCGCACACTAGACGCCTCACCAGAGAGCGGAGCGCACACTAGAGGCCTCACCAGAGAGCGGAGCGCACACTAGTCACCTCACTATAGAGCGGAGCGCACACTAGACGCCTCACTATAGAGCAGAGCGCACACTAGACGCCTCACTATAGAGCAGAGCGCACACTAGACGCCCCACCAGAGAGCGGAGCGCACACTAGACGCCTCACAAGAGAGTGGAGCGCACACTAGAGGCCTCACCAGAGAGCGGACCGCACACTAGACGCCTCACTATAAAGCGGAGCGCACACTAGACGCCTCACCAGAGAGCGGAGCGCACACTAGACTCCTCACTATAGAGCGGAGCGCACACTAGACGCCTCACTATAGAGCGGAGCGCACACTAGACTCCTCACTATAGAGCGGAGCGCACACTAGACTCCTCACTATAGAGCGGAGCGCACACTAGAGGCCTCACCAGAGAGCGGAGCGCACACTAGACGCCTCACTATAGAGCGGAGCGCACACTAGACGCCTCACTATAGAGCGGAGCGCACACTAGATGCCTCACTATAGAGCGGAGCGCACACTAGAGGCCTCACCAGAGAGCGGAGCGCACACTAGACGCCTCACTATAGAGCGGAGCGCACACTAGAGGCCTCACCAGAGAGCGGAGCGCACACTAGACGCCTCACCAGAGAGCGGAGCGCACACTAGACGCCTCACCAGAGAGCGGAGCGCACACTAGAGGCCTCACCAGAGAGCGGAGCGCACACTAGAGGCCTCACCAGAGAGCGGAGCGCACACTAGAGGCCTCACCAGAGAGCGGAGCGCAAAATAGACGTCTCACTATAGAGCGAAGCGCACACTAGAGGCCTCACCAGAGAGCGGAGCGCACACTAGACGCCTCACCAGAGAGCGGAGCGCACACTAGACGCCTCACTATAGAGCGGAGCGCACACTAGACGCCTCACCAGAGAGCGGAGCGCACACTATAGGCCTCACTATAGAGCGGAGCGAACACTAGACGCCTCACCCGAGAGCGGAGCGCACACTAGACGCCTCACTATAGAGCGGAGCGCACACTAGACGCCTCACCAGAGAGCGGAGCGCACACTAGACGCCTCACCAGAGAGCGGAGCACACACTAGACGCCTCACTATAGAGCGGAGCGCACACTAGATGCCTCACCAGAGAGCGGAGCGCACAATAGACGCCTCACCAGAGAGCGGAGCACACACTAGACTCCTCACTATAGAGCGGAGCGCACACTAGACTCCTCACCAGAGAGCGGAGCGCACACTAGACGCCTCACTATAGAGCGGAGCGCACACTAGACGCCTTACTATAGAGCGGAGCGCATACTAGACGCCTCACTATAGAGCGGAGCGCACACTAGATGCCTCACTATAGAGCTGAGCGCACACTAGACGCCTCACTATAGAGCGGAGCGCACACTAGACTCCTCACTATAGAGCGGAGCGCACACTAGAGGCCTCACCAGAGAGCGGAGCGCACACTAGACGCCTCACTATAGAGCGGAGCGCACACTAGACGCCTCACTATAGAGCGGAGCGCACACTAGAGGCCTCACTATAGAGCGGAGCGCACACTAGAGGCCTCACCAGAGAGCGGAGCGCACACTAGACGCCTCACTATAGAGCGGAGCGCACACTAGAGGCCTCACCAGAGAGCGGAGCGCACACTAGACGCCTCACCAGAGAGCGGAGCGCACACTAGAGGCCTCACCAGAGAGCGGAGCGCATACTAGAGGCCTCACCAGAGAGCGGAGCGCACACTAGAGGCCTCACCAGAGAGCGGAGCGCACACTAGACGCCTCACTATAGAGCGGAGCGCACACTAGACGCCTCACCAGAGAGCGGAGCGCATACTAGAGGCCTCACCAGAGAGCGGAGCGCACACAAGAGGCCTCACCAGAGAGCGGAGCGCACACTAGAGGCCTCACCAGAGAGCGGAGTGCACACTAGAGGCCTCACCAGAGAGTGGAGCGCACACTAGACGCCTCACTATAGAGCGGAGCACACACTAGACGCCTCACTATAGAGCAGAGCGCACATTAGACGCCTCACTATAGAGCGGAGCGCACACTAGACGCCTCACTATAGAGCGGAGCGCACACTAGACGCCGCACCAGAGAGCGGAGCGCACACTAGAGGCCTCACTATAGAGCGGAGCGAACACTAGACGCCTCACCAGAGAGCGGAGCGCACAATAGACTCCTCACTATAGAGCGGAGCGCACACTAGACGCCTCACTATAGAGCGGAGCGCACACTAGACGCCTCACCAGAGAGCGGAGCGCACACTAGACGCCTCACCAGAGAGCGGAGCACACACTAGACGCCTCACTATAGAGCGGAGCGCACACTAGACGCCTCACCAGAGAGCGGAGCGCACACTAGACGCCTCACCAGAGAGCGGAGCACACACTAGACTCCTCACTATAGAGCGGAGCGCACACTAGAGGCCTCACCAGAGAACGGAGCGCACACTAGACGCCTCACTATAGAGAGGAGCGCACACGCCTCACCAGAGAGCGGAGCGCACACTAGACGCCTCACCAGAGAGCGGAGCGCACACTAGACGCCTCACCAGAGAGCGGAGCACACACTAGACGCCTCACTATAGAGCGGAGCGCACACTAGACGCCTCACCAGAGAGCGGAGCGCACACTAGACGCCTCACTATAGAGCGGAGCGCACACTAGACGCCTCACCAGAGAGAGGAGCGCACACTAGACGCCTCACCAGAGAGCAGAGCGCACACTAGACGCCTCACTATAGAGCGGAGCGCACACTAGACGCCTCACCAGAGAGCGGAGCACACACTAGACGCCTCACTATAGAGCGGAGCGCACACTAGACACCTCACCAGAGAGCGGAGCGCACACTAGACGCCTCACCAGAGAGAGGAGCGCACACTAGACGCCTCACTATAGAGCGGAGCGCACACTAGACGCCTCACTATAGAGCGGAGCGCACACAAGAGGCCTCACCAGAGAGCGGAGCGCATACTAGACGCCTCACTATAGAGCGGAGCGCACACTAGACGCCTCACCAGAGAGAGGAGCGCACACTAGACGCCTCACCAGAGAGCGGAGCGCACACTAGAGGCCTCACCAGAGAGCGGAGCGCACACTAGTCACCTCACTATAGAGCGGAGCGCACACTAGACGCCTCACTATAGAGCAGAGCGCACACTAGACGCCTCACTATAGAGCAGAGCGCACACTAGACGCCTCACCAGAGAGCGGAGCGAACACTAGACGCCTCACAAGAGAGTGGAGCGCACACTAGAGGCCTCACCAGAGAGCGGACCGCACACTAGACGCCTCACTATATAGCGGAGCGCACACTAGACGCCTCACCAGAGAGCGGAGCGCACACTAGACTCCTCACTATAGAGCGGAGCGCACACTAGACGCCTCACTATAGAGCGGAGCGCACACTAGACTCCTCACTATAGAGCGGAGCGCACACTAGACTCCTCACTATAGAGCGGAGCGCACACTAGAGGCCTCACCAGAGAGCGGAGCGCACACTAGACGCCTCACTATAGAGCGGAGCGCACACTAGACGCCTCACTATAGAGCAGAGCGCACACTAGACGCCTCACTATAGAGCGGAGCGCACACTAGAGGCCTCACCAGAGAGCGGAGCGCACACTAGACGCCTCACTATAGAGCGGAGCGCACACTAGAGGCCTCACCAGAGAGCGGAGCGCACACTAGACGCCTCACCAGAGAGCGGAGCGCACACTAGACGCCTCACCAGAGAGCGGAGCGCACACTAGAGGCCTCACCAGAGAGCGGAGCGCACACTAGAGGCCTCACCAGAGAGCGGAGCGCACACTAGAGGCCTCACCAGAGAGCGGAGCGCAAAATAGACGTCTCACTATAGAGCGGAGCGCACACTAGAGGCCTCACCAGAGAGCGGAGCGCACACTAGACGCCTCACCAGAGAGCGGAGCGCACACTAGACGCCTCACTATAGAGCGGAGCGCACACTAGACGCCTCACCAGAGAGCGGAGCGCACACTATAGGCCTCACTATAGAGCGGAGCGAACACTAGACGCCTCACCCGAGAGCGGAGCGCACACTAGACTCCTCACTATAGAGCGGAGCGCACACTAGACGCCTCACTATAGAGCGGAGCGCACACTAGACGCCTCACCAGAGAGCGGAGCGCACACTAGACGCCTCACCAGAGAGCGGAGCACACACTAGACGCCTCACCAGAGAGCGGAGCGCACACTAGATGCCTCACCAGAGAGCGGAGCGCACAATAGACGCCTCACCAGAGAGCGGAGCACACACTAGACTCCTCACTATAGAGCGGAGCGCACACTAGACTCCTCACCAGAGAGCGGAGCGCACACTAGACGCCTCACTATAGAGCGGAGCGCACACTAGACGCCTCACTATAGAGCGGAGCGCATACTAGACGCCTCACTATAGAGCGGAGCGCACACTAGACGCCTCACTATAGAGCTGAGCGCACACTAGACGCCTCACTATAGAGCGGAGCGCATACTAGAGGCCTCACTATAGAGCGGAGCGCACACTAGATGCCTCACTATAGAGCTGAGCGCACACTAGACGCCTCACTATAGAGCGGAGCGCATACTAGAGGCCTCACCAGAGAGTGGAGCGCACACTAGACGCCTCACCAGAGAGCGGAGCGTACACTAGACGCCTCACTATAGAGCGTAGCGCACACTAGACGCCTCACCAGAGAGAGGAGCGCACACTAGACGCCTCACTATAGAGCAGAGCGCACACTAGACGCCTCACTATAAAGCGGAGCGCACACTAGACGCCTCACCAGAGAGCGGAGCGCACACTAGACGCCTCACTATAGAGCGGAGCGCACACTAGACACCTCACCAGAGAGCGGAGCGCACACTAGACGCCTCACCAGAGAGAGGAGCGCACACTAGACGCCTCAATATAGAGCGGAGCGCACACTAGACGCCTCACTATAGAGCGGAGCGCACACTAGAGGCCTCACCAGAGAGCTGAGCGCACAGTAGACGCCTCACTATAGAGCGGAGCGCACACTAGACGCCTCACCAGAGAGAGGAGCGCACACTAGACGCCTCACCAGAGAGCGGAGCGCACACTAGACACCTCACCAGAGAGCGGAGCGCACACTAGACGCCTCACCAGAGAGCGGAGCACACACTAGACGCCTCACTATAGAGAGGAGCGCACACTAGACGCCTCACCAGAGAGAGGAGCGCACACTAGACGCCTCACTATAGAGCGGAGCGCACACTAGACGCCTCACTATAGAGCGGAGCGCACACTAGACGCCTCACCAGAGAGCGGAGCGCACACTAGACGCCTCACCAGAGAGCGGAGCGCACACTAGACGCCTCACTATAGAGCAGAGCGCACACTAGAGGCCTCACCAGAGAGCGGAGCGCACACTAGACGCCTCACTATAGAGCGGAGCGCACACTAGACGCCTCACTATAGAGCAGAGCGCACACTAGACGCCTCACTATAGAGCAGAGCGCACACTAGACGCCTCACTATAGAGCAGAGCGCACACTAGACGCCTCACCAGAGAGCGGAGCGCACACTAGACGCCTCACCAGAGAGCGGAGCGCACACTAGACGCCTCACCAGAGAGCGGAGCGCACACTAGACGCCTCACTATAGAGCGGAGCGCACACTAGACGCCTCACTAGAGAGCGGAGCGCACACTAGACGCCTCACCAGAGAGCGGAGCGCACACTAGACGCCTCACCAGAGAGCGGAGCCCACACTAGACTCCTCACTATAGAGCGGAGCGCACACTAGACTCCTCACTATAGAGCGGAGCGCACACTAGACTCCTCACTATAGAGCGGAGCGCACACTAGACGCCTCACCAGAGAGCGGAGCGCACACTAGACGCCTCACTATAGAGCGGAGCGCACACTAGACGCCTCACTATAGAGCGGAGCGCACACTAGACGCCTCACTATAGAGCGGAGCGCACACTAGAGGCCTCACCAGAGAGCGGAGCGCACACTAGACGCCTCACTATAGAGCGGAGCGCACACTAGACGCCTCACTATAGAGCGGAGCGCACACTAGAGGCCTCACTATAGAGCGGAGCGCACACTAGACGCCTCACTATAGAGCGGAACGCACACTAGACGCCTCACCAGAGAGCGGAGCGCACACTAGACGCCTCACCAGAGAGCGGAGCGCACACTAGAGGCCTCACCAGAGAGCGGAGCGCACACTAGACGCCTCACTATAGAGCGGAGCGCACACTAGACGCCTCACCAGAGAGCGGAGCGCACACTAGACGCCTCACCAGAGAGCGGAGCGCACACTAGACGCCTCACCAGAGAGCGGAGCGCACACTAGACGCCTCACCAGAGAGCGGAGCGCACACTAGACGCCTCACCAGAGAGCGGAGCGCACACTTGACGCCTCACTATAGAGCGGAGCGCACACTAGAGGCCTCACCAGAGAGCGGAGCGCACACTAGACGCCTCACCAGAGAGCGGAGCGCACACAAGAGGCCTCACCAGAGAGCGGAGCGCACACTAGAGGCCTCACCAGAGAGCGGAGCGCACACTAGACGCCTCACTATAGAGCGGAGCGCACACTAGACGCCTCACTATAGAGCGGAGCGCACACTAGACGCCTCACTATAGAGCGGAGCGCATACTAGATGCCTCACTATAGAGCGGAGCGCACACTAGACGCCTCACCAGAGAGCGGAGCGCACACTAGAGGCCTCACTATAGAGCGGAGCGAACACTAGACGCCTCACCAGAGAGCGGAGCGCACACTAGACGCCTCACCAGAGAGCGGAGCGCACACTAGACGCCTCACTATAGAGCGGAGCGCACACTAGACGCCTCACCAGAGAGCGGAGCGCACACTAGACGCCTCACCAGAGAGCGGAGCGCACACTAGACTCCTCACTATAGAGCGGAGCGCACACTAGACGCCTCACTGGAGAGCGGAGCGCACACTAGACGCCTCACTATAGAGCGGAGCGCACACTAGACGCCTCACTATAGAGCTGAGCGCACACTAGACGCCTCACTATAGAGCGGAGCGCACACTAGAGGCCTCACTATAGAGCGGAGCGCACACTAGACGCCTCACTATAGAGCTGAGCGCACACTAGACGCCTCACTATAGAGCTGAGCGCACAGTAGAGGCCTCACTATAGAGCGGAGCGCACACTAGACGCCTCACTATAGAGCGGAGCGCACACTAGACACCTCACCAGAGAGCGGAGCGCACACTAGACGCCTCACCAGAGAGCGGAGCGCACACTAGACGCCTCACCAGAGAGCGGAGCGCACACTAGACGCCTCACCAGAGAGCGGAGCGCACACTAGACGCCTCACTATAGAGCGGAGCGCACACTAGACACCTCACTATAGAGCGGAGCGCACACTAGACGCCTCACTATAGAGCGGAGCGCACACTAGACGCCTCACCAGAGAGCGGAGCGCACACTAGACGCCTCACTATAGAGCGGAGCGCACACTAGACGCCTCACTATAGAGCGGAGCGCACACTAGACTCCTCACTATAGAGCGGAGCGCACACTAGACGTCTCACCAGAGAGCGGAGCGCACACTAGACGCCTCACTATAGAGCGGAGCGCACACTAGACACCTCACTATAGAGCGGAGCGCACACTAGACTCCTCACTATAGAGCGGAGCGCACACTAGACTCCTCACTATAGAGCGGAGCGCACACTAGACGCCTCACTATAGAGCGGAGCGCACACTAGACGCCTCACTATAGAGCGGAGCGCACACTAGACGCCTCACTATAGAGCGGAGCGCACACTAGACGCCTCACTATAGAGCGGAGCGCACACTAGACGCCTCACTATAGAGCGGAGCGCACACTAGACTCCTCACTATAGAGCGGAGCGCACACTAGACACCTCACTATAGAGCGGAGCGCACACTAGACTCCTCACTATAGAGCGGAGCGCACACTAGACGCCTCACCAGAGAGCGGAGCGCACACTAGACTCCTCACTATAGAGCGGAGCGCACACTAGAGGCCTCACTATAGAGCGGAGCGCACACTAGACGCCTCACCAGAGAGCGGAGCGCACACTAGACGCCTCACTATAGAGCGGAGCGCACACTAGACGCCTCACTATAGAGCGGAACGCACACTAGACGCCTCACTATAGAGCGGAGCGCACACTAGACGCCTCACCAGAGAGCGGAGCGCACACTAGACGCCTCACCAGAGAGCAGAGCACACACTAGACGCCTCACCAGAGAGCGGAGCGCACACTAGACGCCTCACTATAGAGCGGAGCGCACACTAGACGCCTCACCAGAGAGCGGAGCACACACTAGACGCCTCACTATAGAGCGGAGCGCACACTAGAGGCCTCACTATAGAGCGGAGCGCACACTAGAGGCCTCACCAGAGAGCGGAGCGCACACTAGACGCCTCACTATAGAGCGGAGCGCACACTAGACGCCTCACTATAGAGTGAGGGGCGCACACTAGACGCCTCACTATAGAGCGGAGCGCACACTAGAGGCCTCACCAGAGAGCGGAGCGCACACTAGACGCCTCACTATAGAGCGGAGCGCACACTAGAGGCCTCACCAGAGAGCGGAGCACACACTAGACGCCTCACCAGAGAGCGGAGCGCACACTAGAGGCCTCACCAGAGAGCAGAGCGCATACTAAAGGCCTCACCAGAGAGCGGAGCGCACACTAGAGGCCTCACCAGAGAGCGGAGCGCACACTAGAGGCCTCACCAGAGAGCGGAGCGCACACTAGACGCCTCACTATAGAGCGGAGCGCACACTAGAGGCCTCACCAGAGAGCGGAGCGCACACTAGACGCCTCACCAGAGAGCGGAGCGCACACTAGACGCCTCACCAGAGAGCGGAGCGCACACTAGACGCCTCACTATAGAGCGGAGCGCACACTAGAGGCCTCACCAGAGAGCGGAGCGCACACTAGACGCCTCACCAGAGAGCGGAGCGCACACAAGAGGCCTCACCAGAGAGCGGAGCGCACACTAGAGGCCTCACCAGAGAGCGGAGCGCACACTAGACGCCTCACTATAGAGCGGAGCTCACACTAGACGCCTCACTATAGAGCGGAGCGCACACTAGACGCCTCACTATAGAGCGGAGCGCATACTAGATGCCTCACTATAGAGCGGAGCGCACACTAGACGCCTCACCAGAGAGCGGAGCGCACACTAGAGGCCTCACTATAGAGCGGAGCGAACACTAGACGCCTCACCAGAGAGCGGAGCGCACACTAGACGCCTCACCAGGGAGCGGAGCGCACACTAGACGCCTCACTATAGAGCGGAGCGCACACTAGACGCCTCACCAGAGAGCGGAGCGCACACTAGACGCCTCACCAGAGAGCGGAGCGCACACTAGACGCCTCACCAGAGAGCGGAGCGCACACTAGACGCCTCACTATAGAGCGGAGCGCACACTAGACGCCTCACCAGAGAGCGGAGCACACACTAGACGCCTCACTATAGAGCGGAGCGCACACTAGAGGCCTCACTATAGAGCGGAGCGCACACTAGAGGCCTCACCAGAGAGCGGAGCGCACACTAGACGCCTCACTATAGAGCGGAGCGCACACTAGACGCCTCACTATAGAGCGGAGCGCACACTAGACGCCTCACTATAGAGCGGAGCGCACACTAGAGGCCTCACCAGAGAGCGGAGCGCACACTAGACGCCTCACTATAGAGCGGAGCGCACAAAAGAGGCCTCACCAGAGAGCGGAGCACACACTAGACGCCTCACCAGAGAGCGGAGCGCACACTAGAGGCCTCACCAGAGAGCAGAGCGCATACTAAAGGCCTCACCAGAGAGCGGAGCGCACACTAGAGGCCTCACCAGAGAGCGGAGCGCACACTAGAGGCCTCACCAGAGACCGGAGCGCACACTAGACGCCTCACTATAGAGCGGAGCGCACACTAGAGGCCTCACCAGAGAGCGGAGCGCACACTAGACGCCTCACCAGAGAGCGGAGCGCACACTAGACGCCTCACCAGAGAGCGGAGCGCACACTAGATGCCTCACCAGAGAGCGGAGCGCACACTAGACGCCTCACCAGAGAGCGGAGCGCACACTAGACGCCTCACTATAGAGCGGAGCGCACACTAGAGGCCTCACCAGAGAGCGGAGCGCACACTAGACGCCTCACCAGAGAGCGGAGCGCACACAAGAGGCCTCACCAGAGAGCGGAGCGCACACTAGAGGCCTCACCAGAGAGCGGAGCGCACACTAGACGCCTCACTATAGAGCGGAGCTCACACTAGACGCCTCACTATAGAGCGGAGCGCACACTAGACGCCTCACTATAAAGCGGAGCGCATACTAGATGCCTCACTATAGAGCGGAGCGCACACTAGACGCCTCACCAGAGAGCGGAGCGCACACTAGAGGCCTCACTATAGAGCGGAGCGAACACTAGACGCCTCACCAGAGAGCGGAGCGCACACTAGACGCCTCACCAGAGAGCGGAGCGCACACTAGACGCCTCACTATAGAGCGGAGCGCACACTAGACGCCTCACCAGAGAGCGGAGCGCACACTAGACGCCTCACCAGAGAGCGGAGCGCACACTAGACTCCTCACTATAGAGCGGAGCGCACACTAGACGCCTCACCAGAGAGCGGAGCGCACACTAGACGCCTCACTATAGAGCGGAGCGCACACTAGACGCCTCACTATAGAGCTGAGCGCACACTAGACGCCTCACTATAGAGCGGAGCGCACACTAGAGGCCTCACTATAGAGCGGAGCGCACACTAGACGCCTCACTATAGAGCTGAGCGCACACTAGACGCCTCACTATAGAGCGGAGCGCACACTAGAGGCCTCACTATAGAGCGGAGCGCACACTAGACGCCTCACTATAGAGCTGAGCGCACACTAGACGCCTCACTATAGAGCTGAGCGCACACTAGAGGCCTCACTATAGAGCGGAGCGCACACTAGACGCCTCACTATAGAGCGGAGTGCACACTAGACACCTCACCAGAGAGCGGAGCGCACACTAGACGCCTCACCAGAGAGCGGAGCGCACACTAGACGCCTCACCAGAGAGCGGAGCGCACACTAGACGCCTCACCAGAGAGCGGAGCGCACACTAGACTCTTCACTATAGAGCGGAGCGCACACTAGACACCTCACTATAGAGCGGAGCGCACACTAGACGCCTCACTATAGAGCGGAGCGCACACTAGACGCCTCACCAGAGAGCGGAGCGCACACTAGACGCCTCACTATAGAGCGGAGCGCACACTAGACTCCTCACTATAGAGCGGAGCGCACACTAGACGTCTCACCAGAGAGCGGAGCGCACACTAGACGCCTCACTATAGAGCGGAGCGCACACTAGACGTCTCACCAGAGAGCGGAGCGCACACTAGACGCCTCACTATAGAGCGGAGCGCACACTAGACGCCTCACTATAGAGCGGAGCGCACACTAGACGCCTCACTATAGAGCGGAGCGCACACTAGACACCTCACTATAGAGCGGAGCGCACACTAGACTCTTCACTATAGAGCGGAGCGCACACTAGACTCCTCACTATAGAGCGGAGCGCACACTAGACGCCTCACTATAGAGCGGAGCGCACACTAGACTCCTCACTATAGAGCGGAGCGCACACTAGACACCTCACTATAGAGCGGAGCGCACACTAGACTCCTCACTATAGAGCGGAGCGCACACTAGACTCCTCACTATAGAGCGGAGCGCACACTAGACGCCTCACTATAGAGCGGAGCGCACACTAGACTCCTCACTATAGAGCGGAGCGCACACTAGACGCCTCACTATAGAGCGGAGCGCACACTAGACGCCTCACTATAGAGCGGAGCGCACACTAGACGCCTCACTATAGAGCGGAGCGCACACTAGACGCCTCAATTATAGAGCGGAGCGCACACTAGACTCCTCACTATAGAGCGGAGCGCACACTAGACACCTCACTATAGAGCGGAGCGCACACTAGACTCCTCACTATAGAGCGGAGCGCACACTAGACGCCTCACCAGAGAGCGGAGCGCACACTAGACTCCTCACTATAGAGCGGAGCGCACACTAGAGGCCTCACTATAGAGCGGAGCGCACACTAGACGCCTCACCAGAGAGCGGAGCGCACACTAGACGCCTCACTATAGAGCGGAGCGCACACTAGACGCCTCACTATAGAGCGGAACGCACACTAGACGCCTCACTATAGAGCGGAGCGCACACTAGACGCCTCACTATAGAGCGGAGCGCACACTAGACGCCTCACCAGAGAGCGGAGCGCACACTAGAGGCCTCACCAGAGAGCGGAGCGCACACTAGACGCCTCACTATAGAGCGGAGCGCACACTAGACGCCTCACTATAGAGCGGAGCGCACACTAGACGCCTCACTATAGAGCGGAGCGCACAATAGACACCTCAATATAGAGCGGAGCGCACACTAGAGGCCTCACTATAGAGCGGAGCGCACACTAGAGGCCTCACCAGAGAGCGGAGCGCACACTAGACGCCTCACTATAGAGCGGAGCGCACACTAGACGCCTCACAATAGAGCGGAGCGCACACTAGACGCCTCACTATAGAGCGGAGCGCACACTAGACGCCTCACCAGAGAGAGGAGCGCACACTAGACGCCTCACTATAGAGCGGAGCGCACACTAGACGCCTCACTATAGAGCGGAGCGCACACTAGACGCCTCACTATAGAGCAGAGCGCACACTAGACGCCTCACTACAGAGCGGAGCGCACACTAGACTCCTCACTATAGAGCGGAGCGCACACTAGACGCCTCACTATAGAGCGGAGCGCACACTAGACGCCTCACTATAGAGCGGAGCGCACACTAGACGCCTCACCAGAGAGAGGAGAGCACACTAGACGCCTCACTATAGAGCGGAGCGCACACTAGACGCCTCACTATAGAGCGGAGCGCACACTAGACGCCTCACTATAGAGCAGAGCGCACACTAGACGCCTCACTACAGAGCGGAGCGCACACTAGACTCCTCACTATAGAGCGGAGCGCACACTAGACGCCTCACTATAGAGCAGAGCGCACACTAGACGCCTCACTATAGAGCGGAGCGCACACTAGACTCCTCACTATAGAGCGGAGCGCACACTAGACGCCTCACTATAGAGCAGAGCGCACACTAGACGCCTCACTATAGAGCAGAGCGCACACTAGACTCCTCACTATAGAGCAGAGCGCACACTAGACGTCTCACTATAGAGCGGAGCGCACACTAGACTCCTCACTATAGAGCGGAGCGCACACTAGACGCCTCACTATAGAGCGGAGCGCACACTAGACGCCTCACTATAGAGCGGAGCGCACACTAGACGCCTCACTATGGAGCGGAGCGCACACTAGACGCCTCACTATAGAGCGGAGCGCACACTAGACGCCTCAATATGGAGCGGAGCGCACACTAGACGCCTCACTATAGAGCGGAGCGCACACTAGACGCCTCACTATAGAGCGGAGCGCACACTAGACGCCTCACTATAGAGCGGAGCGCACACTAGACGCCTCACTATAGAGCGGAGCGCACACTAGACGCCTCACCAGAGAGCGGAGCGCACACTAGAGGCCTCACCAGAGAGCGGAGCACACACTAGACGCCTCACTATAGAGCGGAGCGCACACTAGACGCCTCACTATAGAGCTGAGCGCACACTAGACGCCTCACTATAGAGCTGAGCGCACACTAGAGGCCTCACTATAGAGCGGAGCGCACACTAGACGCCTCACTATAGAGCGGAGCGCACACTAGACACCTCACCAGAGAGCGGAGCGCACACTAGACGCCTCACCAGAGAGCGGAGCGCACACTAGACGCCTCACCAGAGAGCGGAGCGCACACTAGACGCCTCACCAGAGAGCGGAGCGCACACTAGACTCCTCACTATAGAGCGGAGCGCACACTAGACACCTCACTATAGAGCGGAGCGCACACTAGACGCCTCACTATAGAGCGGAGCGCACACTAGACGCCTCACCAGAGAGCGGAGCGCACACTAGACGCCTCACTATAGAGCGGAGCGCACACTAGACTCCTCACTATAGAGCGGAGCGCACACTAGACGTCTCACCAGAGAGCGGAGCGCACACTAGACGCCTCACTATAGAGCGGAGCGCACACTAGACGTCTCACCAGAGAGCGGAGCGCACGCTAGACGCCTCACTATAGAGCGGAGCGCACACTAGACACCTCACTATAGAGCGGAGCGCACACTAGACTCTTCACTATAGAGCGGAGCGCACACTAGACTCCTCACTATAGAGCGGAGCGCACACTAGACGCCTCACTATAGAGCGGAGCGCACACTAGACTCCTCACTATAGAGCGGAGCGCACACTAGACACCTCACTATAGAGCGGAGCGCACACTAGACTCCTCACTATAGAGCGGAGCGCACACTAGACTCCTCACTATAGAGCGGAGCGCACACTAGACGCCTCACTATAGAGCGGAGCGCACACTAGACGCCTCACTATAGAGCGGAGCGCACACTAGATGCCTCACTATAGAGCGGAGCGCACACTAGACGCCTCACTATAGAGCGGAGCGCACACTAGACGCCTCACCATAGAGCGGAGCGCACACTAGACTCCTCACTATAGAGCGGAGCGCACACTAGACACCTCACTATAGAGCGGAGCGCACACTAGACTCCTCACTATAGAGCGGAGCGCACACTAGACGCCTCACCAGAGAGCGGAGCGCACACTAGACTCCTCACTATAGAGCGGAGCGCACACTAGAGGCCTCACTATAGAGCGGAGCGCACACTAGACGCCTCACCAGAGAGCGGAGCGCACACTAGACGCCTCACTATAGAGCGGAGCGCACACTAGACGCCTCACCAGAGAGCGGAGCACACACTAGACGCCTCACTATAGAGCGGAGCGCACACTAGAGGCCTCACTATAGAGCGGAGCGCACACTAGAGGCCTCACCAGAGAGCGGAGCGCACACTAGACGCCTCACTATAGAGCGGAGCGCACACTAGACGCCTCACTATAGAGCGGAGCGCACACTAGACGCCTCACTATAGAGCGGAGCGCACACTAGAGGCCTCACCAGAGAGCGGAGCGCACACTAGACGCCTCACTATAGAGCGGAGCGCACACTAGAGGCCTCACCAGAGAGCGGAGCACACACTAGACGCCTCACCAGAGAGCGGAGCGCACACTAGAGGCCTCACCAGAGAGCAGAGCGCATACTAAAGGCCTCACCAGAGAGCGGAGCGCACACTAGAGGCCTCACCAGAGAGCGGAGCGCACACTAGAGGCCTCACCAGAGAGCGGAGCGCACACTAGACGCCTCACTATAGAGCGGAGCGCACACTAGAGGCCTCACCAGAGAGCGGAACGCACACAAGAGGCCTCACCAGAGAGCGGAGCGCACACTAGAGGCCTCACCAGAGAGCGGAGCGCACACTAGACGCCTCACTATAGAGCGGAGCTCACACTAGACGCCTCACTATAGAGCGGAGCGCACACTAGACGCCTCAATATAGAGCGGAGCGCACACTAGACGCCTCACCAGAGAGCGGAGCGCACACTAGACGCCTCACCAGAGAGCGGAGCGCACACTAGACGCCTCACCAGAGAGCGGAGCGCACACTAGACGCCTCACTATAGAGCGGAGCTCACACTAGACGCCTCACCAGAGAGCGGAGCGCACACTAGACGCCTCAATATAGAGCGGAGCGCACACTAGACGCCTCACCAGAGAGCGGAGCGCACACTAGACGCCTCACCAGAGAGCGGAGCGCACACTAGACGCCTCACCAGAGAGCGGAGCGCACACTAGACGCCTCACTATAGAGCGGAGCGCACACTAGACGCCTCACCAGAGAGCGGAGCACACACTAGACGCCTCACTATAGAGCGGAGCGCACACTAGAGGCCTCACTATAGAGCGGAGCGCACACTAGAGGCCTCACCAGAGAGCGGAGCGCACACTAGACGCCTCACTATAGAGCGGAGCGCACACTAGACGCCTCACTATAGAGCGGAGCGCACACTAGACGCCTCACTATAGAGCGGAGCGCACACTAGAGGCCTCACCAGAGAGCGGAGCGCACACTAGACGCCTCACTATAGAGCGGAGCGCACACTAGAGGCCTCACCAGAGAGCGGAGCACACACTAGACGCCTCACCAGAGAGCGGAGCGCACACTAGAGGCCTCACCAGAGAGCAGAGCGCATACTAAAGGCCTCACCAGAGAGCGGAGCGCACACTAGAGGCCTCACCAGAGAGCGGAGCGCACACTAGAGGCCTCACCAGAGAGCGGAGCGCACACTAGACGCCTCACTATAGAGCGGAGCGCACACTAGAGGCCTCACCAGAGAGCGGAGCGCACACTAGACGCCTCACCAGAGAGCGGAGCGCACACTAGACGCCTCACCAGAGAGCGGAGTGCACACTAGACGCCTCACCAGAGAGCGGAGCGCACACTAGACGCCTCACCAGAGAGCGGAGCGCACACTAGACGCCTCACTATAGAGCGGAGCGCACACTAGAGGCCTCACCAGAGAGCGGAGCGCACACTAGACGCCTCACCAGAGAGCGGAGCGCACACAAGAGGCCTCACCAGAGAGCGGAGCGCACACTAAAGGCCTCACCAGAGAGCGGAGCGCACACTAGACTCCTCACTATAGAGCGGAGCGCATACTAGAGGCCTCACTATAGAGCGGAGCGCACACTAGACGCCTCACTATAGAGCTGAGCGCACACTAGACGCCTCACTATAGAGCGGAGCGCACACTAGAGGCCTCACTATAGAGCGGAGCGCACACTAGACGCCTCACTATAGAGCTGAGCGCACACTAGACGCCTCACTATAGAGCTGAGCGCACACTAGAGGCCTCACTATAGAGCGGAGCGCACACTAGACGCCTCACTATAGAGCGGAGCGCACACTAGACACCTCACCAGAGAGCGGAGCGCACACTAGACGCCTCACCAGAGAGCGGAGCGCACACTAGACGCCTCACCAGAGAGCGGAGCGCACACTAGAGGCCTCACCAGAGAGCGGAGCGCACACTAGACGCCTCACTATAGAGCGGAGCGCACACTAGACGCCTCACTATAGAGCGGAGCGCACACTAGACGCCTCACTATAGAGCGGAGCGCACAATAGACACCTCAATATAGAGCAGAGCGCACACTAGAGGCCTCACTATAGAGCGGAGCGCACACTAGAGGCCTCACCAGAGAGCGGAGCGCACACTAGACGCCTCACTATAGAGCGGAGCGCACACTAGACGCCTCACTATAGAGCGGAGCGCACACTAGACTCCTCACTATAGAGCGGAGCGCACACTAGACGCCTCACTATAGAGCGGAGCGCACACTAGACGCCTCACTATAGAGCAGAGCGCACACTAGACGCCTCACTATAGAGCGGAGCGCACACTAGACGCCTCACTATAGAGCGGAGCGCACACTAGACTCCTCACTATAGAGCGGAGCGCACACTAGACGCCTCACTATAGAGCGGAGCGCACACTAGACGCCTCACTATAGAGCGGAGCGCACATTAGACGCCTCACCAGAGAGAGGAGCGCACACTAGACGCCTCACTATAGAGCGGAGCGCACACTAGACGCCTCACTATAGAGCGGAGCGCACACTAGACGCCTCACTATAGAGCAGAGCGCACACTAGACGCCTCACTACAGAGCGGAGCGCACACTAGACTCCTCACTATAGAGCGGAGCGCACACTAGACGCCTCACTATAGAGCAGAGCGCACACTAGACGCCTCACTATAGAGCGGAGCGCACACTAGACTCCTCACTATAGAGCGGAGCGCACACTAGACGCCTCACTATAGAGCAGAGCGCACACTAGACGCCTCACTATAGAGCAGAGCGCACACTAGACGCCTCACTATAGAGCGGAGCGCACACTAGACGCCTCACTATAGAGCGGAGCGCACACTAGACGCCTCAATTATAGAGCGGAGCGCACACTAGACTCCTCACTATAGAGCGGAGCGCACACTAGACACCTCACTATAGAGCGGAGCGCACACTAGACTCCTCACTATAGAGCGGAGAACACACTAGACGCCTCACCAGAGAGCGGAGCGCACACTAGACTCCTCCCTATAGAGCGGAGCGCACACTAGAGGCCTCACTATAGAGCGGAGCGCACACTAGACGCCTCACCAGAGAGCGGAGCGCACACTAGACGCCTCACTATAGAGCGGAGCGCACACTAGACGCCTCACTATAGAGCGGAACGCACACTAGACGCCTCACTATAGAGCGGAGCGCACACTAGACGCCTCACTATAGAGCGGAGCGCACACTAGACGCCTCACCAGAGAGCGGAGCGCACACTAGAGGCCTCACCAGAGAGCGGAGCGCACACTAGACGCCTCACTATAGAGCGGAGCGCACACTAGACGCCTCACTATAGAGCAGAGCGCACACTAGACGCCTCACTATAGAGCGGAGCGCACAATAGACACCTCAATATAGAGCGGAGCGCACACTAGAGGCCTCACTATAGAGCGGAGCGCACACTAGAGGCCTCACCAGAGAGCGGAGCGCACACTAGACGCCTCACTATAGAGCGGAGCGCACACTAGACGCCTCACTATAGAGCGGAGCGCACACTAGACGCCTCACTATAGAGCAGAGCGCACACTAGACGCCTCACTATAGAGCGGAGCGCACACTAGACGCCTCACTATAGAGCGGAGCGCACACTAGACTCCTCACTATAGAGCGGAGCGCACACTAGACGCCTCACTATAGAGCGGAGCGCACACTAGACGCCTCACTATAGAGCGGAGCGCACACTAGACGCCTCACCAGAGAGAGGAGCGCACACTAGACGCCTCACTATAGAGCGGAGCGCACACTAGACGCCTCACTATAGAGCGGAGCGCACACTAGACGCCTCACTATAGAGCAGAGCGCACACTAGACGCCTCACTACAGAGCGGAGCGCACACTAGACTCCTCACTATAGAGCGGAGCGCACACTAGACGCCTCACTATAGAGCGGAGCGCACACTAGACGCCTCACTATAGAGCGGAGCGCACACTAGACGCCTCACCAGAGAGAGGAGCGCACACTAGACGCCTCACTATAGAGCGGAGCGCACACTAGACGCCTCACTATAGAGCGGAGCGCACACTAGACGCCTCACTATAGAGCAGAGCGCACACTAGACGCCTCACTACAGAGCGGAGCGCACACTAGACTCCTCACTATAGAGCGGAGCGCACACTAGACGCCTCACTATAGAGCAGAGCGCACACTAGACGCCTCACTATAGAGCGGAGCGCACACTAGACTCCTCACTATAGAGCGGAGCGCACACTAGACGCCTCACTATAGAGCAGAGCGCACACTAGACGCCTCACTATAGAGCAGAGCGCACACTAGACTCCTCACTATAGAGCAGAGCGCACACTAGACGTCTCACTATAGAGCGGAGCGCACACTAGACTCCTCACTATAGAGCGGAGCGCACACTAGACGCCTCACTATAGAGCGGAGCGCACACTAGACGCCTCACTATAGAGCGGAGCGCACACTAGACGCCTCACTATGGAGCGGAGCGCACACTAGACGCCTCACTATAGAGCGGAGCGCACACTAGACGCCTCACTATGGAGCGGAGCGCACACTAGACGCCTCACTATAGAGCGGAGCGCACACTAGACGCCTCACTATAGAGCGGAGCGCACACT
This sequence comes from Ranitomeya imitator, assembly GCF_032444005.1. NCBI lineage: Eukaryota > Metazoa > Chordata > Amphibia > Anura > Dendrobatidae > Ranitomeya > Ranitomeya imitator. The sequence continues at coordinate 1,218,448,896 of NC_091282.1, read as the reverse complement.
AGACGCCTCACTATAGAGCGGAGCGCACACTAGACGCCTCACTATAGAGCGGAGCGCACACTAGACGCCTCACCAGAGAGCGGAGCGCACACTAGAGGCCTCACCAGAGAGCGGAGCGCACACTAGACGCCTCACTATAGAGCGGAGCGCACACTAGACGCCTCACTATAGAGCTGAGCGCACACTAGACGCCTCACTATAGAGCTGAGCGCACACTAGAGGCCTCACTATAGAGCGGAGCGCACACTAGACGCCTCACTATAGAGCGGAGCGCACACTAGACACCTCACCAGAGAGCGGAGCGCACACTAGACGCCTCACCAGAGAGCGGAGCGCACACTAGACGCCTCACCAGAGAGCGGAGCGCACACTAGACGCCTCACCAGAGAGCGGAGCGCACACTAGACTCCTCACTATAGAGCGGAGCGCACACTAGACACCTCACTATAGAGCGGAGCGCACACTAGACGCCTCACTATAGAGCGGAGCGCACACTAGACGCCTCACCAGAGAGCGGAGCGCACACTAGACGCCTCACTATAGAGCGGAGCGCACACTAGACTCCTCACTATAGAGCGGAGCGCACACTAGACGTCTCACCAGAGAGCGGAGCGCACACTAGACGCCTCACTATAGAGCGGAGCGCACACTAGACGTCTCACCAGAGAGCGGAGCGCACGCTAGACGCCTCACTATAGAGCGGAGCGCACACTAGACACCTCACTATAGAGCGGAGCGCACACTAGACTCTTCACTATAGAGCGGAGCGCACACTAGACTCCTCACTATAGAGCGGAGCGCACACTAGACGCCTCACTATAGAGCGGAGCGCACACTAGACTCCTCACTATAGAGCGGAGCGCACACTAGACACCTCACTATAGAGCGGAGCGCACACTAGACTCCTCACTATAGAGCGGAGCGCACACTAGACTCCTCACTATAGAGCGGAGCTCACACTAGACGCCTCACTATAGAGCGGAGCGCACACTAGACGCCTCAATATAGAGCGGAGCGCACACTAGACGCCTCACCAGAGAGCTGAGCGCACACTAGACGCCTCACCAGAGAGCGGAGCGCACACTAGACGCCTCACCAGAGAGCGGAGCGCACACTAGACGCCTCACTATAGAGCGGAGCTCACACTAGACGCCTCACCAGAGAGCGGAGCGCACACTAGACGCCTCAATATAGAGCGGAGCGCACACTAGACGCCTCACCAGAGAGCGGAGCGCACACTAGACGCCTCACCAGAGAGCGGAGCGCACACTAGACGCCTCACCAGAGAGCGGAGCGCACACTAGACGCCTCACTATAGAGCGGAGCGCACACTAGACGCCTCACCAGAGAGCGGAGCACACACTAGACGCCTCACTATAGAGCGGAGCGCACACTAGAGGCCTCACTATAGAGCGGAGCGCACACTAGAGGCCTCACCAGAGACCGGAGCGCACACTAGACGCCTCACTATAGAGCGGAGCGCACACTAGACGCCTCACTATAGAGCGGAGCGCACACTAGACGCCTCACTATAGAGCGGAGCGCACACTAGAGGCCTCACCAGAGAGCGGAGCGCACACTAGACGCCTCACTATAGAGCGGAGCGCACACTAGAGGCCTCACCAGAGAGCGGAGCACACACTAGACGCCTCACCAGAGAGCGGAGCGCACACTAGAGGCCTCACCAGAGAGCAGAGCGCATACTAAAGGCCTCACCAGAGAGCGGAGCGCACACTAGAGGCCTCACCAGAGAGCGGAGCGCACACTAGAGGCCTCACCAGAGAGCGGAGCGCACACTAGACGCCTCACTATAGAGCGGAGCGCACACTAGAGGCCTCACCAGAGAGCGGAGCGCACACTAGACGCCTCACCAGAGAGCGGAGCGCACACTAGACGCCTCACCAGAGAGCGGAGCGCACACTAGACGCCTCACCAGAGAGCGGAGTGCACACTAGACGCCTCACCAGAGAGCGGAGCGCACACTAGACGCCTCACTATAGAGCGGAGCGCACACTAGAGGCCTCACCAGAGAGCGGAGCGCACACTAGACGCCTCACCAGAGAGCGGAGCGCACACAAGAGGCCTCACCAGAGAGCGGAGCGCACACTAGAGGCCTCACCAGAGAGCGGAGCGCACACTAGACGCCTCACTATAGAGCGGAGCTCACACTAGACGCCTCACTATAGAGCGGAGCGCACACTAGACGCCTCACTATAGAGCGGAGCGCATACTAGATGCCTCACTATAGAGCGGAGCGCACACTAGACGCCTCACCAGAGAGCGGAGCGCACACTAGAGGCCTCACTATAGAGCGGAGCGAACACTAGACGCCTCACCAGAGAGCGGAGCGCACACTAGACGCCTCACCAGAGAGCGGAGCGCACACTAGACGCCTCACTATAGAGCGGAGCGCACACTAGACGCCTCACCAGAGAGCGGAGCGCACACTAGACGCCTCACCAGAGAGCGGAGCGCACACTAGACTCCTCACTATAGAGCGGAGCGCATACTAGAGGCCTCACTATAGAGCGGAGCGCACACTAGACGCCTCACTATAGAGCTGAGCGCACACTAGACGCCTCACTATAGAGCGGAGCGCACACTAGAGGCCTCACTATAGAGCGGAGCGCACACTAGACGCCTCACTATAGAGCTGAGCGCACACTAGACGCCTCACTATAGAGCTGAGCGCACACTAGAGGCCTCACTATAGAGCGGAGCGCACACTAGACGCCTCACTATAGAGCGGAGCGCACACTAGACACCTCACCAGAGAGCGGAGCGCACACTAGACGCCTCACCAGAGAGCGGAGCGCACACTAGACGCCTCACCAGAGAGCGGAGCGCACACTAGACGCCTCACCAGAGAGCGGAGCGCACACTAGACTCCTCACTATAGAGCGGAGCGCACACTAGACACCTCACTATAGAGCGGAGCGCACACTAGACGCCTCACTATAGAGCGGAGCGCACACTAGACGCCTCACCAGAGAGCGGAGCGCACACTAGACGCCTCACTATAGAGCGGAGCGCACACTAGACTCCTCACTATAGAGCGGAGCGCACACTAGACGTCTCACCAGAGAGCGGAGCGCACACTAGACGCCTCACTATAGAGCGGAGCGCACACTAGACGTCTCACCAGAGAGCGGAGCGCACACTAGACTCCTCACTATAGAGCGGAGCGCACACTAGACGCCTCACTATAGAGCGGAGCGCACACTAGACGCCTCACTATAGAGCGGAGCGCACACTAGACGCCTCACTATAGAGCGGAGCGCACACTAGACGCCTCAATTATAGAGCGGAGCGCACACTAGACTCCTCACTATAGAGCGGAGCGCACACTAGACACCTCACTATAGAGCGGAGCGCACACTAGACTCCTCACTATAGAGCGGAGCGCACACTAGACGCCTCACCAGAGAGCGGAGCGCACACTAGACTCCTCACTATAGAGCGGAGCGCACACTAGAGGCCTCACTATAGAGCGGAGCGCACACTAGACGCCTCACCAGAGAGCGGAGCGCACACTAGACGCCTCACTATAGAGCGGAGCGCACACTAGACGCCTCACTATAGAGCGGAACGCACACTAGACGCCTCACTATAGAGCGGAGCGCACACTAGACGCCTCACTATAGAGCGGAGCGCACACTAGACGCCTCACCAGAGAGCGGAGCGCACACTAGAGGCCTCACCAGAGAGCGGAGCGCACACTAGACGCCTCACTATAGAGCGGAGCGCACACTAGACGCCTCACTATAGAGCGGAGCGCACACTAGACGCCTCACTATAGAGCGGAGCGCACAATAGACACCTCAATATAGAGCGGAGCGCACACTAGAGGCCTCACTATAGAGCGGAGCGCACACTAGAGGCCTCACCAGAGAGCGGAGCGCACACTAGACGCCTCACTATAGAGCGGAGCGCACACTAGACGCCTCACTATAGAGCGGAGCGCACACTAGACTCCTCACTATAGAGCGGAGCGCACACTAGACGCCTCACTATAGAGCGGAGCGCACACTAGACGCCTCACTATAGAGCAGAGCGCACACTAGACGCCTCACTATAGAGCGGAGCACACACTAGACGCCTCACTATAGAGCGGAGCGCACACTAGACTCCTCACTATAGAGCGGAGCGCACACTAGACGCCTCACTATAGAGCGGAGCGCACACTAGACGCCTCACTATAGAGCGGAGCGCACACTAGACGCCTCACCAGAGAGAGGAGCGCACACTAGACGCCTCACTATAGAGCGGAGCGCACACTAGACGCCTCACTATAGAGCGGAGCGCACACTAGACGCCTCACTATAGAGCAGAGCGCACACTAGACGCCTCACTACAGAACGGAGCGCACACTAGACTCCTCACTATAGAGCGGAGCGCACACTAGACGCCTCACTATAGAGCAGAGCGCACACTAGACGCCTCACTATAGAGCGGAGCGCACACTAGACTCCTCACTATAGAGCGGAGCGCACACTAGACGCCTCACTATAGAGCAGAGCGCACACTAGACGCCTCACTATAGAGCAGAGCGCACACTAGACTCCTCACTATAGAGCAGAGCGCACACTAGACGTCTCACTATAGAGCGGAGCGCACACTAGACTCCTCACTATAGAGCGGAGCGCACACTAGACGCCTCACTATAGAGCGGAGCGCACACTAGACGCCTCACTATAGAGCGGAGCGCACACTAGACGCCTCACTATGGAGCGGAGCGCACACTAGACGCCTCACTATAGAGCGGAGCGCACACTAGACGCCTCACTATGGAGCGGAGCGCACACTAGACGCCTCACTATAGAGCGGAGCGCACACTAGACGCCTCACTATAGAGCGGAGCGCACACTAGACGCCTCACTATAGAGCGGAGCGCACACTAGACGCCTCACTATAGAGCGGAGCGCACACTAGACGCCTCACCAGAGAGCGGAGCGCACACTAGAGGCCTCACCAGAGAGCGGAGCGCACACTAGACGCCTCACTATAGAGCGGAGCGCACACTAGACGCCTCACTATAGAGCGGAGCGCACACTAGACGCCTCACTATAGAGCGGAGCGCACAATAGACATCTCAATATAGAGCAGAGCGCACACTAGAGGCCTCACTATAGAGCGGAGCGCACACTAGAGGCCTCACCAGAGAGCGGAGCGCACACTAGATGCCTCACTATAGAGCGGAGCGCACACTAGACGCCTCACTATAGAGCGGAGCGCACACTAGACTCCTCACTATAGAGCGGAGCGCACACTAGACGCCTCACTATAGAGCGGAGCGCACACTAGACGCCTCACTATAGAGCAGAGCGCACACTAGACGCCTCACTATAGAGCGGAGCGCACACTAGACGCCTCACTATAGAGCGGAGCGCACACTAGACTCCTCACTATAGAGCGGAGCGCACACTAGACGCCTCACTATAGAGCGGAGCGCACACTAGACGCCTCACTATAGAGCGGAGCGCACATTAGACGCCTCACCAGAGAGAGGAGCGCACACTAGACGCCTCACTATAGAGCGGAGCGCACACTAGACGCCTCACTATAGAGCGGAGCGCACACTAGACGCCTCACTATAGAGCAGAGCGCACACTAGACGCCTCACTACAGAGCGGAGCGCACACTAGACTCCTCACTATAGAGCGGAGCGCACACTAGACGCCTCACTATAGAGCAGAGCGCACACTAGACGCCTCACTATAGAGCGGAGCGCACACTAGACTCCTCACTATAGAGCGGAGCGCACACTAGACGCCTCACTATAGAGCAGAGCGCACACTAGACGCCTCACTATAGAGCAGAGCGCACACTAGACTCCTCACTATAGAGCAGAGCGCACACTAGACGTCTCACTATAGAGCGGAGCGCACACTAGACTCCTCACTATAGAGCGGAGCGCACACTAGACGCCTCACTATAGAGCGGAGCGCACACTAGACGCCTCACTATAGAGCGGAGCGCACACTAGACGCCTCACTATAGAGCGGAGCGCACACTAGACGCCTCACTATAGAGCGGAGCGCACACTAGACGCCTCACTATAGAGCGGAGCGCACACTAGACGCCTCACTATAGAGCGGAGCGCACACTAGACGCCTCACTATAGAGCGGAGCGCACACTAGACGCCTCACTATAGAGCGGAGCGCACACTAGACGCCTCACTATAGAGCGGAGCGCACACTAGACTCCTCACTATAGAGCAGAGCGCACACTAGACTCCTCACTATAGAGCGGAGCGCACACTAGACGCCTCAAAATAGAGCGGAGCGCACACTACACTCCTCACTATAGAGCGGAGCGCACAGTAGACTCCTCACTATAGAGCGGAGCGCACACTAGACGCCTCACCAGAGAGCGGAGCGCACACTAGACTCCTCACTATAGAGCGGAGCGCACACTAGACTCCTCACTATAGAGCGGAGCGCACACTAGACTCCTCACTATAGAGCGGAGCGCACACTATACTCCTCACTATAGAGCGGAGCGCACACTAGACGCCTCACTATAGAGCGGAGCGCACACTAGACGCCTCACTATAGAGCGGAGCGCACACTAGACGCCTCACTATAGAGCGGAGCGCACACTAGACGCCTCACTATAGAGCAGAGCGCACACTAGACGCCTCACTATAGAGTAGAGCGCACACTAGACGCCTCACTATAGAGCAGAGCGCACACTAGACGCCTCACCAGAGAGCGGAGCGCACACTAGACGCCTCACTATAGAGCAGAGCGCACACTAGACGCCTCACTATACAGCAGAGCGCACACTAGACGTCTCACCAGGGAGCGGAGCGCACACTAGACGCCTCACTATAGAGCGGAGCGCACACTAGACGCCTCACCAGAGAGTGGAGCGCACACTAGACGCCTCACCAGAGAACGGAGCGCACACTAGACGCCTCACCAGAGAGCGGAGCGCACACTAGACGCCTCACTATAGAGCGGAGCGCACACTAGACGCCTCACCAGAGAGGAGCGCACACTAGACGCCTCACTATAGAGCAGAGCGCACACTAGACGCCTCACTATAGAGCGGAGCGCACACTAGACGCCTCACCAGAGAGCGGAGCGCACACTAGACGCCTCACTATAGAGCGGAGCGCACACTAGACGCCTCACCAGAGAGCGGAGCGCACACTAGACGCCTCACCAGAGAGAGGAGCGCACACTAGACGCCTCACCAGAGAGCGGAGCGCACACTAGATGCCTCACCAGAGAGAGGAGCGCACACTAGACGCCTCACTATAGAGCGGAGCGCACACTAGACGCCTCACTATAGAGCGGAGCGCACACTAGACGCCTCACTATAGAGCGGAGCGCACACTAGACTCCTCACTATAGAGCAGAGCGCACACTAGACTCCTCACTATAGAGCGGAGCGCACACTAGACGCCTCAAAATAGAGCGGAGCGCACACTACACTCCTCACTATAGAGCGGAGCGCACAGTAGACTCCTCACTATAGAGCGGAGCGCACACTAGACGCCTCACCAGAGAGCGGAGCGCACACTAGACTCCTCACTATAGAGCGGAGCGCACACTAGACTCCTCACTATAGAGCGGAGCGCACACTAGACTCCTCACTATAGAGCGGAGCGCACACTATACTCCTCACTATAGAGCGGAGCGCACACTAGACGCCTCACTATAGAGCGGAGCGCACACTAGACGCCTCACTATAGAGCGGAGCGCACACTAGACGCCTCACTATAGAGCGGAGCGCACACTAGACGCCTCACTATAGAGCAGAGCGCACACTAGACGCCTCACTATAGAGTAGAGCGCACACTAGACGCCTCACTATAGAGCAGAGCGCACACTAGACGCCTCACCAGAGAGCGGAGCGCACACTAGACGCCTCACTATAGAGCAGAGCGCACACTAGACGCCTCACTATACAGCAGAGCGCACACTAGACGTCTCACCAGGGAGCGGAGCGCACACTAGACGCCTCACTATAGAGCGGAGCGCACACTAGACGCCTCACCAGAGAGTGGAGCGCACACTAGACGCCTCACCAGAGAACGGAGCGCACACTAGACGCCTCACCAGAGAGCGGAACGCACACTAGACGCCTCACTATAGAGCGGAGCGCACACTAGACGCCTCACCAGAGAGGAGCGCACACTAGACGCCTCACTATAGAGCAGAGCGCACACTAGACGCCTCACTATAGAGCGGAGCGCACACTAGACGCCTCACCAGAGAGCGGAGCGCACACTAGACGCCTCACTATAGAGCGGAGCGCACACTAGACGCCTCACCAGAGAGCGGAGCGCACACTAGACGCCTCACCAGAGAGAGGAGCGCACACTAGACGCCTCACCAGAGAGCGGAGCGCACACTAGATGCCTCACCAGAGAGAGGAGCGCACACTAGACGCCTCACCAGAGAGCGGAGCGCACACTAGACACCTCACCAGAGAGCAGAGCGCACACTAGAGGCCTCACCAGAGAGCGGAGCGCACACTAGACGCCTCACTATAGAGCGGAGCGCACACTAGACGCCTCACTATAGAGCTGAGCGCACACTAGACGCCTCATTATAGAGCGGAGCGCACACTAGACGCCTCACCAGAGAGCGGAGCGCACACTAGACGCCTCACCAGAGAGCGGAGCGCACACTAGACGCCTCACTATAGAGCGGAGCGCACACTAGACTCCTCACTATAGAGCGGAGCGCACACTAGACTCCTCACTATAGAGCGGAGCGCACACTAGAGGCCTCACCAGAGAGCGGAGCGCACACTAGACGCCTCACTATAGAGCGGAGCGCACACTAGACGCCTCACTATAGAGCGGAGCGCACACTAGAGGCCTCACTATAGAGCGGAGCGCACACTAGAGGCCTCACCAGAGAGCGGAGCGCACACTAGACGCCTCACTATAGAGCGGAGCGCACACTAGAGGCCTCACCAGAGAGCGGAGCGCACACTAGACGCCTCACCAGAGAGCGGAGCGCACACTAGAGGCCTCACCAGAGAGCGGAGCGCATACTAGAGGCCTCACCAGAGAGCGGAGCGCACACTAGAGGCCTCACCAGAGAGCGGAGCGCACACTAGTCGCCTCACTATAGAGCGGAGCGCACACTAGACGCCTCACCAGAGAGCGGAGCGCATACTAGAGGCCTCAACAGAGAGCGGAGCGCACACAAGAGGCCTCACCAGAGAGCGGAGCGCACACTAGAGGCCTCACCAGAGAGCGGAGCGCACACTAGAGGCCTCACAAGAGAGTGGAGCGCACACTAGACGCCTCACTATAGAGCGGAGCGCACACTAGACGCCTCACTATAGAGCAGAGCGCACATTAGACGCCTCACTATAGAGCGGAGCGCACACTAGACGCCTCACTATAGAGCGGAGCGCACACTAGACGCCTCACCAGAGAGCGGAGCGCACACTAGAGGCCTCACTATAGAGCGGAGCGAACACTAGACGCCTCACCAGAGAGCGGAGCGCACACTAGACTCCTCACTATAGAGCGGAGCGCACACTAGACGCCTCACTATAGAGCGGAGCGCACACTAGACGCCTCACCAGAGAGCGGAGCGCACACTAGACGCCTCACCAGAGAGCGGAGCACACACTAGACGCCTCACTATAGAGCGGAGCGCACACTAGACGCCTCACCAGAGAGCGGAGCGCACACTAGACGCCTCACCAGAGAGCGGAGCACATACTAGACTCCTCACTATAGAGCGGAGCGCACACTAGAGGCCTCACCAGAGAACGGAGCGCACACTAGACGCCTCACTATAGAGAGGAGCGCACACGCCTCACCAGAGAGCGGAGCGCACACTAGACGCCTCACCAGAGAGCGGAGCGCACACTAGACGCCTCACTATAGAGCGGAGCGCACACTAGACGCCTCACCAGAGAGCGGAGCGCACACTAGACGCCTCACTATAGAGCGGAGCGCACACTAGACGCCTCACCAGAGAGAGGAGCGCACACTAGACGCCTCACCAGAGAGCAGAGCGCACACTAGACGCCTCACTATAGAGCGGAGCGCACACTAGACGCCTCACCAGAGAGCGGAGCACACACTAGACGCCTCACTATAGAGCGGAGCGCACACTAGACGCCTCACCAGAGAGCGGAGCGCACACTAGACGCCTCACCAGAGAGAGGAGCGCACACTAGACGCCTCACTATAGAGCGGAGCGCACACTAGACGCCTCACTATAGAGCGGAGCGCACACAAGAGGCCTCACCAGAGAGCGGAGCGCATACTAGACGCCTCACTATAGAGCGGAGCGCACACTAGACGCCTCACCAGAGAGAGGAGCGCACACTAGACGCCTCACCAGAGAGCGGAGCGCACACTAGACACCTCACCAGAGAGCAGAGCGCACACTAGAGGCCTCACCAGAGAGCGGAGCGCACACTAGTCACCTCACTATAGAGCGGAGCGCACACTAGACGCCTCACTATAGAGCAGAGCGCAAACTAGACGCCTCACTATAGAGCAGAGCGCACACTAGACGCCTCACCAGAGAGCGGAGCGCACACTAGACGCCTCACAAGAGAGCGGAGCGCACACTAGAGGCCTCACCAGAGAGCGGACCGCACACTAGACGCCTCACTATATAGCGGAGCGCACACTAGACGCCTCACCAGAGAGCGGAGCGCACACTAGACTCCTCACTATAGAGCGGAGCGCACACTAGACGCCTCACTATAGAGCGGAGCGCACACTAGACTCCTCACTATAGAGCGGAGCGCACACTAGACTCCTCACTATAGAGCGGAGCGCACACTAGACGCCTCACTATAGAGCGGAGCGCACACTAGACTCCTCACTATAGAGCGGAGCGCACACTAGACGCCTCACTATAGAGCGGAGCGCACACTAGACGCCTCACCAGAGAGCGGAGCGCACACTAGACGCCTCACCAGAGAGCGGAGCGCACACTAGAGGCCTCACCAGAGAGCGGAGCGCACACTAGAGGCCTCACCAGAGAGCGGAGCGCACACTAGAGGCCTCACCAAAGAGCGGAGCGCACACTAGAGGCCTCACCAGAGAGCGGAGCGCAAAATAGACGTCTCACTATAGAGCGGAGCGCACACTAGAGGCCTCACCAGAGAGCGGAGCGCACACTAGACGCCTCACCAGAGAGCGGAGCGCACACTAGACGCCTCACTATAGAGCGGAGCGCACACTAGACGCCTCACCAGAGAGCGGAGCGCACACTAGACGCCTCACTATAGAGCGGAGCGAACACTAGACGCCTCACCCGAGAGCGGAGCGCACACTAGACTCCTCACTATAGAGCGGAGCGCACACTAGACGCCTCACTATAGAGCGGAGCGCACACTAGACGCCTCACCAGAGAGCGGAGCGCACACTAGACGCCTCACCAGAGAGCGGAGCACACACTAGACGCCTCACTATAGAGTGGAGCGCACACTAGATGCCTCACCAAAGAGCGGAGCGCACAATAGACGCCTCACTATAGAGCGGAGCGAACACTAGACGCCTCACCCGAGAGCGGAGCACACACTAGACTCCTCACTATAGAGCGGAGCGCACACTAGACTCCTCACCAGAGAGCGGAGCGCACACTAGACGCCTCATTATAGAGCGGAGCGCACACTAGACGCCTCACTATAGAGCGGAGCGCATACTAGACGCCTCACTATAGAGCGGAGCGCACACTAGACGCCTCACTATAGAGCTGAGCGCACACTAGACGCCTCACTATAGAGCGGAGCGCATACTAGAGGCCTCACTATAGAGCGGAGCGCACACTAGATGCCTCACTATAGAGCTGAGCGCACACTAGACGCCTCACTATAGAGCGGAGCGCATACTAGAGGCCTCACCAGAGAGCGGAGCGCACACTAGACGCCTCACCAGAGAGCGGAGCGCACACTAGACGCCTCACTATAGAGCGGAGCGCACACTAGACGCCTCACCAGAGAGAGGAGCGCACACTAGACGCCTCACTATAGAGCAGAGCGCACACTAGACGCCTCACTATAAAGCGGAGCGCACACTAGACGCCTCACCAGAGAGCGGAGCGCACACTAGACGCCTCACTATAGAGCGGAGCGCACACTAGACGCCTCACCAGAGAGCGGAGCGCACACTAGACGCCTCACCAGAGAGAGGAGCGCACACTAGACGCCTCAATATAGAGCGGAGCGCACACTAGACGCCTCACTATAGAGCGGAGCGCACACTAGAGGCCTCACCAGAGAGCGGAGCGCACACTAGACGCCTCACTATAGAGCGGAGCGCACACTAGACGCCTCACCAGAGAGAGGAGCGCACACTAGACGCCTCACCAGAGAGCGGAGCGCACACTAGACACCTCACCAGAGAGCGGAGCGCACACTAGACGCCTCACCAGAGAGCGGAGCACACACTAGACGCCTCACTATAGAGCGGAGCGCACACTAGACGCCTCACTATAGAGCGGAGCGCACACTAGACGCCTCACTATAGAGCGGAGCGCACACTAGACGCCTCACCAGAGAGCGGAGCGCACACTAGACGCCTCACCAGAGAGCGGAGCGCACACTAGACGCCTCACTATAGAGCAGAGCGCACACTAGAGGCCTCACCAGAGAGCGGAGCGCACACTAGACGCCTCACTATAGAGCGGAGCGCACACTAGACGCCTCACTATAGAGCAGAGCGCACACTAGACGCCTCACTATAGAGCAGAGCGCACACTAGACGCCTCACCAGAGAGCGGAGCGCACACTAGACGCCTCACCAGAGAGCGGAGCGCACACTAGACGCCTCACCAGAGAGCGGAGCGCACACTAGACGCCTCACTATAGAGCGGAGCGCACACTAGACGCCTCACCAGAGAGCGGAGCGCACACTAGACGCCTCACCAGAGAGCGGAGCGCACACTAGACGCCTCACCAGAGAGCGGAGCCCACACTAGACTCCTCACTATAGAGCGGAGCGCACACTAGACTCCTCACTATAGAGCGGAGCGCACACTAGACTCCTCACTATAGAGCGGAGCGCACACTAGAGGCCTCACCAGAGAGCGGAGCGCACACTAGACGCCTCACTATAGAGCGGAGCGCACACTAGACGCCTCACTATAGAGCGGAGCGCACACTAGACGCCTCACTATAGAGCGGAGCGCACACTAGAGGCCTCACCAGAGAGCGGAGCGCACACTAGACGCCTCACTATAGAGCGGAGCGCACACTAGACGCCTCACTATAGAGCGGAGCGCACACTAGAGGCCTCACTATAGAGCGGAGCGCACACTAGACGCCTCACTATAGAGCGGAACGCACACTAGACGCCTCACCAGAGAGCGGAGCGCACACTAGACGCCTCACCAGAGAGCGGAGCGCACACTAGACGCCTCACTATAGAGCGGAGCGCACACTAGACGCCTCACTATAGAGCGGAGCGCACACTAGACGCCTCACCAGAGAGCAGAGCGCACACTAGACGCCTCACCAGAGAGCGGAGCGCACACTAGACGCCTCACTATAGAGCGGAGCGCACACTAGACGCCTCACCAGAGAGCGGAGCACACACTAGACGCCTCACTATAGAGCGGAGCGCACACTAGAGGCCTCACTATAGAGCGGAGCGCACACTAGAGGCCTCACCAGAGAGCGGAGCGCACACTAGACGCCTCACTATAGAGCGGAGCGCACACTAGAGGCCTCACTATAGAGCGGAGCGCACACTAGACGCCTCACTATAGAGCGGAGCGCACACTAGAGGCCTCACCAGAGAGCGGAGCGCACACTAGACGCCTCACTATAGAGCGGAGCGCACACTAGAGGCCTCACCAGAGAGCGGAGCGCACACTAGACGCCTCACCAGAGAGCGGAGCGCACACTAGAGGCCTCACCAGAGAGCAGAGCGCATACTAAAGGCCTCACCAGAGAGCGGAGCGCACACTAGAGGCCTCACCAGAGAGCGGAGCGCACACTAGAGGCCTCACCAGAGAGCGGAGCGCACACTAGACGCCTCACTATAGAGCGGAGCGCACACTAGAGGCCTCACCAGAGAGCGGAGCGCACACTAGACGCCTCACCAGAGAGCGGAGCGCACACTAGACGCCTCACCAGAGAGCGGAGCGCACACTAGACGCCTCAACAGAGAGCGGAGCGCACACTAGACGCCTCACCAGAGAGCGGAGCGCACACTAGACGCCTCACTATAGAGCGGAGCGCACACTAGAGGCCTCACCAGAGAGCGGAGCGCACACTAGACGCCTCACCAGAGAGCGGAGCGCACACAAGAGGCCTCACCAGAGAGCGGAGCGCACACTAGAGGCCTCACCAGAGAGCGGAGCGCACACTAGACGCCTCACTATAGAGCGGAGCGCACACTAGACGCCTCACTATAGAGCGGAGCGCACACTAGACGCCTCACTATAGAGCGGAGCGCATACTAGATGCCTCACTATAGAGCGGAGCGCACACTAGACGCCTCACCAGAGAGCGGAGCGCACACTAGAGGCCTCACTATAGAGCGGAGCGAACACTAGACGCCTCACCAGAGAGCGGAGCGCACACTAGACGCCTCACCAGAGAGCGGAGCGCACACTAGACGCCTCACTATAGAGCGGAGCGCACACTAGACGCCTCACCAGAGAGCGGAGCGCACACTAGACGCCTCACCAGAGAGCGGAGCGCACACTAGACTCCTCACTATAGAGCGGAGCGCACACTAGACGCCTCACCAGAGAGCGGAGCGCACACTAGACGCTTCACTATAGAGCGGAGCGCACACTAGACGCCTCACTATAGAGCTGAGCGCACACTAGACGCCTCACTATAGAGCGGAGCGCATACTAGAGGCCTCACTATAGAGCGGAGCGCACACTAGACGCCTCACTATAGAGCTGAGCGCACACTAGACGCCTCACTACAGAGCGGAGCGCACACTAGAGGCCTCACTATAGAGCGGAGCGCACACTAGACGCCTCACTATAGAGCTGAGCGCACACTAGACGCCTCACTATAGAGCTGAGCGCACACTAGAGGCCTCACTATAGAGCGGAGCGCACACTAGACGCCTCACTATAGAGCGGAGCGCACACTAGACACCTCACCAGAGAGCGAAGCGCACACTAGACGCCTCACCAGAGAGCGGAGCGCACACTAGACGCCTCACCAGAGAGCGGAGCGCACACTAGACGCCTCAGCAGAGAGTGGAGCGCACACTAGACTCCTCACTATAGAGCGGAGCGCACACTAGACACCTCACTATAGAGCGGAGCGCACACTAGACGCCTCACTATAGAGCGGAGCGCACACTAGACGCCTCACCAGAGAGCGGAGCACACACTAGACGCCTCACTATAGAGCGGAGCGCACACTAGACTCCTCACTATAGAGCGGAGCGCACACTAGACGTCTCACCAGAGAGCGGAGCGCACACTAGACGCCTCACTATAGAGCGGAGCGCACACTAGACGTCTCACCAGAGAGCGGAGCGCACACTAGACGCCTCACTATAGAGCGGAGCGCACACTAGACACCTCACTATAGAGCGGAGCGCACACTAGACTCTTCACTATAGAGCGGAGCGCACACTAGACTCCTCACTATAGAGCGGAGCGCACACTAGACACCTCACTATAGAGCGGAGCGCACACTAGACTCTTCACTATAGAGCGGAGCGCACACTAGACTCCTCACTATAGAGCGGAGCGCACACTAGACGCCTCACTATAGAGCGGAGCGCACACTAGACTCCTCACTATAGAGCGGAGCGCACACTAGACACCTCACTATAGAGCGGAGCGCACACTAGACTCCTCACTATAGAGCGGAGCGCACACTAGACTCCTCACTATAGAGCGGAGCGCAAACTAGACGCCTCACTATAGAGCGGAGCGCACACTAGACGCCTCACTATAGAGCGGAGCGCACACTAGACGCCTCACTATAGAGCGGAGCGCACACTAGACGCCTCACTATAGAGCGGAGCGCACACTAGACGCCTCACTATAGAGCGGAGCGCACACTAGACTCCTCACTATAGAGCGGAGCGCACACTAGACACCTCACTATAGAGCGGAGCGCACACTAGACTCCTCACTATAGAGCGGAGCGCACACTAGACGCCTCACCAGAGAGCGGAGCGCACACTAGACTCCTCACTATAGAGCGGAGCGCACACTAGAGGCCTCACTATAGAGCGGAGCGCACACTAGACGCCTCACCAGAGAGCGGAGCGCACACTAGACGCCTCAATATAGAGCGGAGCGCACACTGGACGCCTCACTATAGAGCGGAACGCACACTAGACGCCTCACTATAGAGCGGAGCGCACACTAGACGCCTCACCAGAGAGCGGAGCGCACACTAGACGCCTCACCAGAGAGCAGAGCGCACACTAGACGCCTCACCAGAGAGCGGAGCGCACACTAGACGCCTCACTATAGAGCGGAGCGCACACTAGACGCCTCACCAGAGAGCGGAGCACACACTAGACGCCTCACTATAGAGCGGAGCGCACACTAGAGGCCTCACTATAGAGCGGAGCGCACACTAGAGGCCTCACCAGAGAGCGGAGCGCACACTAGACGCCTCACTATAGAGCGGAGCGCACACTAGACGCCTCACTATAGAGCGGAGCGCACACTAGACGCCTCACTATAGAGCGGAGCGCACACTAGAGGCCTCACCAGAGAGCGGAGCGCACACTAGACGCCTCACTATAGAGCGGAGCGCACACTAGAGGCCTCACTAGAGAGCGGAGCGCACACTAGACGCCTCACCAGAGAGCGGAGCGCACACTAGAGGCCTCACCAGAGAGCAGAGCGCATACTAAAGGCCTCACCAGAGAGCGGAGCGCACACTAGAGGCCTCACCAGAGAGCGGAGCGCACACTAGAGGCCTCACCAGAGAGCGGAGCGCACACTAGACGCCTCACTATAGAGCGGAGCGCACACTAGAGGCCTCACCAGAGAGCGGAGCGCACACTAGACGCCTCACCAGAGAGCGGAGCGCACACTAGACGCCTCACCAGAGAGCGGAGCGCACACTAGACGCCTCACCAGAGAGCGGAGCGCACACTAGACGCCTCACCAGAGAGCGGAGCGCACACTAGACGCCTCACTATAGAGCGGAGCGCACACTAGAGGCCTCACCAGAGAGCGGAGCGCACACTAGACGCCTCACCAGAGAGCGGAGCGCACACAAGAGGCCTCACCAGAGAGCGGAGCGCACACTAGAGGCCTCACCAGAGAGCGGAGCGCACACTAGACGCCTCACTATAGAGCGGAGCGCACACAAGACGCCTCACTATAGAGCGGAGCGCACACTAGACGCCTCACTATAGAGCGGAGCGCATACTAGATGCCTCACTATAGAGCGGAGCGCACACTAGACGCCTCACCAGAGAGCGGAGCGCACACTAGAGGCCTCACTATAGAGCGGAGCGAACACTAGACGCCTCACCAGAGAGCGGAGCGCACACTAGACGCCTCACCAGAGAGCGGAGCGCACACTAGACGCCTCACTATAGAGCGGAGCGCACACTAGACGCCTCACCAGAGAGCGGAGCGCACACTAGACGCCTCACCAGAGAGCGGAGCGCACACTAGACTCCTCACTATAGAGCGGAGCGCACACTAGACGCCTCACCAGAGAGCGGAGCGCACACTAGACGCCTCACTATAGAGCGGAGCGCACACTAGACGCCTCACTATAGAGGTGAGCGCACACTAGACGCCTCACTATAGAGCGGAGCGCATACTAGAGGCCTCACTATAGAGCGGAGCGCACACTAGACGCCTCACTATAGAGCTGAGCGCACACTAGACGCCTCACTATAGAGCGGAGCGCACACTAGAGGCCTCACTATAGAGCGGAGCGCACACTAGACGCCTCACTATAGAGCTGAGCGCACACTAGACGCCTCACTATAGAGCGGAGCGCACACTAGAGGCCTCACTATAGAGCGGAGCGCACACTAGACGCCTCACTATAGAGCGGAGCGCACACTAGACACCTCACCAGAGAGCGGAGCGCACACTAGACGCCTCACCAGAGAGCGGAGCGCACACTTGACGCCTCACCAGAGAGCGGAGCGCACACTAGACGCCTCACCAGAGAGCGGAGCGCACACTAGACTCCTCACTATAGAACGGAGCGCACACTAGACGCCTCACTATAGAGCGGAGCGCACACTAGACGCCTCACTATAGAGCGGAGCGCACACTAGACGCCTCACCAGAGAGCGGAGCGCACACTAGACTCCTCACTATAGAGCGGAGCGCACACTAGACGTCTCACCAGAGAGCGGAGCGCACACTAGACGCCTCACTATAGAGCGGAGCGCACACTAGACGTCTCACCAGAGAGCGGAGCGCACACTAGACGCCTCACTATAGAGCGGAGCGCACACTAGACGCCTCACTATAGAGCGGAGCGCACACTAGACTCCTCACTATAGAGCGGAGCGCACACTAGACACCTCACTATAGAGCGGAGCGCACACTAGACTCTTCATTATAGAGCGGAGCGCACACTAGACGCCTCACTATAGAGCGGAGCGCACACTAGACTCCTCACTATAGAGCGGAGCGCACACTAGACACCTCACTATAGAGCGGAGCGCACACTAGACTCCTCACTATAGAGCGGAGCGCACACTAGACTCCTCACTATAGAGCGGAGCGCACACTAGACGCCTCACTATAGAGCGGAGCGCACACTAGACGCCTCACTATAGAGCGGAGCGCACACTAGACGCCTCACTATAGAGCGGAGCGCACACTAGACGCCTCACTATAGAGCGGAGCGCACACTAGACGCCTCACTATAGAGCGGAGCGCACACTAGACTCCTCACTATAGAGCGGAGCGCACACTAGACACCTCACTATAGAGCGGAGCGCACACTAGACTCCTCACTATAGAGCGGAGCGCACACTAGACGCCTCACCAGAGAGCGGAGCGCACACTAGACTCCTCACTATAGAGCGGAGCGCACACTAGAGGCCTCACTATAGAGCGGAGCGCACACTAGACGCCTCACCAGAGAGCGGAGCGCACACTAGACGCCTCACTATAGAGCGAAGCGCACACTAGACGCCTCACTATAGAGCGGAACGCACACTAGACGCCTCACTATAGAGCGGAGCGCACACTAGACGCCTCACTATAGAGCGGAGCGCACACTAGACGCCTCACCAGAGAGCGGAGCGCACACTAGAGGCCTCACCAGAGAGCGGAGCGCACACTAGACGCCTCACTATAGAGCGGAGCGCACACTAGACGCCTCACTATAGAGCGGAGCGCACACTAGACGCCTCACTATAGAGCGGAGCGCACAATAGACACCTCAATATAGAGCGGAGCGCACACTAGAGGCCTCACTATAGAGCGGAGCGCACACTAGAGGCCTCACCAGAGAGCGGAGCGCACACTAGACGCCTCACTATAGAGCGGAGCGCACACTAGACGCCTCACTATAGAGCGGAGCGCACACTAGACTCCTCACTATAGAGCGGAGCGCACACTAGACGCCTCACCAGAGAGCGGAGCGCACACTAGACGCCTCACTATAGAGCAGAGCGCACACTAGACGCCTCACTATAGAGCGGAGCGCACACTAGACGCCTCACTATAGAGCGGAGCGCACACTAGACTCCTCACTATAGAGCGGAGCGCACACTAGACGCCTCACTATAGAGCGGAGCGCACACTAGACGCCTCACTATAGAGCGGAGCGCACACTAGACGCCTCACCAGAGAGAGGAGCGCACACTAGACTCCTCACTATAGAGCGGAGCGCACACTAGACGCCTCACTATAGAGCGGAGCGCACACTAGACGCCTCACTATAGAGCGGAGCGCACACTAGACGCCTCACTATAGAGCAGAGCGCACACTAGACGCCTCACTACAGAGCGGAGCGCACACTAGACTCCTCACTATAGAGCGGAGCGCACACTAGACGCCTCACTATAGAGCAGAGCGCACACTAGACGCCTCACTATAGAGCGGAGCGCACACTAGACTCCTCACTATAGAGCGGAGCGCACACTAGACGCCTCACTATAGAGCGGAGCGCACACTAGACGCCTCACTATAGAGCAGAGCGCACACTAGACGCCTCACTATAGAGCGGAGCGCACACTAGACTCCTCACTATAGAGCGGAGCGCACACTAGACGCCTCACTATAGAGCAGAGCGCACACTAGACGCCTCACTATAGAGCAGAGCGCACACTAGACTCCTCACTATAGAGCAGAGCGCACACTAGACGTCTCACTATAGAGCGGAGCGCACACTAGACTCCTCACTATAGAGCGGAGCGCACACTAGACGCCTCACTATAGAGCGGAGCGCACACTAGACGCCTCACTATAGAGCGGAGCGCACACTAGACGCCTCACTATGGAGCGGAGCGCACACTAGACGCCTCACTATAGAGCGGAGCGCACACTAGACGCCTCACTATGGAGCGGAGCGCACACTAGACGCCTCACTATAGAGCGGAGCGCACACTAGACGCCTCACTATAGAGCGGAGCGCACACTAGACGCCTCACTATAGAGCGGAGCGCACACTAGACGCCTCACTATAGAGCGGAGCGCACACTAGACGCCTCACCAGAGAGCGGAGCGCACACTAGAGGCCTCACCAGAGAGCGGAGCGCACACTAGACGCCTCACTATAGAGCGGAGCGCACACTAGACGCCTCACTATAGAGCGGAGCGCACACTAGACGCCTCACTATAGAGCGGAGCGCACAATAGACACCTTAATATAGAGCGGAGCGCACACTAGAGGCCTCACTATAGAGCGGAGCGCACACTAGAGGCCTCACCAGAGAGCGGAGCGCACACTAGACGCCTCACTATAGAGCGGAGCGCACACTAGACGCCTCACTATAGAGCGGAGCGCACACTAGACTCCTCACTATAGAGCGGAGCGCACACTAGACGCCTCACTATAGAGCGGAGCGCACACTAGACGCCTCACTATAGAGCAGAGCGCACACTAGACGCCTCACTATAGAGCGGAGCGCACACTAGACGCCTCACTATAGAGCGGAGCGCACACTAGACTCCTCACTATAGAGCGGAGCGCACACTAGACGCCTCACTATAGAGCGGAGCGCACACTAGACGCCTCACTATAGAGCGGAGCGCAAATTAGACGCCTCACCAGAGAGAGGAGCGCACACTAGACGCCTCACTATAGAGCGGAGTGCACACTAGACGCCTCACTATAGAGCGGAGCGCACACTAGACGCCTCACCAGAGAGCGGAGCGCACACTAGACGCTTCACTATAGAGCGGAGCGCACACTAGACGCCTCACTATAGAGCTGAGCGCACACTAGATGCCTCACTATAGAGCGGAGCGCATACTAGAGGCCTCACTATAGAGCGGAGCGCACACTAGACGCCTCACTATAGAGCTGAGCGCACACTAGACGCCTCACTACAGAGCGGAGCGCACACTAGAGGCCTCACTATAGAGCGGAGCGCACACTAGACGCCTCACTATAGAGCTGAGCGCACACTAGACGCCTCACTATAGAGCTGAGCGCACACTAGAGGCCTCACTATAGAGCGGAGCGCACACTAGACACCTCACTATAGAGCGGAGCGCACACTAGACACCTCACCAGAGAGCGGAGCGCACACTAGACGCCTCACCAGAGAGCGGAGCGCACACTAGACGCCTCACCAGAGAGCGGAGCGCACACTAGACTCCTCACTATAGAGCGGAGCGCACACTAGACACCTCACTATAGAGCGGAGCGCACACTAGACGCCTCACTATAGAGCGGAGCGCACACTAGACGCCTCACCAGAGAGCGGAGCGCACACTAGACGCCTCACTATAGAGCGGAGCGCACACTAGACTCCTCACTATAGAGCGGAGCGCACACTAGACGTCTCACCAGAGAGCGGAGCGCACACTAGACGCCTCACTATAGAGCGGAGCGCACACTAGACGTCTCACCAGAGAGCGGAGCGCACACTAGACGCCTCACTATAGAGCGGAGCGCACACTAGACGCCTCACTATAGAGCGGAGCGCACACTAGACTCCTCACTATAGAGCGGAGCGCACACTAGACACCTCACTATAGAGCGGAGCGCACACTAGACTCTTCACTATAGAGCGGAGCGCACACTAGACTCCTCACTATAGAGCGGAGCGCACACTAGACGCCACACTATAGAGCGGAGCGCACACTAGACTCCTCACTATAGAGCGGAGCGCACACTAGACACCTCACTATAGAGCGGAGCGCACACTAGACTCCTCACTATAGAGCGGAGCGCACACTAGACTCCTCACTATAGAGCGGAGCGCAAACTAGACGCCTCACTATAGAGCGGAGCGCACACTAGACGCCTCACTATAGAGCGGAGCGCACACTAGACGCCTCACTATAGAGCGGAGCGCACACTAGACGCCTCACTATAGAGCGGAGCGCACACTAGACGCCTCACTATAGAGCGGAGCGCACACTAGACTCCTCACTATAGAGCGGAGCGCACACTAGACACCTCACTATAGAGCGGAGCGCACACTAGACTCTTCACTATAGAGCGGAGCGCACACTAGACGCCTCACCAGAGAGCGGAGCGCACACTAGACTCCTCACTATAGAGCGGAGCGCACACTAGACACCTCACTATAGAGCGGAGCGCACACTAGACTCCTCACTATAGAGCGGAGCGCACACTAGACGCCTCACCAGAGAGCGGAGCGCACACTAGACGCCTCACTATAGAGCGGAGCGCACACTAGACGCCTCACTATAGAGCGGAACGCACACTAGACGCCTCACTATAGAGCGGAGCGCACACTAGACGCCTCACCAGAGAGCGGAGCGCACACTAGACGCCTCACCAGAGAGCAGAGCGCACACTAGACGCCTCACCAGAGAGCGGAGCGCACACTAGACGCCTCACTATAGAGCGGAGCGCACACTAGACGCCTCACCAGAGAGCGGAGCACACACTAGACGCCTCACTATAGAGCGGAGCGCACACTAGAGGCCTCACTATAGAGCGGAGCGCACACTAGAGGCCTCACCAGAGAGCGGAGCGCACACTAGACGCCTCACTATAGAGCGGAGCGCACACTAGACGCCTCACTATAGAGCGGAGCGCACACTAGAGGCCTCACCAGAGAGCGGAGCGCACACTAGACGCCTCACTATAGAGCGGAGCGCACACTAGAGGCCTCACCAGAGAGCGGAGCGCACACTAGACGCCTCACCAGAGAGCGGAGCGCACACTAGAGGCCTCACCAGAGAGCAGAGCGCACACTAGACGCCTCACTATAGAGCGGAGCGCACACTAGACGCCTCACTACAGAGCGGAGCGCACACTAGAGGCCTCACTATAGAGCGGAGCGCACACTAGACGCCTCACTATAGAGCTGAGCGCACACTAGAGGCCTCACTATAGAGCGGAGCGCACACTAGACGCCTCACTATAGAGCGGAGCGCACACTAGACACCTCACCAGAGAGCGGAGCGCACACTAGACGCCTCACCAGAGAGCGGAGCGCACACTAGACGCCTCACCAGAGAGCGGAGCGCACACTAGACTCCTCACTATAGAGCGGAGCGCACACTAGACACCTCACTATAGAGCGGAGCGCACACTAGACGCCTCACTATAGAGCGGAGCGCACACTAGACGCCTCACCAGAGAGCGGAGCGCACACTAGACGCCTCACTATAGAGCGGAGCGCACACTAGACTCCTCACTATAGAGCGGAGCGCACACTAGACGTCTCACCAGAGAGCGGAGCGCACACTAGACGCCTCACTATAGAGCGGAGCGCACACTAGACGTCTCACCAGAGAGCGGAGCGCACACTAGACGCCTCACTATAGAGCGGAGCGCACACTAGACGCCTCACTATAGAGCGGAGCGCACACTAGACTCCTCACTATAGAGCGGAGCGCACACTAGACACCTCACTATAGAGCGGAGCGCACACTAGACTCTTCACTATAGAGCGGAGCGCACACTAGACTCCTCACTATAGAGCGGAGCGCACACTAGACGCCTCACTATAGAGCGGAGCGCACACTAGACTCCTCACTATAGAGCGGAGCGCACACTAGACACCTCAGTATAGAGCGGAGCGCACACTAGACTCCTCACTATAGAGCGGAGCGCACACTAGACTCCTCACTATAGAGCGGAGCGCAAACTAGACGCCTCACTATAGAGCGGAGCGCACACTAGACGCCTCACTATAGAGCGGAGCGCACACTAGACGCCTCACTATAGAGCGGAGCGCACACTAGACGCCTCACTATAGAGCGGAGCGCACACTAGACGCCTCACTATAGAGCGGAGCGCACACTAGACTCCTCACTATAGAGCGGAGCGCACACTAGACACCTCACTATAGAGCGGAGCGCACACTAGACTCCTCACTATAGAGCGTAGCGCACACTAGACGCCTCACCAGAGAGCGGAGCGCACACTAGACTCCTCACTAAAGAGCGGAGCGCACACTAGAGGCCTCACTATAGAGCGGAGCGCACACTAGACGCCTCACCAGAGAGCGGAGCGCACACTAGACGCCTCACTATAGAGCGGAGCGCACACTAGACGCCTCACTATAGAGCGGAACGCACACTAGACGCCTCACTATAGAGCGGAGCGCACACTAGACGCCTCACCAGAGAGCGGAGCGCACACTAGACGCCTCACCAGAGAGCAGAGCGCACACTAGACGCCTCACCAGAGAGCGGAGCGCACACTAGACGCCTCACTATAGAGCGGAGCGCACACTAGACGCCTCACCAGAGAGCGGAGCACACACTAGACGCCTCACTATAGAGCGGAGCGCACACTAGAGGCCTCACTATAGAGCGGAGCGCACACTAGAGGCCTCACCAGAGAGCGGAGCGCACACTAGACGCCTCACTATAGAGCGGAGCGCACACTAGACGCCTCACTATAGAGCGGAGCGCACACTAGAGGCCTCACCAGAGAGCGGAGCGCACACTAGACGCCTCACTATAGAGCGGAGCGCACACTAGAGGCCTCACCAGAGAGCGGAGCGCACACTAGACGCCTCACCAGAGAGCGGAGCGCACACTAGAGGCCTCACCAGAGAGCAGAGCGCATACTAAAGGCCTCACCAGAGAGCGGAGCGCACACTAGAGGCCTCACCAGAGAGCGGAGCGCACACTAGAGGCCTCACCAGAGAGCGGAGCGCACACTAGACGCCTCACTATAGAGCGGAGCGCACACTAGAGGCCTCACCAGAGAGCGGAGCGCACACTAGACGCCTCACCAGAGAGCGGAGCGCACACTAGACGCCTCACCAGAGAGCGGAGCGCACACTAGACGCCTCACCAGAGAGCGGAGCGCACACTAGACGCCTCACCAGAGAGCGGAGCGCACACTAGACGCCTCACTATAGAGCGGAGCGCACACTAGAGGCCTCACCAGAGAGCGGAGCGCACACTAGACGCCTCACCAGAGAGCGGAGCGCACACAAGAGGCCTCACCAGAGAGCGGAGCGCACACTAGAGGCCTCACCAGAGAGCGGAGCGCACACTAGACGCCTCACTATAGAGCGGAGCGCACACAAGACGCCTCACTATAGAGCGGAGCGCACACTAGACGCCTCACTATAGAGCGGAGCGCATACTAGATGCCTCACTATAGAGCGGAGCGCACACTAGACGCCTCACCAGAGAGCGGAGCGCACACTAGAGGCCTCACTATAGAGCGGAGCGAACACTAGACGCCTCACCAGAGAGCAGAGCGCACACTAGACGCCTCACCAGAGAGCGGAGCGCACACTAGACGCCTCACTATAGAGCGGAGCGCACACTAGACGCCTCACCAGAGAGCGGAGCGCACACTAGACGCCTCACCAGAGAGCGGAGCGCACACTAGACTCCTCACTATAGAGCGGAGCGCACACTAGACGCCTCACCAGAGAGCGGAGCGCACACTAGACGCCTCACTATAGAGCGGAGCGCAAACTAGACGCCTCACTATAGAGGTGAGCGCACACTAGACGCCTCACTATAGAGCGGAGCGCATACTAGAGGCCTCACTATAGAGCGGAGCGCACACTAGACGCCTCACTATAGAGCTGAGCGCACACTAGACGCCTCACTATAGAGCGGAGCGCACACTAGAGGCCTCACTATAGAGCGGAGCGCACACTAGACGCCTCACTATAGAGCTGAGCGCACACTAGACGCCTCACTATAGAGCTGAGCGCACACTAGAGGCCTCACTATAGAGCGGAGCGCACACTAGACGCCTCACTATAGAGCGGAGCGCACACTAGACACCTCACCAGAGAGCGGAGCGCACACTAGACGCCTCACCAGAGAGCGGAGCGCACACTAGACGCCTCACCAGAGAGCGGAGCGCACACTAGACTCCTCACTATAGAACGGAGCGCACACTAGACGCCTCACTATAGAGCGGAGCGCACACTAGACGCCTCACTATAGAGCGGAGCGCACACTAGACGCCTCACCAGAGAGCGGAGCGCACACTAGACTCCTCACTATAGAGCGGAGCGCACACTAGACGCCTCACTATAGAGCGGAGCGCACACTAGACTCCTCACTATAGAGCGGAGCGCACACTAGACGCCTCACTATAGAGCGGAGCGCACACTAGACTCCTCACTATAGAGCGGAGCGCACACTAGACACCTCACTATAGAGCGGAGCGCACACTAGACTCCTCACTATAGAGCGGAGCGCACACTAGACTCCTCACTATAGAGCGGAGCGCACACTAGACGCCTCACTATAGAGCGGAGCGCACACTAGACGCCTCACTATAGAGCGGAGCGCACACTAGACGCCTCACTATAGAGCGGAGCGCACACTAGACGCCTCACTATAGAGCGGAGCGCACACTAGACTCCTCACTATAGAGCGGAGCGCACACTAGACACCTCACTATAGAGCGGAGCGCACACTAGACTCCTCACTATAGAGCGGAGCGCACACTAGACGCCTCACCAGAGAGCGGAGCGCACACTAGACTCCTCACTATAGAGCGGAGCGCACACTAGAGGCCTCACTATAGAGCGGAGCGCACACTAGACGCCTCACCAGAGAGCGGAGCGCACACTAGACGCCTCACTATAGAGCGGAGCGCACACTAGACGCCTCATTATAGAGCGGAACGCACATTAGACGCCTCACTATAGAGCTGAGCGCACACTAGACGCCTCACTATAGAGCGGAGCGCACACTAGACGCCTCACCAGAGAGCGGAGTGCACACTAGAGGCCTCACCAGAGAGCGGAGCGCACACTAGACGCCTCACTATAGAGCGGAGCGCACACTAGACGCCTCACTATAGAGCGGAGCGCACACTAGACGCCTCACTATAGAGCGGAGCGCACAATAGACACCTCAATATAGAGCGGAGCGCACACTAGAGGCCTCACTATAGAGCGGAGCGCACACTAGAGGCCTCACCAGAGAGCGGAGCGCACACTAGACGCCTCACTATAGAGCGGAGCGCACACTAGACGCCTCACTATAGAGCGGAGCGCACACTAGACTCCTCACTATAGAGCGGAGCGCACACTAGACGCCTCACTATAGAGCGGAGCGCACACTAGACGCCTCACTATAGAGCAGAGCGCACACTAGACGCCTCACTATAGAGCGGAGCGCACACTAGACGCCTCACTATAGAGCGGAGCGCACACTAGACTCCTCACTATAGAGCGGAGCGCACACTAGACGCCTCACTATAGAGCGGAGCGCACACTAGACGCCTCACTATAGAGCGGAGCGCACACTAGACGCCTCACCAGAGAGAGGAGCGCACACTAGACGCCTCACTATAGAGCGGAGCGCACACTAGACGCCTCACTATAGAGCGGAGCGCACACTAGACGCCTCACTATAGAGCAGAGCGCACACTAGACGCCTCACTACAGAGCGGAGCGCACACTAGACTCCTCACTATAGAGCGGAGCGCACACTAGACGCCTCACTATAGAGCAGAGCGCACACTAGACGCCTCACTATAGAGCGGAGCGCACACTAGACTCCTCACTATAGAGCGGAGCGCACACTAGACGCCTCACTATAGAGCAGAGCGCACACTAGACGCCTCACTATAGAGCAGAGCGCACACTAGACTCCTCACTATAGAGCAGAGCGCACACTAGACGTCTCACTATAGAGCGGAGCGCACACTAGACTCCTCACTATAGAGCGGAGCGCACACTAGACGCCTCACTATAGAGCGGAGCGCACACTAGACGCCTCACTATAGAGCGGAGCGCACACTAGACGCCTCACTATGGAGCGGAGCGCACACTAGACGCCTCACTATAGAGCGGAGCGCACACTAGACGCCTCACTATGGAGCGGAGCGCACACTAGACGCCTCACTATAGAGCGGAGCGCACACTAGACGCCTCACTATAGAGCGGAGCGCACACTAGACGCCTCACTATAGAGCGGAGCGCACACTAGACGCCTCACTATAGAGCGGAGCGCACACTAGACGCCTCACCAGAGAGCGGAGCGCACACTAGAGGCCTCACCAGAGAGCGGAGCGCACACTAGACGCCTCACTATAGAGCGGAGCGCACACTAGACGCCTCACTATAGAGCGGAGCGCACACTAGACGCCTCACTATAGAGCGGAGCGCACAATAGACACCTCAATATAGAGCGGAGCGCACACTAGAGGCCTCACTATAGAGCGGAGCGCACACTAGAGGCCTCACCAGAGAGCGGAGCGCACACTAGACGCCTCACTATAGAGCGGAGCGCACACTAGACGCCTCACTATAGAGCGGAGCGCACACTAGACGCCTCACTATAGAGCAGAGCGCACACTAGACGCCTCACTACAGAGCGGAGCGCACACTAGACTCCTCACTATAGAGCGGAGCGCACACTAGACGCCTCACTATAGAGCAGAGCGCACACTAGACGCCTCACTATAGAGCGGAGCGCACACTAGACGCCTCACTATAGAGCGGAGCGCACACTAGACGCCTCACTATAGAGCGGAGCGCACACTAGACTCCTCACTATAGAGCGGAGCGCACACTAGACGCCTCACTATAGAGCAGAGCGCACACTAGACGCCTCACTATAGAGCAGAGCGCACACTAGACTCCTCACTATAGAGCAGAGCGCACACTAGACGTCTCACTATAGAGCGGAGCGCACACTAGACTCCTCACTATAGAGCGGAGCGCACACTAGACTCCTCACTATAGAGCGGAGCGCACACTAGACGCCTCACTATAGAGCGGAGCGCACACTAGACTCCTCACTATAGAGCGGAGCGCACACTAGACGCCTCACCAGAGAGCGGAGCGCACACTAGACTCCTCACCAGAGAGCGGAGCGCACACTAGACGCCTCACCATAGAGCGGAGCGCACACTAGACGCCTCACTATAGAGCGGAGCGCACACTAGACGCCTCACTATAGAGCGGAGCGCACACTAGACGCCTCACTATAGAGCGGAGCGCACACTAGACGCCTCACTATAGAGCGGAGCGCACACTAGACTCCTCACTATAGAGCGGAGCGCACACTAGACGCCTCACTATAGAGCAGAGCGCACACTAGACGCCTCACTATAGAGCGGAGCGCACACTAGACGCCTCACTATAGAGCGGAGCGCACACTAGACGCCTCACTATAGAGCGGAGCGCACACTAGACGCCTCACTATAGAGCGGAGCGCACACTAGACGCCTCACTATAGAGCGGAGCGCACACTAGACGCCTCACTATAGAGCGGAGCGCACACTAGACGCCTCACCAGAGAGCGGAGCGCACACTAGACGCCTCACTATAGAGCGGAGCGCACACTAGACGCCTCACCAGAGAGCGGAGCGCACACTAGACGCCTCACTATAGAGCGGAGCGCACACTAGACGTCTCACTATAGAGCGGAGCGCACACTAGACGCCTCACTACAAAGCGGAGCGCACACTAGACGCCTCACTATAGAGCAGAGCGCACACTAGACGCCTCACTATAGAGCGGAGCGCACAATAGACACCTCAATATAGAGCGGAGCGCACACTAGACGCCTCACTATAGAGCGGAGCGCACACTAGACGCCTCACTATAGAGCGGAGCGCACACTAGACACCTCACTATAGAGCGGAGCGCACACTAGACGCCTCACTATAGAGCGGAGCGCACACTAGACACCTCACTATAGAGCGGAGCGCACACTAGACGCCTCACTATAGAGCGGAGCGCACACTAGACTCCTCACCAGAGAGCGGAGCGCACACTAGACGCCTCACTATAGAGCGGAGCGCACACTAGACGCCTCACTATAGAGCGGAGCGCACACTAGACGCCTCACTATAGAGCGGAGCGCACACTAGACGCCTCACCAGAGAGCGGAGCGCACACTAGACGCCTCACTATAGAGCGGAGCGCACACTAGACGCCTCACCAGAGAGCGGAGCGCACACTAGACGCCTCACTATAGAGCGGAGCGCACACTAGACGTCTCACTATAGAGCGGAGCGCACACTAGACGCCTCACTATAGAGCGGAGCGCACACTAGACGTCTCACTATAGAGCGGAGCGCACACTAGACGCCTCACTATAGAGCGGAGCGCACACTAGACGCCTCACTATAGAGCGGAGCGCACACTAGACGTCTCACTATAGAGCGGAGCGCACACTAGACGCCTCACTACAGAGCGGAGCGCACACTAGACGCCTCACTATAGAGCGGAGCGCACACTAGACGCCTCACTATAGAGCGGAGCGCACACTAGACGCCTCACTATAGAGCGGAGCGCACACTAGACGCCTCACTATAGAGCGGAGCGCACACTAGACTCCTCACTATAGAGCAGAGCGCACACTAGACTCCTCACTATAGAGCGGAGCGCACACTAGACGCCTCAAAATAGAGCGGAGCGCACACTAGACTCCTCACTATAGAGCGGAGCGCACAGTAGACTCCTCACTATAGAGCGGAGCGCACACTAGACGCCTCACCAGAGAGCGGAGCGCACACTAGACTCCTCACTATAGAGCAGAGCGCACACTAGACTCCTCACTATAGAGCGGAGCGCACACTAGACGCCTCAAAATAGAGCGGAGCGCACACTAGACTCCTCACTATAGAGCGGAGCGCACACTAGACGCCTCACTACAGAGCGGAGCGCACACTAGACGTCTCACTATAGAGCGGAGCGCACACTAGACGTCTCACTATAGAGCGGAGCGCACACTAGACGCCTCACTACAGAGCGGAGCGCACACTAGACGCCTCACTATAGAGCAGAGCGCACACTAGACGCCTCACTATAGAGCGGAGCGCACAATAGACACCTCAATATAGAGCGGAGCGCACACTAGACGCCTCACTATAGAGCGGAGCGCACAATAGACACCTCAATATAGAGCGGAGCGCACACTAGACGCCTCACTACAGAGCGGAGCGCACACTAGACGCCTCACCAGAGAGCGGAGCGCACACTAGACGCCTCACTATAGAGCGGAGCGCACACTAGACGCCTCACTATAGAGCGGAGCGCACACTAGACTACTCACTATAGAGCGGAGCGCACACTAGACGCCTCACCAGAGAGCGGAGCGCACACTAGACGCCTCACTATAGAGCGGAGCGCACACTAGACGCCTCACTATAGAGCGGAGCGCACACTAGACGCCTCACCAGAGAGCGGAGCGCACACTAGACGCCTCACTATAGAGCGGAGCGCACACTAGAGGCCTCACTATAGAGCGGAGCGCACACTAGACGCCTCACTATAGAGCGGAGCGCACACTAGACGTCTCACTATAGAGCGGAGCGCACACTAGACGCCTCACTATAGAGCGGAGCGCACACTAGACGTCTCACTATAGAGCGGAGCGCACACTAGACGTCTCACTATAGAGCGGAGCGCACACTAGACGCCTCACTATAGAGCGGAGCGCACACTAGACGCCTCACTATAGAGCGGAGCGCACACTAGACGCCTCACTATAGAGCGGAGCGCACACTAGACGCCTCACTATAGAGCGGAGCGCACACTAGACTCCTCACTATAGAGCGGAGCGCACACTAGACGCCTCACTATAGAGCGGAGCGCACACTAGACGCCTCACTATAGAGCGGAGCGCACACTAGACGCCTCACTATAGAGCGGAGCGCACACTAGACGCCTCACCAGAGAGTGGAGCGCACACTAGACGCCTCACTATAGAGCGGAGCGCACACTAGACGCCTCACTATAGAGCGGAGCGCACACTAGACGCCTCACTATAGAGCGGAGCGCACACTAGACGCCTCACTATAGAGCGGAGCGCACACTAGACGCCTCACTATAGAGCGGAGCGCACACTAGACGCCTCACTATAGAGCGGAGCGCACACTAGACTCCTCACTATAGAGCGGAGCGCACACTAGACGCCTCACTATAGAGCGGAGCGCACACTAGACGCCTCACTATAGAGCGGAGCGCACACTAGACGCCTCACTATAGAGCGGAGCGCACACTAGACGCCTCACCAGAGAGTGGAGCGCACACTAGACGCCTCACTATAGAGCGGAGCGCACACTAGACGCCTCACTATAGAGCGGAGCGCACACTAGACGCCTCACTATAGAGCGGAGCGCACACTAGACGCCTCACTATAGAGCGGAGCGCACACTAGACGCCTCACTATAGAGCGGAGCGCACACTAGACGCCTCACTATAGAGCGGAGCGCACACTAGACGCCTCACTATAGAGCGGAGCGCACACTAGACGCCTCACTATAGAGCGGAGCGCACACTAGACACCTCACCAGAGAGCGGAGCGCACACTAGACTCCTCACCAGAGAGAGGAGCGCACACTAGACTCCTCACTATAGAGCGGAGCGCACACTAGACGCCTCACCAGAGAGCGGAGCGCACACTAGACGCCTCACTATAGAGCGGAGCGCACACTAGACGCCTCACTATAGAGCGGAGCGCACACTAGACGCCTCACTATAGAGCGGAGCGCACACTAGACTCCTCACCAGAGAGCGGAGCGCACACTAGACGCCTCACTATAGAGCGGAGCGCACACTAGACGCCTCACTATAGAGCGGAGCGCACACTAGACGCCTCACTATAGAGCGGAGCGCACACTAGACGCCTCACTATAGAGCGGAGCGCACACTAGACGCCTCACTATAGAGCGGAGCGCACACTAGACGCCTCACTATAGAGCGGAGCGCACACTAGACTCCTCACTATAGAGCGGAGCGCACACTAGACTCCTCACTATAGAGCGGAGCGCACACTAGACGCCTCACTATAGAGCGGAGCGCACACTAGACGCCTCACCAGAGAGCGGAGCGCACACTAGACTCCTCACCAGAGAGAGGAGCGCACACTAGACTCCTCACTATAGAGCGGAGCGCACACTAGACGCCTCACTATAGAGCGGAGCGCACACTAGACGCCTCACTATAGAGCGGAGCGCACACTAGACGCCTCACTATAGAGCGGAGCGCACACTAGACGCCTCACCAGAGAGCGGAGCGCACACTAGACGCCTCACTATAGAGCGGAACGCACACTAGACGCCTCACCAGAGAGCGGAGCGCACACTAGACTCCTCACCAGAGAGAGGAGCGCACACTAGACTCCTCACTATAGAGCGGAGCGCACACTAGACGCCTCACTATAGAGCGGAGCGCACACTAGACGCCTCACTATAGAGCGGAGCGCACACTAGACGCCTCACTATAGAGCGGAGCGCACACTAGACGCCTCACCAGAGAGCGGAGCGCACACTAGACGCCTCACTATAGAGCGGAACGCACACTAGACGCCTCACCAGAGAGCGGAGCGCACACTAGACTCCTCACTATAGAGCGGAGCGCACACTAGACGCCTCACTATAGAGCGGAGCGCACACTAGATGCCTCACTATAGAGCGGAGCGCACACTAGACGCCTCACTATAGAGCGGAGCGCACACTAGACGCCTCACTATAGAGCGGAGCGCACACTAGACTCCTCACTATAGAGCGGAGCGCACACTAGACGCCTCACTATAGAGCGGAGCGCACACTAGACGCCTCACTATAGAGCGGAGCGCACACTAGACTCCTCACTATAGAGCGGAGCGCACACTAGACGCCTCACTATAGAGCGGAGCGCACACTAGACTCCTCACTATAGAGCGGAGCGCACACTAGACGCCTCACTATAGAGCGGAGCGCACACTAGACGCCTCACTATAGAGCGGAGCGCACACTAGACTCCTCACTATAGAGCGGAGCGCACACTAGACTCCTCACTATAGAGCGGAGCGCACACTAGACGCCTCACTATAGAGCGGAGCGCACACTAGACGCCTCACTATAGAGCGGAGCGCACACTAGACGCCTCACTATAGAGCGGAGCGCACACTAGACTCCTCACTATAGAGCGGAGCGCACACTAGACGCCTCACTATAGAGCGGAGCGCACACTAGACGCCTCACTATAGAGCGGAGCGCACACTAGACGCCTCACTATAGAGCGGAGCGCACACTAGACTCCTCACTATAGAGCGGAGCGCACACTAGACGCCTCACTATAGAGCGGAGCGCACACTAGACGCCTCACTATAGAGCGGAGCGCACACTAGACACCTCACTATAGAGCGGAGCGCACACTAGACGTCTCACCAGGGAGCGGAGCGCACACTAGACGCCTCACTATAGAGCGGAGCGCACACTAGACGTCTCACCAGGGAGCGGAGCGCACACTAGACGCCTCACTATAGAGCGGAGCGCACACTAGACGCCTCACCAGAGAGCGGAGCGCACACTAGACGCCTCACTATAGAGCGGAGCGCACACTAGAGGCCTCACCAGAGAGCGGAGCGCACACTAGACGCCTCACTATAGAGCGGAGCGCACACTAGACGCCTCACTATAGAGCGGAGCGCACACTAGACGCCTCACTATAGAGCGGAGCGCACACTAGACGCCTCACTATAGAGCGGAGCGCACACTAGACGCCTCACTATAGAGCAGAGCGCACACTAGACTCCTCACTACAGAGCGGAGCGCACACTAGACGCCTCACTATAGAGCGGAGCGCACACTAGACGCCTCACTATAGAGCGGAGCGCACACTAGACGCCTCACTATAGAGCGGAGCGCACACTAGACGCCTCACTATAGAGCGGAGCGCACACTAGACTCCTCACTATAGAGCGGAGCGCACACTAGACGTCTCACTATAGAGCGGAGCGCACACTAGACGCCTCAATATAGAGCGGAGCGCACACTAGACTCCTCACTATAGAGCGGAGCGCACACTAGACGTCTCACTATAGAGCGGAGCGCACACTAGACGCCTCACTATAGAGCGGAGCGCACACTAGACTCCTCACTATAGAGCGGAGCGCACACTAGACGTCTCACTATAGAGCGGAGCGCACACTAGACGCCTCACTATAGAGCGGAGCGCACAATAGACGCCTCACTATAGAGCGGAGCGCACACT
The DNA here is from genome assembly GCF_032444005.1 of Ranitomeya imitator. Taxonomy (NCBI): domain Eukaryota; kingdom Metazoa; phylum Chordata; class Amphibia; order Anura; family Dendrobatidae; genus Ranitomeya; species Ranitomeya imitator. The sequence continues at coordinate 1,218,413,440 of NC_091282.1, read as the reverse complement.
AGACGCCTCACTATAGAGCGGAGCGCACACTAGACACCTCACTATAGAGCGGAGCGCACACTAGACGTCTCACCAGGGAGCGGAGCGCACACTAGACGCCTCACTATAGAGCGGAGCGCACACTAGACGCCTCACTATAGAGCGGAGCGCACACTAGACTCCTCACTATAGAGCGGAGCGCACACTAGACGTCTCACTATAGAGCGGAGCGCACACTAGACGCCTCACTATAGAGCGGAGCGCACACTAGACGTCTCACTATAGAGCGGAGCGCACACTAGACGCCTCACTATAGAGCGGAGCGCACACTAGACGCCTCACTATAGAGCGGAGCGCACACTAGACGCCTCACTATAGAGCGGAGCGCACACTAGACGCCTCACTATAGAGCGGAGCGCACACTAGACTCCTCACTATAGAGCGGAGCGCACACTAGACACCTCACTATAGAGCGGAGCGCACACTAGACACCTCACTATAGAGCGGAGCGCACACTAGACACCTCACTATAGAGCGGAGCGCACACTAGACGTCTCACTATAGAGCGGAGCGCACACTAGACGCCTCACTATAGAGCGGAGCGCACACTAGACGCCTCAATATAGAGCGGAGCGCACACTAGACGCCTCACTATAGAGCGGAGCGCACACTAGACGCCTCACTATAGAGCGGAGCGCACACTAGACTCCTCACTATAGAGCGGAGCGCACACTAGACACCTCACTATAGAGCGGAGCGCACACTAGACACCTCACTATAGAGCGGAGCGCACACTAGACACCTCACTATAGAGCGGAGCGCACACTAGACGTCTCACTATAGAGCGGAGCGCACACTAGACGCCTCACTATAGAGCGGAGCGCACACTAGACGCCTCAATATAGAGCGGAGCGCACACTAGACGCCTCACTATAGAGCGGAGCGCACACTAGACGTCTCACTATAGAGCGGAGCGCACACTAGACGCCTCACCAGGGAGCGGAGCGCACACTAGACGCCTCACTATAGAGCGGAGCGCACACTAGACGCCTCAATATAGAGCGGAGCGCACACTAGACGCCTCACTATAGAGCGGAGCGCACACTAGACGCCTCACTATAGAGCGGAGCGCACACTAGACGCCTCACTATAGAGCGGAGCGCACACTAGACACCTCACTATAGAGCGGAGCGCACACTAGACTCCTCACTATAGAGCGGAGCGCACACTAGAGGCCTCACTATAGAGCGGAGCGCACACTAGACGCCTCACTATAGAGCGGAGCGCACACTAGACGCCTCACTATAGAGCGGAGCGCACACTAGACGCCTCACTATAGAGCGGAGCGCACACTAGACTCCTCACTATAGAGCGGAGCGCACACTAGACGCCTCACTATAGAGCAGAGCGCACACTAGAGGCCTCACTATAGAGCGGAGCGCACAATAGACGCCTCACTATAGAGCAGAGCGCACACTAGAGGCCTCACTATAGAGCGGAGCGCACACTAGACTCCTCACTATAGAGCAGAGCGCACACTAGACTCCTCACTATAGAGCGGAGCGCACACTAGACGCCTCACTATAGAGCGGAGCGCACACTGGACTCCTCACTATAGAGCGGAGCGCACACTAGACTCCTCACTATAGAGCGGAGCGCACACTAGACGCCTCACTATAGAGCGGAGCGCACACTAGACGCCTCACTATAGAGCGGAGCGCACACTAGACGCCTCACTATAGAGCGGAGCGCACACTAGACACCTCACTATAGAGCGGAGCGCACACTACACTCCTCACTATAGAGCGGAGCGCACACTAGACTCCTCACTATAGAGCGGAGCGCACACTAGACGCCTCACTATAGAGCGGAGCGCACACTAGACACCTCACTATAGAGCGGAGCGCACACTAGAGGCCTCACTATAGAGCGGAGCGCACACTAGACACCTCACTATAGAGCGGAGCGCACACTAGACACCTCACTATAGAGCGGAGCGCACACTAGACGCCTCACTATAGAGCGGAGCGCACACTAGACGCCTCACTATAGAGCGGAGCGCACACTAGACGCCTCACTATAGAGCGGAGCGCACACTAGACTCCTCACTATAGAGCGGAGCGCACACTAGACGCCTCACTATAGAGCGGAGCGCACACTAGACTCCTCACTATAGAGCGGAGCGCACACTAGACGCCTCACTATAGAGCGGAGCGCACACTAGACTCCTCACTATAGAGCGGAGCGCACACTAGACTCCTCACTATAGAGCGGAGCGCACACTAGACGCCTCACTATAGAGCGGAGCGCACACTAGAGGCCTCACTATAGAGCGGAGCGCACACTAGACACCTCACTATAGAGCGGAGCGCACACTAGACGCCTCACTATAGAGCGGAGCGCACACTAGACGCCTCACTATAGAGCGGAGCGCACACTAGACGCCTCACTATAGAGCGGAGCGCACACTAGACGCCTCACTATAGAGCGGAGCGCACACTAGACGCCTCACTATAGAGCGGAGCGCACACTAGACGCCTCACTACAGAGCGGAGCGCACACTAGACGCCTCACTATAGAGCGGAGCGCACACTAGACGCCTCACTATAGAGCGGAGCGCACACTAGACACCTCACTATAGAGCGGAGCGCACACTAGACGCCTCACTATAGAGCGGAGCGCACACTAGACGCCTCACTATAGAGCGGAGCGCACACTAGACGTCTCACTATAGAGCGGAGCGCACACTAGACGTCTCACTATAGAGCGGAGCGCACACTAGAGGCCTCACTATAGAGCGGAGCGCACACTAGACGCCTCACTACAGAGCGGAGCGCACACTAGACGTCTCACTATAGAGCGGAGCGCACACTAGACGCCTCACTATAGAGCGGAGCGCACACTAGACGCCTCACTATAGAGCGGAGCGCACACTAGACGCCTCACTATAGAGCGGAGCGCACACTAGACGCCTCACTATAGAGCGGAGCGCACACTAGACGCCTCACTATAGAGCGGAGCGCACACTAGACGCCTCACTACAGAGCGGAGCGCACACTAGACGCCTCACTATAGAGCGGAGCGCACACTAGACGCCTCACTATAGAGCGGAGCGCACACTAGACGCCTCACTTTTCACTTCCAGTCAGTACTTGACGTCAGTATACGGCACCGGTCCTGTCCGTCACCTCTGCCTCCTATAAATACTGCGGTCGGGTGAATGTGAAGTGTTGTGAAATATTTTCCTCAGCTGCTATAAGACCCGCCCCCAACCTTCCCCGCGTGACCTAGCACCGAACGTCACGTGGTGCACACTCTTGCTCTCCTGATCTCAAACATGCTCTCCTCGCTGGCTCCGCCCTCTCCCCGCTAGCTCCGCCCTCTCCGCTATGTACACACCTCTTTCTCTACTCCCCGTTATGAGTGCACTTACCTAATAACGTGAAGATTTCATGGAGAGATTTCCCCTCCCTCCGGATCCGCCTCTTTCTTGTTTGCTCCGCCCCCAACTCTGCACGTGGCCCTTGTCTTTAAGTTTTTTAAAAGTTGTGTGGGCGTGGTCATAAGTGATAACAACAGAAAAGGGCGGGCTCACCCAGTGGGCGGTGCAGCTGTGGGCGGAGTGATGGGGGAGGGATTTGCGGAAGCTCGTGTGGGCGGGGCCACCTGTGGAGTTTCGCGCTGTTCTCGGTGTGTCCAGTTTGTCCCGGTAACGGAGGTGAGAACGGAAGGTGGGTGTGAGGTGTGCGGTACCGCGGCCTATAGCCTGCCGGGTGTGCGCTGTGCCCCGGATATACTGCTGTGTAACTGTGCTGTCTGCAGAGCATCTCCCCTATAGCTGTGCACTATCCTCCTGTCTGCAGAACATCTCCCCTATAGCTGTGCACTATCCTCCTGTCTGCAGAGCATCTCCCCTATAGCTGTGTACTATCCTCCTGTCTGCAGAGCATCTCCCCTATAGCTGTATACTATCCTCCTGTCTGCAGAGCATCTCCCCTATAGCTGTATACTATCCTCCTGTCTGCAGAACATCTCCCCTATAGCTGTGCACTATCCTCCTGTCTGCAGAACATCTCCTCTATAGCTGTGCACTATCCTCCTGTCTGCAGAACATCTCCCCTATAGCTGTGTACTATCCTCCTGTCTGCAGAGCGTCTCCCCTATAGCTGTGCACTATCCTCCTGTCTGCAGAGCATCTCCCCTATAGCTGTGTACTATCCTCCTGTCTGCAGAACATCTCCTCTATAGCTGTGCACTATCCTCCTGTCTGCAGAGCGTCTCCCCTATAGCTGTGCACTATCCTCCTGTCTGCAGAACATCTCCCCTATAGCTGTGTACTATCCTCCTGTCTGCAGAGCATCTCCCCTATAGCTGTGCACTATCCTCCTGTCTGCAGAGCGTCTCCCCTATAGCTGTGCACTATCCTCCTGTCTGCAGAGCGTCTCCCCTATAGCTGTGCACTATCCTCCTGTCTGCAGAACATCTCCCCTATAGCTGTGCACTATCCTCCTGTCTGCAGAACATCTCCCCTATAGCTGTGTACTATCCTCCTGTCTGCAGAACATCTCCCCTGTAGCTGTGTACTATCCTCCTGTCTGCAGAACATCTCCCCTATAGCTGTGTACTATCCTCCTGTCTGCAGAGCATCTCCCCTATAGCTGTGCACTATCCTCCTGTCTGCAGAACATCTCCCCTATAGCTGTGCACTATCCTCCTGTCTGCAGAGCGTCTCCCCTATAGCTGTGCACTATCCTCCTGTCTGCAGAACATCTCCCCTATAGCTGTGCACTATCCTCCTGTCTGCAGAACATCTCCTCTATAGCTGTATACTATCCTCCTGTCTGCAGAACATCTCCCCTATAGCTGTGCACTATCCTCCTGTCTGCAGAGCGTCTCCCCTATAGCTGTGCACTATCCTCCTGTCTGCAGAACATCTCCTCTATAGCTGTATACTATCCTCCTGTCTGCAGAGCATCTCCCCTATAGCTGTGTACTATCCTCCTGTCTGCAGAACATCTCCCCTATAGCTGTGCACTATCCTCCTGTCTGCAGAGCGTCTCCCCTATAGCTGTGCACTATCCTCCTGTCTGCAGAACATCTCCCCTATAGCTGTGCACTATCCTCCTGTCTGCAGAACATCTCCCCTATAGCTGTGTACTATCCTCCTGTCTGCAGAACATCTCCCCTATAGCTGTGTACTATCCTCCTGTCTGCAGAGCATCTCCCCTATAGCTGTATACTATCCTCCTGTCTGCAGAACATCTCCCCTATAGCTGTGCACTATCCTCCTGTCTGCAGAACATCTCCCCTATAGCTGTGCACTATCCTCCTGTCTGCAGAACATCTCCCCTATAGCTGTGCACTATCCTCCTGTCTGCAGAACATCTCCCCTATAGCTGTGTACTATCCTCCTGTCTGCAGAACATCTCCCCTATAGCTGTGTACTATCCTCCTGTCTGCAGAACATCTCCTCTATAGCTGTGCACTATCCTCCTGTCTGCAGAACATCTCCCCTATAGCTGTGTACTATCCTCCTGTCTGCAGAGCATCTCCCCTATAGCTGTGCACTATCCTCCTGTCTGCAGAACATCTCCCCTATAGCTGTGTACTGTCCTCCTGTCTGCAGAACATCTCCCCTATAGCTGTGTACTATCCTCCTGTCTGCAGAACATCTCCCCTATAGCTGTGTACTATCCTCCTGTCTGCAGAACATCTCCCCTATAGCTGTGTACTGTCCTCCTGTCTGCAGAACATCTCCCCTATAGCTGTGCACTATCCTCCTGTCTGCAGATCATCTCCCCTATAGCTGTGTACTATCCTCCTGTCTGCAGAACATCTCCCCTATAGCTGTGTACTATCCTCCTGTCTGCAGAACATCTCCTCTATAGCTGTGCACTATCCTCCTGTCTGCAGAGCATCTCCCCTATAGCTGTGCACTATCCTCCTGTCTGCAGAACATCTCCCCTATAGCTGTGTACTATCCTCCTGTCTGCAGAACATCTCCCCTATAGCTGTGTACTATCCTCCTGTCTGCAGAACATCTCCCCTATAGCTGTGCACTATCCTCCTGTCTGCAGAACATCTCCCCTATAGCTGTGTACTATCCTCCTGTCTGCAGAACATCTCCCCTATAGCTGTGCACTATCCTCCTGTCTGCAGAACGTCTCCCCTATAGCTGTGCACTATCCTCCTGTCTGCAGATCGTCTCCCCTATAGCTGTGCACTATCCTCCTGTCTGCAGAACATCTCCCCTATAGCTGTGCACTATCCTCCTGTCTGCAGAGCATCTCCCCTATAGCTGTGCACTATCCTCCTGTCTGCAGAACATCTCCCCTATAGCTGTGTACTATCCTCCTGTCTGCAGAACATCTCCTCTATAGCTGTGTACTATCCTCCTGTCTGCAGAGCATCTCCCCTATAGCTGTGTACTATCCTCCTGTCTGCAGAACATCTCCTCTATAGCTGTGTACTATCCTCCTGTCTGCAGAACATCTCCCCTATAGCTGTGCACTATCCTCCTGTCTGCAGAACATCTCCCCTATAGCTGTGTACTATCCTCCTGTCTGCAGAACATCTCCTCTATAGCTGTGTACTATCCTCCTGTCTGCAGAACATCTCCCCTATAGCTGTGCACTATCCTCCTGTCTGCAGAACATCTCCCCTATAGCTGTGCACTATCCTCCTGTCTGCAGAACATCTCCCCTATAGCTGTGTACTATCCTCCTGTCTGCAGAACATCTCCCCTATAGCTGTGTACTATCCTCCTGTCTGCAGAACATCTCCCCTATAGCTGTGTACTATCCTCCTGTCTGCAGAACATCTCCCCTATAGCTGTGTACTATCCTCCAGTCTGCAGAACATCTCCCCTATAGCTGTGTACTATCCTCCTGTCTGCAGAACATCTCCCCTATAGCTGTGTACTATCCTCCTGTCTGCAGAACATCTCCTCTATAGCTGTGTAACTGTGCTGTCTGCAGAGCATCTCCCCTATAGCTGTGCACTATCTTCCTGTCTGCAGAACATATCCCCTATAGCTGTGCACTATCCTCCTGTCTGCAGAACATCTCCCCTATAGCTGTGTACTATCCTCCTGTCTGCAGAGCATCTCCCCTATAGCTGTGCACTATCCTCCTGTCTGCAGAACATCTCCCCTATAGCTGTGTACTATCCTCCTGTCTGCAGAACATCTCCCCTATAGCTGTGTAACTGTGCTGTCTGCAGAGCATCTCCCCTATAGCTGTGCACTATCCTCCTGTCTGCAGATCATCTCCTCTATAGCTGTGCACTATCCTCCTGTCTGCAGAACGTCTCCCCTATAGCTGTGCACTATCTTCCTGTCTGCAGAACATATCCCCTATAGCTGTGCACTATCCTCCTGTCTGCAGAACATCTCCCCTATAGCTGTGTACTATCCTCCTGTCTGCAGAACATCTCCCCTATAGCTGTGTACTATCCTCCTGTCTGAAGAACATCTCCCCTATAGCTGTGTAACTGTGCTGTCTGCAGAGCATCTCCCCTATAGCTGTGCACTATCCTCCTGTCTGCAGATCATCTCCTCTATAGCTGTGCACTATCCTCCTGTCTGCAGAACGTCTCCCCTATAGCTGTGCACTATCCTCCTGTCTGCAGAACATCTCCCCTATAGCTGTGTACTATCCTCCTGTCTGCAGAACATCTCCTCTATAGCTGTGCACTATCCTCCTGTCTGCAGAACATCTCCCCTATATCTGTGTACTATCCTCCTGTCTGCAGAACATCTCCCCTATAGCTGTGCACTATCCTCCTGTCTGCAGAGCATCTCACCTATAGCTGTGTACTATCCTCCTGTCTGCAGAACATCTCCCCTATAGCTGTGTACTATCCTGTCTGCAGAGCATCTCCCCTATATATGTGTACTATCCTCCTGTCTGCAGAACATCTCCCCTATAGCTGTGTACTATCCTCCTGTCTGCAGAACATCTCCTCTATAGCTGTGCACTATCCTCCTGTCTGCAGAACATCTCCCCTATAGCTGTGTACTATCCTCCTGTCTGCAGAACATCTCCTCTATAGCTGTGCACTATCCTCCTGTCTGCAGAGCATCTCACCTATAGCTGTGTACTATCCTCCTGTCTGCAGAACATCTCCCCTATAGCTGTGTACTATCCTGTCTGCAGAGCATCTCCCCTATATATGTGTACTATCCTCCTGTCTGCAGAACATCTCCCCTATAGCTGTGTACTATCCTCCTGTCTGCAGAACATCTCCTCTATAGCTGTGCACTATCCTCCTGTCTGCAGAACATCTCCCCTATAGCTGTGCACTATCCTCCTGTCTGCAGAGCATCTCCCCTATAGCTGTGTACTATCCTCCTGTCTGCAGAACATCTCCTCTATAGCTGTGTACTATCCTCCTGTCTGCAGAACATCTCCTCTATAGCTGTGTACTATCCTCCTGTCTGCAGAACATCTCCTCTATAGCTGTGTACTATCCTCCTGTCTGCAGAACATCTCCTCTATAGCTGTGTACTATCCTCCTGTCTGCAGAACATCTCCTCTATAGCTGTGTACTATCCTCCTGTCTGCAGAACATCTCCTCTATAGCTGTGTACTATCCTCCTGTCTGCAGAACATCTCCCCTATAGCTGTGCACTATCCTCCTGTCTGCAGAACATCTCCCCTATAGCTGTGTACTATCCTCCTGTCTGCAGAACATCTCCTCTATAGCTGTGTACTATCCTCCTGTCTGCAGAACATCTCCCCTATAGCTGTGTACTATCCTCCTGTCTGCAGAACGTCTCCCCTATAGCTGTGTAACTGTGCTGTCTGCAGAGCATCTCCCCTATAGCTGTGCACTATCCTCCTGTCTGCAGAGCATCTCCCCTATAGCTGTGCACTATCCTCCTGTCTGCAGAACATCTCCCCTATAGCTGTGCACTATCCTCCTGTCTGCAGAACATCTCCCCTATAGCTGTGCACTATCCTCCTGTCTGCAGAACATCTCCCCTATAGCTGTGTACTATCCTCCTGTCTGCAGAGCGTCTCCCCTATAGCTGTGTAACTGTGCTGTCTGCAGAGCATCTCCCCTATAGCTGTGCACTATCCTCCTGTCTGCAGAACATCTCCCCTGTAGCTGTGCACTATCCTCCTGTCTGCAGAGCATCTCCCCTATAGCTGTGTACTATCCTCCTGTCTGCAGAACATCTCCCCTATAGCTGTGTACTATCCTCCTGTCTGCAGATCATCTCCCCTATAGCTGTGTACTATCCTCCTGTCTGCAGAACATCTCCCCTATATCTGTGTACTATCCTCCTGTCTGCAGAGCATCTCCCCTATAGCTGTGTACTATCCTCCTGTCTGCAGAACATCTCCTCTATAGCTGTGTACTATCCTCCTGTCTGCAGAGCATCTCCCCTATAGCTGTGTACTATCCTCCTGTCTGCAGATCATCTCCTCTATAGCTGTGTACTATCCTCCTGTCTGCAGAACATCTCCCCTATAGCTGTGCACTATCCTCCTGTCTGCAGAACATCTCCCCTATAGCTGTGCACTATCCTCCTGTCTGCAGAACATCTCCTCTATAGCTGTGTACTATCCTCCTGTCTGCAGAACATCTCCCCTATAGCTGTGTACTATCCTCCTGTCTGCAGAACATCTCCCCTATAGCTGTGCACTATCCTCCTGTCTGCAGAACATCTCCTCTATAGCTGTGTACTGTCCTCCTGTCTGCAGAACATCTCCCCTATAGCTGTGCACTATCCTCCTGTCTGCAGATCATCTCCCCTATAGCTGTGCACTATCCTCCTGTCTGCAGAACATCTCCCCTATAGCTGTGCACTATCCTCCTGTCTGCAGAACGTCTCCCCTATAGCTGTGCACTATCCTCCTGTCTGCAGATCATCTCCCCTATATCTGTGTACTATCCTCCTGTCTGCAGAACATCTCCCCTATAGCTGTGTACTATCCTCCTGTCTGCAGAACATCTTCCCTATAGCTGTGTACTATCCTCCTGTCTGCAGAACATCTCCCCTATAGCTGTGCACTATCCTCCTGTCTGCAGAACATCTCCCCTATAGCTGTGCACTATCCTCCTGTCTGCAGAACATCTCCCCTATAGCTGTGCACTATCCTCCTGTCTGCAGAACATCTCCTCTATAGCTGTGTACTATCCTCCTGTCTGCAGAACATCTCCTCTATAGCTGTGTACTATCCTCCTGTCTGCAGAACATCTCCCCTATAGCTGTGTACTATCCTCCTGTCTGCAGAGCGTCTCCCCTATAGCTGTGTAACTGTGCTGTCTGCAGAGCATCTCCCCTATAGCTGTGCACTATCCTCCTGTCTGCAGAACATCTCCCCTATAGCTGTGTACTATCCTCCTGTCTGCAGAACGTCTCCCCTATAGCTGTGTAACTGTGCTGTCTGCAGAACATCTCCCCTATAGCTGTGCACTATCCTCCTGTCTGCAGAGCATCTCCCCTATAGCTGTGCACTATCCTCCTGTCTGCAGAACATCTCCCCTATAGCTGTGCACTATCCTCCTGTCTGCAGAACATCTCCCCTATAGCTGTGCACTATCCTCCTGTCTGCAGAACATCTCCCCTATAGCTGTGTACTATCCTCCTGTCTGCAGAGCGTCTCCCCTATAGCTGTGTAACTGTGCTGTCTGCAGAGCATCTCCCCTATAGCTGTGCACTATCCTCCTGTCTGCAGAACATCTCCCCTGTAGCTGTGCACTATCCTCCTGTCTGCAGAGCATCTCCCCTATAGCTGTGTACTATCCTCCTGTCTGCAGAACATCTCCCCTATAGCTGTGTACTATCCTCCTGTCTGCAGATCATCTCCCCTATAGCTGTGTACTATCCTCCTGTCTGCAGAACATCTCCCCTATATCTGTGTACTATCCTCCTGTCTGCAGAGCATCTCCCCTATAGCTGTGTACTATCCTCCTGTCTGCAGAACATCTCCTCTATAGCTGTGTACTATCCTCCTGTCTGCAGAGCATCTCCCCTATAGCTGTGTACTATCCTCCTGTCTGCAGATCATCTCCTCTATAGCTGTGTACTATCCTCCTGTCTGCAGAACATCTCCCCTATAGCTGTGCACTATCCTCCTGTCTGCAGAACATCTCCCCTATAGCTGTGCACTATCCTCCTGTCTGCAGAACATCTCCTCTATAGCTGTGTACTATCCTCCTGTCTGCAGAACATCTCCCCTATAGCTGTGTACTATCCTCCTGTCTGCAGAACATCTCCCCTATAGCTGTGCACTATCCTCCTGTCTGCAGAACATCTCCTCTATAGCTGTGTACTGTCCTCCTGTCTGCAGAACATCTCCCCTATAGCTGTGCACTATCCTCCTGTCTGCAGATCATCTCCCCTATAGCTGTGCACTATCCTCCTGTCTGCAGAACATCTCCCCTATAGCTGTGCACTATCCTCCTGTCTGCAGAACGTCTCCCCTATAGCTGTGCACTATCCTCCTGTCTGCAGATCATCTCCCCTATATCTGTGTACTATCCTCCTGTCTGCAGAACATCTCCCCTATAGCTGTGTACTATCCTCCTGTCTGCAGAACATCTTCCCTATAGCTGTGTACTATCCTCCTGTCTGCAGAACATCTCCCCTATAGCTGTGCACTATCCTCCTGTCTGCAGAACATCTCCCCTATAGCTGTGCACTATCCTCCTGTCTGCAGAACATCTCCCCTATAGCTGTGCACTATCCTCCTGTCTGCAGAACATCTCCTCTATAGCTGTGTACTATCCTCCTGTCTGCAGAACATCTCCTCTATAGCTGTGTACTATCCTCCTGTCTGCAGAACATCTCCCCTATAGCTGTGTACTATCCTCCTGTCTGCAGAGCGTCTCCCCTATAGCTGTGTAACTGTGCTGTCTGCAGAGCATCTCCCCTATAGCTGTGCACTATCCTCCTGTCTGCAGAACATCTCCCCTATAGCTGTGTACTATCCTCCTGTCTGCAGAACATCTCCCCTATATCTGTGTACTATCCTCCTGTCTGCAGAGCATCTCCCCTATAGCTGTGTACTATCCTCCTGTCTGCAGAACATCTCCCCTATAGCTGTGTACTATCCTCCTGTCTGCAGAACATCTCCCCTATAGCTGTGCACTATCCTCCTGTCTGCAGAACATCTCCCCTATGGCTGTGCGCTATCCTCCTGTCTGGAGAGCATCTCCCCTATAGCTGTGTACTATCCTCCTGTCTGCAGAACATCTCCCCTATAGCTGTGTAACTCAGCTGTCTGCAGAACATCTCCCCTATAGCTGTGCACTATCCTCCTGTCTGCAGAACATCTCCCCTATAGCTGTGTGCTATCCTCCTGTCTGCAGAACATCTCCCCTATAGCTGTGTGCTATCCTCCTGTCTGCAGAACATCTCCTCTATAGCTGTGTACTATCCTCCTCTCTGCAGAACATCTCCCCTATATCTGTGTACTATCCTCCTGTCTGCAGAACATCTCCCCTGTAGCTGTGTACTGTCCTCCTGTCTGCAGAACATCTCCCCTATAGCTGTGTACTATCCTCCTGTCTGCAGATCATCTCCCCTATAGCTGTGCACTATCCTCCTGTCTGCAGATCATCTCCCCTATAGCTGTGCACTATCCTCCTGTCTGCAGAACATCTCCCCTATAGCTGTGCACTATCCTCCTGTCTGCAGAACATCTCCCCTATAGCTGTGTACTATCCTCCTGTCTGCAGAGCATCTCCCCTATAGCTGTGTACTATCCTCCTGTCTGCAGAGCATCTCCCCTATAGCTGTGCACTATCCTCCTGTCTGCAGAACACCTCCCCTATAGCTGTGCACTATCCTCCTGTCTGCAGAACATCTCCCCTATAGCTGTGTACTATCCTCCTGTCTGCAGAACATCTCCCCTATAGCTGTGTACTATCCTCCTGTCTGCAGAACATCTCCTCTATAGCTGTGTACTATCCTCCAGTCTGCAGAACATCTCCCCTATAGCTGTGTACTATCCTCCTGTCTGCAGAACATCTACCCTATAGCTGTGTACTGTCCTCCTGTCTGCAGAACATCTCACCTGTAGCTGTGTACTATCCTCCTGTCTGCAGAACATCTCCCCTATAGCTGTGTACTATCCTCCTGTCTGCAGAACATCTCCCCTGTAGCTGTGTACTAGCCTCCTGTCTGCAGAGCATCTCACCTATAGATGTGTACTGTCCTCCTGTCTGCAGAGCATCTCACCTATAGATGTGTACTGTCCTCCTGTCTGCAGAACATCTCACCTATAGCTGTGTACTGTCCTCCTGTCTGCAGAACATCTCCCCTATAGCTGTGTACTATCCTCCTGTCTGCAGATCATCTCCCCTATAGCTGTGTACTGTCCTCCTGTCTGCAGAACATCTCCCCTATAGCTGTGTACTATCCTCCTGTCTGCAGATCATCTCCCCTATAGCTGTGTACTATCCTCCTGTCTGCAGAGCATCCCCCCTATAGCTGTGTACTATCCTCCTGTCTGCAGAACATCTCCCCTATAGCTGTGTACTGTCCTCCTGTCTGCAGAGCATCTCCTCTATAGCTGTGCACTATCCTCCTGTCTGCAGAACATCTCCCCTATAGCTGTGTACTATCCTCCTGTCTGCAGAACATCTCCCCTATAGCTGTGTACTATCCTCCTGTCTGCAGAGCATCTCCCCTATAGCTGTGTACTATCCTCCTGTCTGCAGAACATCTCCCCTATAGCTGTGTACTATCCTCCTGTCTGCAGAGCATCTCCTCTATAGCTGTGCACTATCCTCCTGTCTGCAGAGCATCTCCTCTATAGCTGTGCACTATCCTCCTGTCTGCAGAACATCTCCCCTATAGCTGTGTACTATCCTCCTGTCTGCAGAACATCTCCCCTATAGCTGTGTACTATCCTCCTGTCTGCAGAACATCTCCCCTATAGCTGTGCACTATCCTCCTGTTTGCAGAACATCTCCTCTATAGCTGTGTACTATCCTCCTGTCTGCAGAACATCTCACCTGTAGCTGTGTACTGTCCTCCTGTCTGCAGAACATCTCACCTGTAGCTGTGCACTATCCTCCTGTTTGCAGAACATCTCCCCTATAGCTGTGCACTATCCTCCTGTCTGCAGAACATCTCCTCTATAGCTGTGTACTATCCTCCTGTCTGCAGAACATCTCACCTGTAGCTGTATACTGTGCTCTTCTGCAGAACGTCGCACGTTCTCGGCAGCACTTTGTGCAGTGTTCTGCTGCAGAGCATTGCTCGGGATCCCAGGACAGGACGCAGCTGGCAGTGAGGGGGTTACCTCCGCCCATCGTCCCTGACATTTGCTCTGGACATTTTTAGTTCCTGACTGTGGGGGACGTGGAGAGCTGCGCAGCATATCACCAGAGAGCGGAGTATTGGGGCTGTCAGTGCTCCGCTCCCTGCGAGAGCTGCAGGTAAGAATCATAGGTGACGTGCATTGTGGGAGCTTGGTGGGCACAGGTGGGGGATCCGAATATGGTGGTCCGGGAATGTTGTGTGCAGATCCCGGAATATCCTGAGGGGCGCAGACGTCCGACATTTGACTGATCCCACAGCGCATCACCCCGGTATAAAGTCTGTGAGGAGATGTACCGTGTAATACTCCTCATACCGGGCTCTGTGGGGAGATGTACCGTGTAATACTCACCATACCGGGCTCTGTGGGGAGATGTACCGTGTAATACTCCTCATACCGGGCTCTGTGGGGAGATGTACCGTGTAATACTCACCATACCGGGCTCTGTGGGGAGATGTACCGTGTAATACTCACCATACCGGGCTCTGTGGGGAGATGTACCGTGTAATACTCACCATACCGGGCTCTGTGGGGAGATGTACCGTGTAATACTCCTCATACCGGGCTCTGTGAGGAGATGTACCGTGTAATACTCCTCATACCGGGCTCTGTGAGGAGATGTACCGTGTAATACTCACCATACCGGGCTCTGTGGGGAGATGTACCGTGTAATACTCCTCATACCGGGCTCTGTGGGGAGATGTACCGTGTAATACTCACCATACCGGGCTCTGTGGGGAGATGTACCGTGTAATACTCACCATACCGGGCTCTGTGGGGAGATGTACCGTGTAATACTCACCATACCGGGCTCTGTGGGGAGATGTACCGTGTAATACTCACCATACCGGGCTCTGTGGGGAGATGTACCGTGTAATACTCACCATACCGGGCTCTGTGGGGAGATGTACCGTGTAATACTCACCATACCGGGCTCTGTGAGGAGATGTACCGTGTAATACTCACCATACCGGGCTCTGTGGGGAGATGTACCGTGTAATACTCCTCATACCGTGCTCTGTGGGGAGATGTACCGTGTAATACTCACCATACCGGGCTCTGTGGGGAGATGTACCGTGTAATACTCCTCATACCGGGCTCTGTGAGGAGATGTACCGTGTAATACTCACCATACCAGGCTCTGTGGGGAGATGTACCGTGTAATACTCACCATACCGGGCTCTGTGGGGAGATGTACCGTGTAATACTCACCATACCGGGCTCTGTGGAGAGATGTACCGTGTAATACTCACCATACCGGGCTCTGTGGGGAGATGTACCGTGTAATACTCCTCATACCGGGCTCTGTGGAGAGACGTACCGTGTAATACTCACCATACCGGGCTCTGTGGGGAGACGTACCGTGTAATACTCACCATACCGGGCTCTGTGGGGAGACGTACCGTGTAATACTCCTCATACCGGGCTGTGTGGGGAGACGTACAGTGTAATACTCCTCATACCGGGCTCTGTGAGGAGATGTACCGTGTAATACTCACCATACCGGGCTCTGTGAGGAGATGTACCGTGTAATACTCACCATACCGGGCTCTGTGGGGAGATGTACCGTGTAATACTCCTCATACCGGGCTCTGTGAGGAGATGTACCGTGTAATACTCCTCATACCGGGCTCTGTGGAGAGACGTACCGTGTAATACTCACCATACCGGGCTCTGTGGGGAGATGTACCGTGTAATACTCCTCATACCGGGCTCTGTGGAGAGATGTACCGTGTAATACTCACCATACCGGGCTCTGTGGGGAGATGTACCGTGTAATACTCCTCATACCGGGCTCTGTGGGGAGATGTACCGTGTAATACTCCTCATACCGGGCTCTGTGGGGAGATGTACCGTGTAATACTCACCATACCGGGCTCTGTGGGGAGATGTACCGTGTAATACTCCTCATACCGGGCTCTGTGAAGAGATGTACCGTGTAATACTCCTTATACCGGGCTCTGTGAGGAGATGTACCGTGTAATACTCCTTATACCGGGCTCTGTGAGGAGATGTACCGTGTAATACTCCTTATACCGGGCTCTGTGAGGAGACGTACCGTGTAATACTCCTTATACCGGGCTCTGTGAGGAGATGTACCGTGTAATACTCCTTATACCGGGCTCTGTGAGGAGATGTACCGTGTAATACTCCTTATACCGGGCTCTGTGGGGAGATGTACCGTGTAATACTCCTTATACCGGGCTCTGTGAGGAGATGTACCGTGTAATACTCCTCATACCGGGCTCTGTGGGGAGATGTACCGTGTAATACTCACCATACCGGGCTCTGTGAGGAGATGTACCGTGTAATACTCACCATACCGGGCTCTGTGGGGAGATGTACCGTGTAATACTCACCATACCGGGCTCTGTGAGGAGATGTATCGTGTAATACTCCTCATACCGGGCTCTGTGAGGAGATGTACCGTGTAATACTCACCATACCGGGCTCTGTGGGGAGATGTACCGTGTAATACTCACCATACCGGGCTCTGTGGAGAGATGTACCGTGTAATACTCACCATACCGGGCTCTGTGAGGAGATGTACCGTGTAATACTCACCATACCGGGCTCTGTGGGGAGATGTACCGTGTAATACTCACCATACCGGGCTCTGTGAGGAGATGTACCGTGTAATACTCACCATACCGGGCTCTGTGGGGAGATGTACCGTGTAATACTCACCATACCTGGCTCTGTGAGGAGATGTACCGTGTAATACTCCTCATACCGGGCTCTGTGGGGAGATGTACCGTGTAATACTCACCATACCTGGCTCTGTGAGGAGATGTACCGTGTAATACTCACCATACCGGGCTCTGTGGGGAGATGTACCGTGTAATACTCACCATACCGGGCTCTGTGAGGAGATGTACCGTGTAATACTCACCATACCGGGCTCTGTGAAGAGATGTACCGTGTAATACTCCTCATACCGGGCTCTGTGGGGAGATGTACCGTGTAATACTCCTCATACCGGGCTCTGTGGGGAGATGTACCGTGTAATACTCCTCATACCGGGCTCTGTGAGGAGATGTACCGTGTAATACTCACCATACCGGGCTCTGTGGGGAGATGTACCGTGTAATACTCACCATACCGGGCTCTGTGAGGAGATGTACCGTGTAATACTCACCATACCGGGCTCTGTGGGGAGATGTACCGTGTAATACTCCTCATACCGGGCTCTGTGAGGAGATGTACCGTGTAATACTCCTCATACCGGGCTCTTTGAGGAGATGTACCGTGTAATACTCCTCATACCGGGCTCTGTGGGGAGATGTACCGTGTAATACTCACCATACCGGGCTCTGTGAGGAGATGTACCGTGGAATACTCATACTGGGCTCTGTGGGGAGATGTACCGTGTAATACTCATACTGGGCTCTGTGGGGAGATGTACCGTGTAATACTCACCATACCGGGCTCTGTGAAGAGATGTACCGTGTAATACTCCTCATACCGGGCTCTGTGAAGAGATGTACCGTGTAATACTCCTCATACCGGGCTCTGTGAGGAGATGTACCGTGTAATACTCCTCATACCGGGCTCTGTGGGGAGATGTACCGTGTAATACTCCTCATACCGGGCTCTGTGAGGAGATGTACCGTGTAATACTCCTCATACCGGGCTCTGTGGGGAGATGTACCGTGTAATACTCACCATACCGGGCTCTGTGAGGAGATGTACCGTGTAATACTCACCATACCGGGCTCTGTGAGGAGATGTACCGTGTAATACTCCTCATACCGGGCTCTGTGAGGAGATGTACCGTGTAATACTCACCATACCGGGCTCTGTGAGGAGATGTACCGTGTAATACTCACCATACCGGGCTCTGTGAAGAGATGTACCGTGTAATACTCCTCATACCGGGCTCTGTGGGGAGATGTACCGTGTAATACTCCTCATACCGGGCTCTGTGGGGAGATGTACCGTGTAATACTCCTCATACCGGGCTCTGTGAAGAGATGTACCGTGTAATACTCACCATACCGGGCTCTGTGGGGAGACGTACCGTGTAATACTCACCATACCGGGCTCTGTGAGGAGACGTACCGTGTAATACTCACCATACCGGGCTCTGTGGGGAGACGGACCGTATAATACTCACCATACCGGGCTCTGTGGGGAGACGTACCTTGTAATACTCACCATACCGGGCTCTGTGGGGAGATGTACCGTGTAATACTCACCATACCGGGCTCTGTGAGGAGATGTACCGTGTAATACTCCTCATACCGGGCTCTGTGGGGAGACGTACCGTGTAATACTCACCATACCGGGCTCTGTGGGGAGACGTACCGTGTAATACTCACCATACCGGGCTCTGTGGGGAGACGTACCGTGTAATACTCCTCATACCGGGCTCTGTGGGGAGACGTACCGTGTAATACTCACCATACCGGGCTCTGTGAGGAGATGTACCGTGTAATACTCCTCATACCGGGCTCTGTGGGGAGATGTACCGTGTAATACTCACCATACCGGGCTCTGTGAGGAGATGTACCGTGTAATACTCCTCATACCGGGCTCTGTGGGGAGATGTACCGTGTAATACTCACCATACCGGGCTCTGTGGGGAGATGTACCGTGTAATACTCCTCATACCGGGCTCTGTGAAGAGATGTACCGTGTAATACTCACCATACCGGGCTCTGTGGGGAGATGTACCGTGTAATACTCACCATACCGGGCTCTGTGAGGAGATGTACCGTGTAATACTCCTCATACCGGGCTCTGTGGGGAGATGTACCGTGTAATACTCCTCATACCGGGCTCTGTGGGGAGATGTACCGTGTAATACTCCTCATACCGGGCTCTGTGGGGAGATGTACCGTGTAATACTCCTCATACCGGGCTCTGTGGGGAGATGTACCGTGTAATACTCCTTATACCGGGCTCTGTGAGGAGATGTACCGTGTAATACTCCTCATACCGGGCTCTGTGGGGAGATGTACCGTGTAATACTCACCATACCGGGCTCTGTGAGGAGATGTACCGTGTAATACTCCTCATACCGGGCTCTGTGGGGAGATGTACCGTGTAATACTCACCATACCGGGCTCTGTGGGGAGATGTACCGTGTAATACTCCTCATACCGGGCTCTGTGGGGAGATGTACCGTGTAATACTCCTCATACCGGGCTCTGTGGGGAGACGTACCGTGTAATACTCCTCATACCGGGCTCTGTGGGGAGACGTACCGTGTAATACTCCTCATACCGGGCTCTGTGGGGAGACGTACCGTGTAATACTCCTCATACCGGGCTCTGTGGGGAGACGTACCGTGTAATACTCCTCATACCGGGCTCTGTGGGGAGACGTACCGTGTAATACTCACCATACCGGGCTCTGTGAGGAGATGTACCGTGTAATACTCACCATACCGGGCTCTGTGGGGAGATGTACCGTGTAATACTCACCATACCGGGTTGTGTGGGGAGATGTACCGTGTAATACTCCTCATACCGGGCTCTGTGGGGAGATGTACCGTGTAATACTCCTTATACCGGGCTCTGTGAGGAGATGTACCGTGTAATACTCCTCATACCGGGCTCTGTGAGGAGATGTACCGTGTAATACTCCTCATACCGGGCTCTGTGGGGAGATGTACCGTGTAATACTCACCATACCGGGCTCTGTGGGGAGACGTACCGTGTAATACTCCTCATACCGGGCTCTGTGAGGAGATGTACCGTGTAATACTCACCATACCGGGCTCTGTGGGGAGATGTACCGTGTAATACTCCTCATACCGGGCTCTGTGAGGAGATGTACCGTGTAATACTCACCATACCGGGCTCTGTGGGGAGATGTACCGTGTAATACTCCTCATACCGGGCTCTGTGGAGAGATGTACCGTGTAATACTCCTCATACCGGGCTCTGTGAGGAGATGTACCGTGTAATACTCACCATACCGGGTTTTGTGGGGAGATGTACCGTGTAATACTCACCATACCGGGCTCTGTGGAGAGATGTACCGTGTAATACTCCTCATACCGGGCTCTGTGAGGAGATGTACCGTGTAATACTCACCATACCGGGTTTTGTGGGGAGATGTACCGTGTAATACTCACCATACCGGGCTCTGTGAGGAGATGTACCGTGTAATACTCACCATACCGGGCTCTGTGGGGAGATGTACCGTGTAATACTCCTCATACCGGGCTCTGTGGAGAGATGTACCGTGTAATACTCCTCATACCGGGCTCTGTGGGGAGATGTACCGTGTAATACTCACCATACCGGGCTCTGTGGGGAGATGTACCGTGTAATACTCCTCATACCGGGCTCTGTGGAGAGATGTACCGTGTAATACTCCTCATACCGGGCTCTGTGAGGAGATGTACCGTGTAATACTCCTCATACCGGGTTGTGTGGGGAGATGTACCGTGTAATACTCCTCATACCGGGCTCTGTGGGGAGATGTACCGTGTAATACTCCTCATACCGGGCTCTGTGGGGAGATGTACCGTGTAATACTCCTCATACCGGGCTCTGTGGGGAGATGTACCGTGTAATACTCACCATACCGGGCTCTGTGGGGAGATGTACCGTGTAATACTCCTCATACCGGGCTCTGTGGGGAGATGTACCGTGTAATACTCCTCATACCGGGCTCTGTGGAGAGATGTACCGTGTAATACTCACCATACCGGGCTCTGTGGGGAGATGTACCGTGTAATACTCACCATACCGGGTTGTGTGGGGAGATGTACCGCGTATACCGGGCTCTGTGGAGAGTTGTACCATGTGCTGCTGTCAGTGATGGCCCAGTCTCTTCTCTTTCAGGGTCTGGATGTCGGAGGGCAGTTATGGGGGTCTTCCGCTCAGTTCATGTCCGCCAGTTACTGCACAACAAGTTCGTTGTTGTTCTTGGAGACTCCAGTAAGTGACTAAATCCTACATGTACTGTGTGTACAGTATCTCTGTATCCCCCCTCATCTGCAGAGCAGTTCTCCCCAGTAGTCAGGTCAGAGCCTTCTTCTCGTGGTGATGATGGCTCCCGACTCGTGTCTGAGCAGTTCTCCCCAGTAGTCAGGTCAGAGCCGGCTGCTCGTATTGATGATGGCTCCTGGCTCGCGTCTGAGCAGTTCTCCCCAGTAGTCAGGTCAGAGCCGGCTGCTTGTGATGATGATGGCTCACGGCTCGCGTCTGGGCAGTTCTCCCCAGTAGTCAGGTCAGAGCCGGCTGCTCGTGCTGATGATGGCTCTGGGCACGTGTCTGAGCAGTTCTCCCCAGTAGTCAGGTCAGAGCCGGCTGCTTGTGATGATGATGGCTGATGGCTCGTGTCTGAGCAGTTCTCCCCAGTAGTCAGGTCAGAGCCGGCTGCTTGTGATGATGATGGCTCACGTCTCAGCAGTTCTCCCCAGTAGTCAGATCAGAGCCGGCTGCTTGTATTGATGATGGCTCCTGGCTCGTGTCTGAGCAGTTCTCCTCCAGTAGTCAGGTCAGAGCCAGCTGCTTGTGATGATGATGGCTCACGGCTCGCGTCTGAGCAGTTCTCCCCAGTAGTCAGGTCAGAGCCGGCTGCTCGTATTGATGATGGCTCCTGGCTCGTGTCTGAGCAGTTCTCCCCAGCAGTCAGGTCAGAGCCGGCTGCTTGTGATGATGATGGCTCCTGACTTGCGTCTGAGCAGTTGTCCCCAGTAGTCAGGTCAGAGCCGGCTGCTCGTGCTCATGATGGCTCTGGGCCCGTGTCTGAGCAGTTCTCCCCAGTAGTCAGGTCAGAGCCGGCTGCTTGTGATGATGATGGCTCCTGACTTGCGTCTGAGCAGTTCTCCCCAGTAGTCAGGTCAGAGTCGGCTGCTCGTGCTGATGATGGCTCTGGGCCCGTGTCTGAGCAGTTCTCCCCAGTAGTCAGGTCAGAGCCGGCTGCTCGTGCTGATGATGGCTCGCGTCTGAGCAGTTCTCCCCAGTAGTCCGGTCAGAGCCGGCTGCTTGTGATGATGATGGCTCCCGACTCGTGTCTGAGCAGTTGTGCCCAGTAGTCAGGTCAGAGCTGGCTGCTTGTGATGATGATGGCTCCCGACTCGTGTCTGAGCAGTTCTCCCCAGTAGTCAGGTCAGAGTCGGCTGCTTGTGATGATGATTGCTCCCGACTCGCGTCTGAGCAGTTCTCCCCAGTAGTCAGGTCAGAGCCGGCTGCTCGTGCTGATGATGGATCGCGTCTGAGCAGTTCTTCCCAGTAGTCAGGTCAGAGCCGGTTGCTCGTATTGATGATGGCTCGCGTCTGAGCAGTTCTTCCCAGTAGTCAGGTCAGAGCCGGTTGCTCGTATTGATGATGGCTCGTGTCTGAGCAGTTGTCCCTAGTAGTCAGGTCAGAGCCGGCTGCTTATGATGATGATGGCTCCCGGCTCGCGTCTGAGCAGTTCTTCCCAGTAGTCAGGTCAGAGCCGGTTGCTCGTATTGATGATGGCTCGCGTCTGAGCAGTTGTCCCTAGTAGTCAGGTCAGAGCCGGCTGCTTATGATGATGATGGCTCCCGACTCGTGTCTGAGCAGTTCTCCCCAGTAGTCAGGTCAGAGCCGGCTGCTTATGATGATGATGGCTCCCGACTCGCGTCTGAGCAGTTCTCCCCAGTAGTCAGGTCAGAGCCGGCTGCTTATGATGATGATGGCTCCCGACTCGCGTCTGAGCAATTCTCCCCAGTAGTCAGGTCAGAGCCGGCTGCTTGTGATGATGATGGCTCCCGACTCGTGTCTGAGCAGTTCTCCCCAGTAGTCAGGTCAGAGCCGGCTGCTTGTGATGATGATGGCTCCCGACTCGCGTCTGAGCAGTTCTCCCCAGTAGTCAGGTCAGAGCCGGCTGCTTGTGATGATGATGGCTCCCGACTCGCGTCTGAGCAGTTCTCCCCAGTAGTCAGGTCAGAGCCGGCTGCTTATGATGATGATGGCTCCCGACTCGTGTCTGAGCAGTTCTCCCCAGTAGTCAGGTCAGAGCCGGCTGCTTATGATGATGATGGCTCCCGACTCGTGTCTGAGCAGTTCTTCCCAGTAGTCAGGTCAGAGCCGGTTGCTCGTATTGATGATGGCTCGCGTCTGAGCAGTTCTCCCTAGTAGTCAGGTCAGAGCCGGCTGCTTGTGATGATGATGGCTCCCGACTCGCGTCTGAGCAGTTCTCCCCAGTAGTCAGGTCAGAGCCGGCTGCTCGTATTGATGATGGCTCGTGTCTGAGCAGTTCTCCCTAGTAGTCAGGTCAGAGCCGGTTGCTCGTGCTGATGATGGCTCCCGGCTCGCGTCTGAGCAGTTCTTCCCAGTAGTCAGGTCAGAGCCGGTTGCTCGTATTGATGATGGCTCGCGTCTGAGCAGTTGTCCCTAGTAGTCAGGTCAGAGCCGGCTGCTTATGATGATGATGGCTCCCGACTCGTGTCTGAGCAGTTCTCCCCAGTAGTCAGGTCAGAGCCGGCTGCTTATGATGATGATGGCTCCCGACTCGTGTCTGAGCAGTTCTTCCCAGTAGTCAGGTCAGAGCCGGTTGCTCGTATTGATGATGGCTCGCGTCTGAGCAGTTCTCCCTAGTAGTCAGGTCAGAGCCGGCTGCTTGTGATGATGATGGCTCCCGACTCGCGTCTGAGCAGTTCTCCCCAGTAGTCAGGTCAGAGCCGGCTGCTCGTGCTGATGATGGCTCTGGTATCGCGTCTGAGCAGTTCTCCCTAGTAGTCAGGTCAGAGCCGGCTGCTTGTGGTGAAGACTTCTCCCGTTCACTGTGACTTTTTGTCTTTCAGTCCAGAGATCGGTGTATAAAGATCTGGTGAAGTTTCTGCAAAAGGACGAGTTTCTATCTGAAGAGCAGCTGAAAAGGAGACCGGTGAGCGTCTCTGTTTTTGGGGCCGGAGGATTTCCACTTTCTCACCTTTCAGGGATGCACTTATTTATTCTTGTGCTATAATCAGCAAATCACAGGGAAGAGAAAGCAGAAAAGTTTCTGCTCTGCGAATCTCTGCCGTAAGATACAGGAAAAATATTTGCATTGATATGAAAATTGGAAATAATCATGTTGGATGGAGAGTCCACAGGAGCCGGGGCCCGGTCATCACAAAATCTGAGGAGTCTCTGCAGTAATGAGAGGAGCGATGGGAGGGGGAGGCAGATGAAGCCTGGAGGGGGATTCGCAGCTCCTGGACCTGAACCCCACGGCCCCGACCTCACAGGGGCATCTCGGCCCGGACCAGTCCTTGATTAGTGGGCAGGAGGACTTTCACACTCCTTATCTATGATCTGCAGTGATATTTCTGGCCTCATCTGTCGCTCCCTTCCCACCACTTGTCACATTACAGCTCTTTCTTATGAGGCTCCTCAGATTTTGTTTCTTGAACGTGATGCCTGATGAGGTTGCAGGAGTCTCAAGAGCTGCCATCTGTTATCCTTTCAGCCATTAATAAGCACCCTGAGATCTCTACATTGTGATTACTTTGTACTAAGATAATAAGTAAGTGACAGATAAAGATAAAATAGGAACGGTGAGATGAGAAAAAGAAGAAAGGGGATACGTTCTCTGCTACATTGTGAATCATTACCAGAAACACTGTAAAAATAAATGTGAGATCGATAGGAACGTCTGGAAGATCCAGATACAAAGAAACCAAGAGCCGACACCATGGACCCGGCCCAAAATGGATGAGATCAGATCTCTGTTCTCAGGATAAAACAAATCAGCCCAATGTCAAAGGAAAAACTGAAATCATAGGTGTTCCAGACCATAATGTTCTGTGTATGAGCCCACGTGTCTGTATGTGTCCTGACATCCCATAATATAATAAGTGTGTGACCCCATGTGTCTCTATATATCCTGACATCCCATAATGTGATCAGTAGTGTTTGATACTCCAGAGTTGAATGCATCTGTGAGGGCACAAGCTCCAGACTGACCTCCAAGTGATGTCCTTAGTAAGGTGCTCCTGTGTCCTGTCTGTACCTGGTTCCTTATCTGTGATGTCCTTAGTGAGGTGCTCCTGTGTCCTGTCTGTGCCTGGTTCCTTATCTGTGATGTCCTTAGTAAGGTGCTCCTGTGTCCTGTCTGTACCTGGTTCCTTATCTGTGATGTCCTTAGTAAGGTGTTCCTGTGTCCTGTCTGTACCTGGTTCCTGATCTGTGATGTCCTTAGTAAGGTGTTCCTGTGTCCTGTCTGTGCCTGGTTCCTTATCTGTGATGTCCTTAGTAAGGTGCTCCTGTGTCCTGTCTGTACCTGGTTCCTTATCTGTGATGTCCTTAGTAAGGTGCTCCTGTGTCCTGTCTGTACCTGGTTCCTGATCTGTGATGTCCTTAGTACGGTGCTCCTGTGTCCTGTCTGTACCTGGTTCCTGATCTGTGATGTCCTTAGTAAGGTGCTCCTGTGTCCTGTCTGTACCTGGTTCCTTATCTGTGATGTCCTTAGTAAGGTGCTCCTGTGTCCTGTCTGTACCTTGTTCCTTATCTGTGATGTCCTTAGTAAGGTGCTCCTGTGTCCTGTCTGTACCTGGTTCCTGATCTGTGATGTCCTTAGTACGGTGCTCCTGTGTCCTGTCTGTACCTGGTTCCTTATCTGTGATGTCCTTAGTAAGGTGCTCCTGTGTCCTGTCTGTACCTGGTTCCTTATCTGTGATGTCCTTAGTAAGGTGCTCCTGTGTCCTGTCTGTACCTTGTTCCTTATCTGTGATGTCCTTAGTAAGGTGCTCCTGTGTCCTGTCTGTACCTGGTTCCTTATCTGTGATGTCCTTAGTAAGGTGCTCCTGTGTCCTGTCTGTACCTTGTTCCTTATCTGTGATGTCCTTAGTGAGGTGCTCCTGTGTCCTGTCTGTACCTTGTTCCTTATCTGTGATGTCCTTAGTAAGGTGCTCCTGTGTCCTGTCTGTACCTGGTTCCTTATCTGTGATGTCCTTAGTAAGGTGCTCCTGTGTCCTGTCTGTACCTGGTTCCTTATCTGTGATGTCCTTAGTAAGGTGCTCCTGTGTCCTGTCTGTACCTTGTTCCTTATCTGTGATGTCCTTAGTAAGGTGCTCCTGTGTCCTGTCTGTACCTGGTTCCTTATCTGTGATGTCCTTAGTAAGGTGCTCCTGTGTCCTGTCTGTACCCGGTTCCTTATCTGTGATGTCCTTAGTAAGGTGCTCCTGTGTCCTGTCTGTACCCGGTTCCTTATCTGTGATGTCCTTAGTAAGGTTCTCCTGTGTCCTGTCTGCACCTGGTTCCTGATCTGTGATATCCTTAGTAAGGTGTTCCTGTGTCCTGTCTGTACCTGGTTCCTTATCTGTGATGTCCTTAGTAAGGTGCTCCTGTGTCCTGTCTGTACCTGGTTCCTTATCTGTGATGTCCTTAGTAAGGTGCTCCTGTGTCCTGTCTGCACCTGGTTCCTGATCTGTGATATCCTTAGTAAGGTTCTCCTGTGTCCTGTCTGTACCTGGTTCCTGATCTGTGATATCCTTAGTAAGGTGCTCCTGTGTCCTGTCTGTACCTGGTTCCTTATCTGTGATGTCCTTAGTAAGGTGCTCCTGTGTCCTGTCTGTACCTGGTTCCTTATCTGTGATGTCCTTAGTAAGGTGCTCCTGTGTCCTGTCTGTACCCGGTTCCTTATCTGTGATGTCCTTAGTAAGGTGCTCCTGTGTCCTGTCTGTACCTGGTTCCTTATCTGTGATGTCCTTAGTAAGGTGCTCCTGTGTCCTGTCTGCACCTGGTTCCTGATCTGTGATATCCTTAGTAAGGTGCTCCTGTGTCCTGTCTGTACCTGGTTCCTTATCTGTGATGTCCTTAGTAAGGTGCTCCTGTGTCCTGTCTGTACCTGGTTCCTTATCTGTGATGTCCTTAGTAAGGTGCTCCTGTGTCCTGTCTGTACCTGGTTCCTTATCTGTGATGTCATTATGTATACCCCTCCTCACATGTAAAGCGCCATGGAACAAATGGCGCTATAACAATAAATAATAATAATAATAATAATAATAATAATGTCCTTAGTAAGGTGCTCCTGTGTCCTGTCTGTACCCGGTTCCTTATCTGTGATGTCCTTAGTAAGGTGCTCCTGTGTCCTGTCTGTGCCTGGTTCCTTATCTGTGATGTCCTTAGTAAGGTGCTCCTGTGTCCTGTCTGTGCCTGGTTCCTTATCTGTGATGTCCTTAGTAAGGTGCTCCTGTGTCCTGTCTGTACCTGGTTCCTTATCTGTGATGTCCTTAGTAAGGTGCTCCTGTGTCCTGTCTGTACCTGGTTCCTTAGCTGTGATGTCCTTAGTAAGGTGCTCCTGTGTCCTGTCTGTACCTGGTTCCTTATCTGTGATGTCCTTAGTAAGGTGCTCCTGTGTCCTGTCTGTACCTGGTTCCTTATCTGTGATGTCCTTAGTAAGGTGTTCCTGTGTCCTGTCTGTACCTGGTTCCTTATCTGTGATGTCCTTAGTAAGGTGCTCCTGTGTCCTGTCTGTACCTGGTTCCTTATCTGTGATGTCCTTAGTAAGGTGCTCCTGTGTCCTGTCTGTACCTGGTTCTTTATCTGTGATGTCCTTAGTAAGGTGCTCCTGTGTCCTGTCTGTACCTTGTTCCTTATCTGTGATGTCCTTAGTAAGGTGCTCCTGTGTCCTGTCTGTACCTTGTTCCTTATCTGTGATGTCCTTAGTAAGGTGCTCCTGTGTCCTGTCTGTGCCTGGTTCCTTATCTGTGATGTCCTTAGTAAGGTGCTCCTGTGTCCTGTCTGCACCTGGTTCCTGATCTGTGATATCCTTAGTAAGGTGTTCCTGTGTCCTGTCTGTACCTGGTTCCTTATCTGTGATGTCCTTAGTAAGGTTCTCCTGTGTCCTGTCTGTACCTGGTTCCTGATCTGTGATATCCTTAGTAAGGTGCTCCTGTGTCCTGTCTGTACCTGGTTCCTTATCTGTGATGTCCTTAGTAAGGTTCTCCTGTGTCCTGTCTGTACCTGGTTCCTTATCTGTGATGTCCTTATTAAGGTGCTCCTGTGTCCTGTCTGTACCTTGTTCCTTATCTGTGATGTCCTTAGTAAGGTGCTCCTGTGTCCTGTCTGTACCTGGTTCCTTATCTGTGATGTCCTTAGTAAGGTGCTCCTGTGTCCTGTCTGTACCTGGTTCCTTATCTGTGATGTCCTTAGTAAGGTGCTCCTGTGTCCTGTCTGTACCTGGTTCCTTATCTGTGATGTCCTTAGTAAGGTGCTCCTGTGTCCTGTCTGTACCTGGTTCCTTATCTGTGATGTCCTTAGTAAGGTTCTCCTGTGTCCTGTCTGTACCTGGTTCCTTATCTGTGATGTCCTTAGTAAGGTGCTCCTGTGTCCTGTCTGTACCTGGTTCCTTATCTGTGATGTCCTTAGTAAGGTGCTCCTGTGTCCTGTCTGCACCTGGTTCCTGATCTGTGATATCCTTAGTAAGGTGCTCCTGTGTCCTGTCTGTACCTGGTTCCTTATCTGTGATGTCCTTAGTAAGGTTCTCCTGTGTCCTGTCTGTACCTGGTTCCTTATCTGTGATGTCCTTAGTAAGGTGCTCCTGTGTCCTGTCTGTACCTGGTTCCTTATCTGTGATGTCCTTAGTAAGGTGCTCCTGTGTCCTGTCTGCACCTGGTTCCTGATCTGTGATATCCTTAGTAAGGTGCTCCTGTGTCCTGTCTGCACCTGGTTCCTGATCTGTGATATCCTTAGTAAGGTGCTCCTGTGTCCTGTCTGTACCTTGTTCCTTATCTGTGATGTCCTTAGTAAGGTGCTCCTGTGTCCTGTCTGTACCTGGTTCCTTATCTGTGATGTCCTTAGTAAGGTGCTCCTGTGTCCTGTCTGTACCTGGTTCCTTATCTGTGATGTCCTTAGTAAGGTGCTCCTGTGTCCTGTCTGTACCTGGTTCCTTATCTGTGATGTCCTTAGTAAGGTTCTCCTGTGTCCTGTCTGTACCTGGTTCCTTATCTGTGATGTCCTTAGTAAGGTGCTCCTGTGTCCTGTCTGTACCTGGTTCCTTATCTGTGATGTCCTTAGTAAGGTGCTCCTGTGTCCTGTCTGCACCTGGTTCCTGATCTGTGATATCCTTAGTAAGGTGCTCCTGTGTCCTGTCTGTACCTGGTTCCTTATCTGTGATGTCCTTAGTAAGGTGCTCCTGTGTCCTGTCTGTACCTGGTTCCTTATCTGTGATGTCCTTAGTAAGGTGCTCCTGTGTCCTGTCTGTACCTGGTTCCTTATCTGTGATGTCCTTAGTAAGGTGCTCTCGTGTCCTGTCTGTACCTGGTTCCTTATCTGTGATGTCATTATGTATACCCCTCCTCACATGTAAAGCGCCATGGAACAAATGGCGCTATAACAATAAATAATAATAATAATAATAATAATAATAATAATAATAATGTCCTTTAGTAAGGTGCTCCTGTGTCCTGTCTGTACCCGGTTCCTTATCTGTGATGTCCTTAGTAAGGTGCTCCTGTGTCCTGTCTGTGCCTGGTTCCTTATCTGTGATGTCCTTAGTAAGGTGCTCCTGTGTCCTGTCTGTGCCTGGTTCCTTATCTGTGATGTCCTTAGTAAGGTGCTCCTGTGTCCTGTCTGTACCTGGTTCCTTATCTGTGATGTCCTTAGTAAGGTGCTCCTGTGTCCTGTCTGTACCTGGTTCCTTAGCTGTGATGTCCTTAGTAAGGTGCTCCTGTGTCCTGTCTGTACCTGGTTCCTTATCTGTGATGTCCTTAGTAAGGTGCTCCTGTGTCCTGTCTGTACCTGGTTCCTTATCTGTGATGTCCTTAGTAAGGTGCTCCTGTGTCCTGTCTGTACCTGGTTCCTTATCTGTGATGTCCTTAGTAAGGTGCTCCTGTGTCCTGTCTGTACCCGGTTCCTTATCTGTGATGTCCTTAGTAAGGTGCTCCTGTGTCCTGTCTGTACCTGGTTCCTTATCTGTGATGTCCTTAGTAAGGTGCTCCTGTGTCCTGTCTGTACCTGGTTCCTTAGCTGTGATGTCCTTAGTAAGGTGCTCCTGTGTCCTGTCTGTACCTGGTTCTTTATCTGTGATGTCCTTAGTAAGGTGCTCCTGTGTCCTGTCTGTACCTTGTTCCTTATCTGTGATGTCCTTAGTAAGGTGTTCCTGTGTCCTGTCTGTACCTGGTTCTTTATCTGTGATGTCCTTAGTAAGGTGCTCCTGTGTCCTGTCTGTACCTTGTTCCTTATCTGTGATGTCCTTAGTAAGGTGCTCCTGTGTCCTGTCTGTACCTGGTTCCTTATCTGTGATGTCCTTAGTAAGGTGCTCCTGTGTCCTGTCTGTACCTTGTTCCTTATCTGTGATGTCCTTAGTAAGGTGCTCCTGTGTCCTGTCTGTACCTGGTTCCTTATCTGTGATGTCCTTAGTAAGGTGCTCCTGTGTCCTGTCTGTACCTTGTTCCTTATCTGTGATATCCTTAGTAAGGTGCTCCTGTGTCCTGTCTGCACCTGGTTCCTGATCTGTGATATCCTTAGTAAGGTGCTCCTGTGTCCTGTCTGTACCTGGTTCCTTATCTGTGATGTCCTTAGTAAGGTGCTCTCGTGTCCTGTCTGTACCTGGTTCCTTATCTGTGATGTCATTATGTATACCCCTCCTCACATGTAAAGCGCCATGGAACAAATGGCGCTATAACAATAAATAATAATAATAATAATAATAATAATAATAATAATAATAATGTCCTTTAGTAAGGTGCTCCTGTGTCCTGTCTGTACCTGGTTCCTTATCTGTGATGTCCTTAGTAAGGTGCTCCTGTGTCCTGTCTGTACCTGGTTCCTTATCTGTGATGTCCTTAGTAAGGTGCTCTCGTGTCCTGTCTGTACCTGGTTCCTTATCTGTGATGTCATTATGTATACCCCTCCTCACATGTAAAGCGCCATGGAACAAATGGCGCTATAACAATAAATAATAATAATAATAATAATAATAATGTCCTTAGTAAGGTGCTCCTGTGTCCTGTCTGTACCCGGTTCCTTATCTGTGATGTCCTTAGTAAGGTGCTCCTGTGTCCTGTCTGTGCCTGGTTCCTTATCTGTGATGTCCTTAGTAAGGTGCTCCTGTGTCCTGTCTGTGCCTGGTTCCTTATCTGTGATGTCCTTAGTAAGGTGCTCCTGTGTCCTGTCTGTACCTGGTTCCTTATCTGTGATGTCCTTAGTAAGGTGCTCCTGTGTCCTGTCTGTACCTGGTTCCTTAGCTGTGATGTCCTTAGTAAGGTGCTCCTGTGTCCTGTCTGTACCTGGTTCCTTATCTGTGATGTCCTTAGTAAGGTGCTCCTGTGTCCTGTCTGTACCTGGTTCCTTATCTGTGATGTCCTTAGTAAGGTGTTCCTGTGTCCTGTCTGTACCTGGTTCCTTATCTGTGATGTCCTTAGTAAGGTGCTCCTGTGTCCTGTCTGTACCTGGTTCCTTAGCTGTGATGTCCTTAGTAAGGTGCTCCTGTGTCCTGTCTGTACCTGGTTCTTTATCTGTGATGTCCTTAGTAAGGTGCTCCTGTGTCCTGTCTGTACCTTGTTCCTTATCTGTGATGTCCTTAGTAAGGTCCTCCTGTGTCCTGTCTGTACCTGGTTCCTTATCTGTGATGTCCTTAGTAAGGTGCTCCTGTGTCCTGTCTGTACCTGGTTCTTTATCTGTGATGTCCTTAGTAAGGTGCTCCTGTGTCCTGTCTGTACCTTGTTCCTTATCTGTGATGTCCTTAGTAAGGTGCTCCTGTGTCCTGTCTGTACCTGGTTCCTTATCTGTGATGTCCTTAGTAAGGTGCTCCTGTGTCCTGTCTGTACCTTGTTCCTTATCTGTGATGTCCTTAGTAAGGTTCTCCTGTGTCCTGTCTGTGCCTGGTTCCTTATCTGTGATGTCCTTAGTAAGGTGCTCCTGTGTCCTGTCTGTACCTGGTTCCTTATCTGTGATGTCCTTAGTAAGGTGCTCCTGTGTCCTGTCTGTACCCGGTTCCTTATCTGTGATGTCCTTAGTAAGGTGCTCCTGTGTCCTGTCTGCACCTGGTTCCTGATCTGTGATATCCTTAGTAAGGTGCTCCTGTGTCCTGTCTGTACCTGGTTCCTTATCTGTGATGTCCTTAGTAAGGTGCTCCTGTGTCCTGTCTGTACCTGGTTCCTTATCTGTGATGTCCTTAGTAAGGTGCTCCTGTGTTCTGTCTGTACCTGGTTCCTTATCTGTGATGTCCTTAGTAAGGTGCTCCTGTGTCCTGTCTGTACCTGGTTCCTTATCTGTGATGTCCTTAGTAAGGTGCTCTCGTGTCCTGTCTGTACCTGGTTCCTTATCTGTGATGTCATTATGTATACCCCTCCTCACATGTAAAGCGCCATGGAACAAATGGCGCTATAACAATAAATAATAATAATAATAATAATAATAATAATGTCCTTAGTAAGGTGCTCCTGTGTCCTGTCTGTACCCGGTTCCTTATCTGTGATGTCCTTAGTAAGGTGCTCCTGTGTCCTATCTGTATCTGGTTCTTTATCTGTGATGTCCTTAGTAAGGTGCTCCTGTGTCCTGTCTGTACCCGGTTCCTTATCTGTGATGTCCTTAGTAAGGTGCTCCTGTGTCCTGTCTGTGCCTGGTTCCTTATCTGTGATGTCCTTAGTAAGGTGCTCCTGTGTCCTGTCTGTGCCTGGTTCCTTATCTGTGATGTCCTTAGTAAGGTGCTCCTGTGTCCTGTCTGTGCCTGGTTCCTTATCTGTGATGTCCTTAGTAAGGTGCTCCTGTGTCCTGTCTGTACCTGGTTCCTTATCTGTGATGTCCTTAGTAAGGTGCTCCTGTGTCCTGTCTGTACCTGGTTCCTGATCTGTGATGTCCTTAGTACGGTGCTCCTGTGTCCTGTCTGTACCTTGTTCCTTATCTGTGATGTCCTTAGTAAGGTGCTCCTGTGTCCTGTCTGTACCTGGTTCCTTATCTGTGATGTCCTTAGTAAGGTGCTCCTGTGTCCTGTCTGTACCTGGTTCCTTAGCTGTGATGTCCTTAGTAAGGTGCTCCTGTGTCCTGTCTGTACCTTGTTCCTTATCTGTGATGTCCTTAGTAAGGTGCTCCTGTGTCCTGTCTGTACCTGGTTCCTTATCTGTGATGTCCTTAGTAAGGTGCTCCTGTGTCCTGTCTGTGCCTGGTTCCTTATCTGTGATGTGTTTAGTAAGGTTCTCCTGTGTCCTGTCTGTACCTGGTTCCTTATCTGTGATGTCCTTAGTAAGGTGCTCCTGTGTCCTGTCTGTACCTTGTTCCTTATCTGTGATGTCCTTAGTAAGGTGCTCCTGTGTCCTGTCTGTACCTGGTTCCTTATCTGTGATGTCCTTAGTAAGGTGTTCCTGTGTCCTGTCTGTACCTGGTTCCTTATCTGTGATGTCCTTAGTAAGGTGCTCCTGTGTCCTGTCTGTACCTGGTTCCTTAGCTGTGATGTCCTTAGTAAGGTGCTCCTGTGTCCTGTCTGTACCTGGTTCCTTATCTGTGATGTCCTTAGTAAGGTGTTCCTGTGTCCTGTCTGTACCTTGTTCCTTAGCTGTGATGTCCTTAGTAAGGTGCTCCTGTGTCCTGTCTGTACCTGGTTCCTTAGCTGTGATGTCCTTAGTAAGGTTCTCCTGTGTCCTGTCTGTACCTGGTTCCTTATCTGTGATGTCCTTAGTAAGGTGTTCCTGTGTCCTGTCTGTACCCGGTTCCTTATCGGAGTATCTGTGGTCAGCATTGTAGTGTCAGCTCCACTATCATTGTGAGCCCTTTCCATCTCTCCTCTTCTATCCCAGCAATTAGCTCTTACCAGTAACAATATAAGCGAGTGCTACAATGCGACAAACCTCGGTACACCGCCATCCTTCTATATAAACTCTCCACACTCAGGCTTAACCATGAAATTACCTTCTATTCACACCTAACATGATACGTCTGATACAGTTTGGTCATAACTGGGCGTCTGCCTCATCCCCTCTTTTTCCAGATATAAAATTCCATCTGTTTGCAGCTGATACAATGTTAAAAGTCAAAGTTTAGAGCGTTTCTACTGGCTCCAATGAGAACAAGGGTGAGAAAACCTCTGTCTGTTTCTCCGGGATGATAAATTCTGTGTGACTGTAGCGTTACAGACCGGACCCCCGGCCGGCATGACGCCATCATCGCAGTGTTAGGACTCTGTCTCTGTTCTGTTCGCACACAAAATATTCCTTGGCGCTCCAGACAAAATCTAAATCCCACAGATTGCGGAGACTTGTGTTGTTCTGTGTAATCGGACACATCAGGGTCGTTCTGTTCCAATGTGTTACACAACGTTCCGCCATCTGCAGCGATTTTCCCAGAGTTCAAGGTCTTTCTCCACTGCTACAAACACAGCAGATTAGTTACATTCTCCAGCTGGGGAAACGCCAACCTTACAGGAGGAACGGTGGAAGAAGGCTCCCCACAAACGATCATCCTCCAATCCTGACCTTGTGCTCAGATTATAGATTCTGTTATAACACAAATACATAAAACACCCAAACACATAAACAGGGCGATTTACGTTTCCATATCTGCCCATTTAATATTAATTCGTGCCGCACCCTTAAAAGTCCGGTCCAGATATAAAACTATATTCACCATACATTAAACAACAAAAATGTTAACGCACAAGATTTGCTTTCTTCTCAGTCTCTGCACTTTTCACTAAAAATTTAATAAAATGAGATCAAAATGTTGCATGGAGGCCAAAAGGCTGTGAATAAAAATGGAAGCTCCCTGTGGGAAATGCCCAACCGCACACCGTCCAATGACCAAAACATAACCATCGTAACAAGAATTTGTGTTTTGACATTTTTTGAGCACTAAAACATAATAGAACACATACCGGGCTCTATTTTCTTTTTCCCAATTTTACCACACTTGGATTTTTTTTCCTTTCTCTGATACATCATATTGTAAACTGGTTTAATTTAAAACTACAACTCAAACCACAAAAAGATGGAGCTGAGCTTTGTATCAAGTTGTTTATTTCACCTCAGAGCTGGATTCGCAGCTGCACAGCTCATTTCTGCTGTATAATGTCCTCTATGCTGCTTCTTCTGAATGTCTGTCACATAGACAGGAGAGCAGAGTCTCTCCTCTGTGTGTGCTGTGTATGGAGACATTTATAACATCTTGTCTCCTCCCACAAGCTGAGGGTCTGAGGGAGACTGAGAAAGAAAGACGGAGCGGGAGCGTCTGAGGGAGCTGGAAACTGAGAAAGAAAGACAGGGAGCGGGAGAGTCTGAGGGAGCTGGAAACTGAGAAAGAAAGACAGGGAGCGGGAGAGTCTGAGAGAATGGGAGAGTCTGAGGGAGCGGGAGACTGAGAAAGAAAGACGGAGCAGGAGAGTCTGAGGGAGCGGGAGAGTCTGAGGGAGCTGGAAACTGAGAAAGAAAGGGAGCGGGAGAGTCTGAGGGAATGGGAGAGTCTGAGGGAGCTGGAGACTGAGAAAGAAAGACGGAGCAGGAGAGTCTGAGGGAGCTGGAGACTGAGAAAGAAAGACGGAGCAGGAGAGTCCGAGGGAGCTGGAAACTGAGAAAGACAGGGAGCGGGAAAGTGAGAAAGAACGACAGGGAGCGGGAGAGTCTGAGGGAGCGGGAGAGTCTGAGGGAGCGGGAGACTGAGAAAGAAAGAGACTGCAACAGGGAAAACTGGTGACATTGAGGGTCCAAGTCCTACTGAGACCACACAGACATTTCTCATGTACACAGTAATCGTTATCTGGACGTCTCAGTTCCTCTTTCACTCTGACTGCGTGATCTATTACAGATGGTTCAGTGCACGTCTGAAGCGCGATCATACTGTATGAACAGGCTACGAAACACGGCATCGCGCAGTGTAAATGGGCCCCAAGGCCGCTGCTATGCTCCCCGTTCAACAACCCCCTCCACTGCGGCCCCCGCATTTTAGAATGTCGTGAGAGATGCAACAATAAATGGACTCACCCACAGAAAGTGAAAAACAATAACCGTTTACTGAACTGATAACTACAGAAAGATGCATGATATCTAAGGATTTATCACCAGAGATCAGCACCGGCCACATACAGCGCAGAGCCGATAAACGCGCCTCGTTGTCTAGGGTGGGCCTTCCCTGCAGCAGAGGCCCACAATCTTGCACTTTCATCTTCTTACTGTCTGACCCTGAGCATATATCCCCCACCTGGAGCTGCAGCTCCTGACTGGCCTGGGGCTCTAAGTCATGTTCTTGGTAACGTGGGCTCGTGTTCATCTGTACCAGGTTCCTTATCTGTGTAGCCGAAGTAAGAAATGAGATGGTCGATCTATTATCTGAATGATTTCCACCGCTGGTTCTACCACTTGAATTAATTCTTACCAGTAACAATATGAACGTGTGCTTCACAGTGATAAACCTCAGTTCACACTGTACTATACCTTCCACGTCTGGGGTTAACCATTCACGTGACGTTAACCCATATGTCCCAGGACACGGTTTGCTGTTTCTAATAGGAGCCGGCGTGATTCTCTGCTCTGGTTTGCAGCCTTGCTGTATGTAACTGGTGTCCCGTCCGTGGCCTCTTCTTCCTGCCGACCACCTTCTCCTTACGCTCCGCTCTTCCATGGGACCCCGGTGCAGGATCTTTAGCTGCCATGTTAAGATCTTGTGTCTCTGGACCATCCTCAGTGTGAGGAGACCGCTCCATCCATTATGGATACTTTTGTATCTGGACTTTCTCTTATCGATCTCTCCTTTATTACGATGTTTCTGGTGATGATTAACAATGTAGCGGAGACCGTTTCTGATGGATTTTCCTTTATCGTCCAGTTCTTCTGATTATTCTGCACTTGTTTCAGTGACTGGATGTCTGATCCTCCTGTCCATGGTTGAGCTGTTGTTCTTCTCCGCAGGGGGAATTCACTTTTGAGAATGACTCGCTGATAGAGGGCGGACAAATGAATGAATTGCACAATGGGACCACGTACCGAGAAGTGCGGCAGTACCGGAGCGGCCACCATCTTGTCCGCTTCTACTTCCTGACCCGCGTCTACTCTGCTTACCTGGAGAGCATACTGTCAGATTTCCAGAGCGGCCCCCAACCGGACGTGCTGATCGTAAACTCCTGCATCTGGGATGTTAATAGGTGACCGCCACTACCATGGTGTCCGCCACCGCCATATTGGTGACAGATCCTCATTGTCCTCCATCTCCTGCAGGTACAATGACCCACAACTGGAGGGCTACAAGACCAACCTGGACCACCTGTTCTTGCGCCTCAAACAGGTTCTGAGCCCCCAGTGCCTCATCATATGGAACACGACCATGCCTGTCGGATACAGGGAGAATGAGATCCCGGAGGTAAGTGCACCAATGTCTGACCTCGGAGGCAGGGGCTACGTGTATCATGAAGACCTCATCGCTGTCCCCATCGGGGCTCACAATCTACATTCCCTATCAAGTTGTCTTTGGACTGGGGAAGGTAACAGAGTACCCGGAGGAAGCCCACGGGTAGAACAGATGATGGTGGGATTTGCCCCCAGCTCGGCAGGGCTCTTTGTGCTGTCCCCTGAGCCCCCACGCTGCCCATAATATTAGCACGACTCCATGCGCTTTGCTTCATGCATGTGATACAGTCTAGTGTTCACACCTGATTGACGTCGCATCATGAAAATTGCCTCTGCATGAAAGTGCCCGATATATACGGTCAGCAGAAGCCCCCACCATATGGCCGTATACAGGCCCCACCGGTGTACGTTGCCCACCAGCTCCCACTGTAGTAAAGACCTATTTATGGTACAACCTTCTCCATGACACGTCTTCATCCATGCTTGTGTTTTCTGCGTCTCCAGTTCCATACGATCCCACACAACCTGCAGACGGGCATCATGGAGGGGAACTTCTTCAGCGCCACTCTGGCGGATTTCCACAAGGTGGACGTGTTGGACATGCACTACCACTTCCGCTTTGACCTGAAATTCCGATGCCGTGACAGCGTCCACTGGAACTATTGGGCACATCGGAAGTACACCCAGATCCTGCTGAGCAACATCGCGCTGGCCTGGGGGGTGGAGCCCCCCAAGGACCAGATGCCGGAAGGTGCGTGAGACCACTTATCTCCACACCACATGTTATCTGGACTCGCTGTGGTCTGTGGAGCCCACAATCTGCGGCCTGTATATTCCTGGGCTAGATAATGCCCCCTACCTTTATCCTTAGAATAGGGTCTGCAGTAAGTGGACCTTAGGTCTGTACAGTGCAGGTTGGTGCCCCATCCTTGCTATAATCTGCTCTTTTCCCAATTTTCCAGATTCTGTTGTTCTTCTCGCGGCTCCTCGTTCGTGTGCACCTTACCCCAAACAGCAGCCCCCAAGACAGGAGCAAGAGCTGTATAGCCAGGGTAAGATATCCTTGCTGCCCACGCTCTGGGGTAAATGTGGGATCACCGTGCGCAGGGCGGAGGATAGAGGCGCAGTATTGGGCCGACACAACAGCATTTTTATAACTGTGCAGGTGCTGCCTACATGCCGGGATACATACCCTTCGATGGGAGTGAGATCGGCTCCGTGTCTGGTGAGTATCGCTGCCTCCTACTTCTCTGTGGCCTTACACAGGGCGCCTGGCAGGCAGAGAGTAGGGGCACAAGTCACATTACTGAGCATGTCACCAATGAGAAGCTCTCCAGGCCCGATGCCGAGAACCAAGCTCAAGTCTTCACTCGTCATTCTTCCATCATGTTGCAACTCTTGCCCCATGTCCTCTTCTCTTCCCTCTGCCCAATGTCATCTCTTCCTGCACCGCGTCTTCTCCTCTTCCCGCACGGCGTCGTCGTCTCCTCTTCCCCCCGCACGGTGTCGTCGTCGTCTCCTCTTCCCCCCGCACGGTGTCGTCGTCGTCTCCTCTTCCCCCCGCACGGTGTCGTCGTCGTCTCCTCTTCCCCCCGCACGGTGTCGTCGTCGTCTCCTCTTCCCCCCGCACGGTGTCGTCGTCGTCTCCTCTTCCCCCCGCACGGTGTCGTCGTCGTCTCCTCTTCCCCCCGCACAGCGTCGTCGTCTCCTCTTCCCCCCGCACGGCGTCGTCGTCTCCTCTTCCCCCTACACGGCGCCGTCGTCTCCTCCTTTTTCCGCACCGCACCGTCGTCTCCTCTTTCCGCACCGCGCCGTCGTCTCCTCTTTCCGCACCGCGCCGTCATCTCCTTCCGCACCCTGATCCCCACATATACTCTTGTTCTCTGCACTGATGCTACACTGATGACATCTTCTTTGTTTCAGACATTTTGCCATTTGTGACCGATAGCCCTCTACTCTTGCCCCATGTCCTCTTCTCTTCCCTCTGCCCAATGTCATCTCTTCCCCCCGCACGGCGTCGTCGTCTCCTCTTCCCCCCCCCCCCCCCGCACGGCGGCGTCGTCTCCTCTTCCCCCCCGCACGGCGTCGTCGTCTCCTCTTTCCGCACCGTGCCGCCGTCTCCTCCTTTTTTCACGCCGTCGTCTCCTCATCTCCTTCCGCACCCTGATCCCCACGTATACTCTTGTTCTCTGCACCGATGCTTTACACTGATGACATCTTCTTTGTTTCAGACATTTCGCCATTTGTGACAGATAGCCCTCTACTGAGCACCGACATAACCCCCGGCTACTTCATCCAGCCGCCAGGTAATGACCCCACAGTCAGTGACCATGGGGGGGATTTATAGAGGGGAGGTCAGAGCGACAAACACCAGCATCTCTGCTCCTACTACTCCCACCAGCAGCACCACATCCCCTGAAAGGTCCTTTTCTCCAGTCACCTCCAGAGCTGCAGTCACTATCCTGCCATTACATAATGTTTTATCCTTTAGTGACCGCAGCTCTGGAGGTGACTGTTCTGCCATTCCACCCCATCTTAGCTTCCAGTCACCTCCAGAGATGCAGTCACTATTCTGCCAGTACTTCTCCAATTGCAGTTGACAGTTTTCTAAGTAGCTAGTAGAAGTGAACGCAGCTCTGGAGGTGACTGGAGTGATAATTAACTGATCCTTATATGGGGATCAGATGATGGGTGGAGTAGTCCTAGTATATCAGAGCCTGATCATACGTCTTGTCCTTCTCTTCCAGGTCCTCCTCCGCCTCCTTCAGTTTTACCCATGATGCTGCTGCCAAACATGAACTTTAACATGAACTTCGGCTACTTTCAATCCTGGGACTTGCTCCCACCACAAGCCTGGAAAATGAAACTGCAAAAGAGGCTGAAGCCGGTAGCAGGCTGGAGACCCCCGTACCGCCGACCCCCAATGCATCCTACTGGGAACTACTGACCATTTAGCTGCGTTCTCCAGAGTCTCATGACTCCTGGGGTTAACTGTTCAGGCCCTGCGAGTCACCTGACTCATCGGGGGCCCTGCGAGTCACCTGACTCATCGGGGGCCCTGCGAGTCACCTGGCTCATCGGGGGCCCTGCGAGTCACCTGACTCATCGGGGGCCCTGCGAGCCACCTGACTCTCATCGGGGGGGCCCTGCGAGCCACCTGACTCTCATCGGGGGGGCCCTGCGAGCCACCTGACTCTCATCGGGGGGGCCCTGCGAGTCACCTGACTCTCATCGGGGGGGCCCTGCGAGTCACCTGACTCTCATCGGGGGGGCCCTGCGAGTCACCTGACTCTCATCGGGGGGGCCCTGCGAGCCACCTGACTCTCATCGGGGGGGCCCTGCGAGTCACCTGACTCTCATCGGGGGGGCCCTGCGAGTCACCTGACTCTCATCGGGGGGGCCCTGCGAGTCACCTGACTCTCATCGGGGGGGCCCTGCGAGTCACCTGACTCTCATCGGGGGGGCCCTGCGAGTCACCTGACTCATCGGGGGCCCTGCGCTGTGAAGGCCCGGTCCCTGTTACTGGCACTATGCTGCTATTCTTGAATTTTGCACTGTTTTCCCTGAAGTGAAGGTTTCCTCGTTTCTTGTACTGAAGCTCTCAGGAGGATTTTTATTATCTGCTGATAGTGTTTGCGCCTGGGAAAGAGAGCGGCAGGGGCTGGAGATCCTCCGGGAACTGCCCATCTTCTGTGTATTTCTGATCACATGATTGGAGTTCCATTCATGTTTTGGCAACAATGTATCCAGTGAGGTCTCCAGAGCTGTGATTGGAGCAGTGGAGTCATGTGACTACTCATAAATGACCTGCTACAGCAGCTCCTTGATTGGTCCACATACGTCACATGGTCTATGGCTGGTTTTAAAGTATTTTTCCATATACAGTGTATCCGTAAAGTCATGGTGCACTTTTGGTGCCCTTTCTCTGGCCCAATCATATCAGACTTGTGCCTTATATCCCATTATCTCCTATGTTCTTCGTGTATCTTCCTGGGCCTGACGCCATTTACATTGTTGTCTCTCGTCTGCTGTGATTTCTTGTAGCCACTCAATCTGATTTTACATTTTTATGTACATTCTATTGTTTTTATATGTAATAAATGATCATTTTTACTATGTGGTTATGGTCCTTTTTTTTTTTTTTCTTTACTTTTTTTCCTTCACTGCCGCCTGCAGCATTTGTGTTGGAGGATCGGGGGTCGCAGCCACCACCTGATTATTCGCCTTACTTGCTGATGGTTGTGCCTGTGCTGATATAGCCGAGTGTTGCACCTTCGGAGTATCATGTGTCTCCACACCATGTTACCGTGATGGAATGTACGAGTCCTCACCATTTTTATCCAGTGCCTCCCACATGTCCTTAGTATGATTCCTCCTCCAGATGGTTAATTAGTTCTATGGTCCCGTCTAATCATCATCAGTGACTGTGATAGCAGTTTCTGTAACCCCTGCATTGCAGAACTTATGGTGGCCCTTGTGGAGAGCAAATATGGTGTAGTCCATGTAATGTCATCATACAGGAAGTTCTGGTGACTGACTCGGCACCCACCTGTAATTATAATGCGTTGTAGGGTGCGTGTGGTGACCTCATACAGCTTGGGTGATGACCCTCTGTGAAGAGTGTGGCTGCTGTTACCTTGATGATCTGCCTCGGTAGACCTCCTGCCGCCACTTGACTTGCCAGGACCAGATGGAATGGAGATGAACGAGTGAGTCCACAAGTTGATGAGAAGTATATACATCAGATAACAGGCACACCATTTCATGAAGATCTAGAAGCAGGCACTTCACGATTACATGTGGCTGTATATGACCTCAATCTAGCAAACCATGATGAGAACCTCCATCTTCCGTTGTGAGGCCCGCACGGGTTGAGGTGCGTCACTCCATCCC
Organism: Ranitomeya imitator; assembly: GCF_032444005.1. Lineage (NCBI taxonomy): Eukaryota > Metazoa > Chordata > Amphibia > Anura > Dendrobatidae > Ranitomeya > Ranitomeya imitator. The sequence continues at coordinate 1,218,371,104 of NC_091282.1, read as the reverse complement.
CTCAGCTGCTTTCAGCTCCCAGTTGACTCTTCACTAATGGTCTCGGCCCATTCCATGAGGGCCACATGCTTCTTGCTGCGTCGCTGCATCTACAGCTTTCCGTAGAACTTGTGTCCCAGTGTGACAGTCTTCTCTATGACACTAGCTTCTTATCTAGTATAGATAATTGCTTGCTTAAGATCCTCTTGCCAGAGATGAGGAATCCTTTAGCTTCGTTCTTGCTTTAGGCCACTTGGCGTGCTGCTTATCTGCGCTATATTCTGTATCTTTAGGCCTCTTGGCCTGAGATATAAACCTTCATCTCCACTAGGCGTCCTGCTTGAGATCCAGAATCCTGCTGCCGTTTCCTTCAGAACATGCTATCTATGGCGGTCTCCCTTCTTCATACACAACACCATTTCTATGCAAGTTAGATAATAGGTTTGTTACTTCTCTACGCTTATCCCTACCTGAATAATCAACAGGAGCTGCCTTTGTATATGCCCATGTATCTCCTTCCATCCCGGGTTGCTCCCCAACTACTAACCTGTCTACTGCCAACTCACTGTTGCTGGGCACAAAATTGATAAAACCTAGTAACCTGGAGGAAGGGGTAAGCAGTTGGTGCATATCAGTAGTGGGCTGTGGGTCCAAAACAGCATCAGTGTAAAGCACTAGTGCAGAGGACAATGGTATACAGGATATATACAGTATATACTGAGGAGACAAGGGGGCCAGCAGGTGTTCTCGTCTACTGTCCCGAGAGAGCATGGATCGGTCCCCATCCCATCAAACACCCGCTCTCATTTTACTGTGGGCATAACGCTACTCCGACAACACAGGGTGAGGGTAAACAGTGTGGCTTTATTGAACCACAAAACAAGCAGATAACATATAGAACAGTCCCAGCAATTACCCAAGATGGTGCACATTGCAGAGTCTCACCCTTCCGCTGACTTGCCGGGATGAGTAGCTGTGCCTTCAGAGCTTCCAGTGCCGACTACCCCACTTGTGGCACACAGAGAGGAGGTAAAGACAAGCTTAGGAAGCTGACAGTCTAGATACAAGGCCAGGTGACTGGAGGGTCACAACCTAGCCTCAGAAGTTCTCAATGGAGCCAGGTGACCGATGGGTCCCAATCCTGGCATCTCTGAACATCAAAGGGCAGCACGGTGGTGCAGTGGTTAGCACTGCAGCCTGGCAGCACTGGCATCCTGATTTCAAATCCATCCAAGGATAACATCTGCAAGGAGTTTGTATGTTCTCCCCGTGTTTGCGTGGATTTCCTCCCACACTCCAGACATACTGATTGTGAGCCCCAATGGAGACAGCGGTGATATCTGTAAAGCGCTGTGGAAGTAATAACGCTATATAAGTGAGTAAAATAACATCTCCATGGGTTCCGTGATGGTCAATGGAGCAGTTCTGTATTCTCCCTGGGTCGTGGTCCCTTAAACTGGCATCCTGTAGAATGTCAAATCTGTGTTTCCTTTGATGGTGCCATGATGCCTTGGCTGTTGTTCTGTAGACTCTTCATAAGGATATAGGTCCTTTTTATATCCACATCTGTGGTTCAGGCCATAATCCACATGTCAGGGGGAAGGTGGGATGAGGTTAAACTCATTGTTTGATGAAATACTCAGTCTGCATAGTTTCTCTTCTATTGTGCAGGTCAACAAAGCTACTTGCACTTAATGGGGGTTAATCAGCATATTAACTAAAATCGATTGTTCAATGACCCTGCGTCCCTGTCCTCCAAAGATAGTAACAGAACTGCAGAAACTGAGTCAACTTTAAGACTCATATGACAACAGTCTACTGTTCTTGGCCCACTGAAGAAAAACACAAATTCAATACTCAATGTTCAGACAATAACCTATGTCTCCTGGGCTGCTGAAAATTTATGTATGGCATAATTAAGATTAAATATTGTGTCGTCAATGTCTCTCCTGGGACTCGGAGATGGGCTTCTCTGTAAGGTCACTCAGGTCTGAGACTCCTGGCTGGAGGTAACCAGAAGCGATGTTAAGGCCTCAACCAGGAACACCGCGGGACCTGCTCTGGGTCAATAACTGGTCCTGTTATCCTGCTGGATTATGAGGGTCCAAAAGGCTGAATGTCGGTGACACCAGCTATGTAAGCTGTCTCCCCGGGGGATAACCATACTTTCCCAACACCCTGACAGACAATGGACACTACTTTTCCACCACCTTGACAGACAGGGTGGTAGAAAAGTAGTATCCGCAGCCTGTCCAGATGATGGGAAAGTGTGTCTCACAGCCTGTCAGGGAAGTGGGAAAGTTGTGTCACAATCTGTCAGGGTAGTGGGCAGGTAGTATCCTCAGCCTGTCAGGGTGGTAGAAAAGTAGTTTCTCCAGCCTGACAGGGTAATAGAAAAGTAGCATCCTCAGGCTATGGGACACACCTTCCCAACATCCCGAAAAGCTGGGGACCCCAACTTCCCACCACCCTGACAGGTTGGGGTTACTACTTTTCTACCATTCTGATAGGCTGGTGATACTACCTTCCTGCTACTCTGACAGATTGGGGACACAACTTTCCCACCCCACTGACCGGCTATGAGACACTTTCCCACCATTTGGACAGGCTGGAGATACTACTTTCCCACCATCCCGAGAGGCCATTATGGTTACTGCTTTCCCATCATCCTGACAGATTGGGCATTCTACTTTCTGACCACCTTGACCAGCTGTGGGACACTTTCCCACCATCCTGACAGAATTGGGATAACAATTTCCCCACCTTCCCTGTTACCTCAGAAGCTGTGCTAATCATGGGGCAGCTACCATCGGCCATATCATGGTCCATTGTGACACTGGTCAGTTGCATGTGACCACCTTCCTTATGATCCCCATATCTGTCCTCATCACCCTTAGCACTTATGCTGGCTCCTTTTACAGGATCCTCAGCAACGTCACCTCGCAGTGTGATGTGAATGAGTTTTCCTGTACCACAAGACACATTATCATTGTGATGACACAGATTGTATCTTAATTACCCAGGTATCTATTTTCAGCAAGCCAGGAAGAATAGAATATCTGTATGTTGAATTTTCAATTTATGTGTTTCTTTCTGGCTGGACAAGAAAAGAGTTTTGTTTGTGTAAGCCTGTAATATTGACTTGTAAGTTGACAATTTGTTGTAACATATTGTGCTGTTATACTGGATGACTAGTGATACAGGGTCATGGAACAATGATATTTGCTGATATGTTGATTACACATTGTCCATGCCAGCTAGATTGTTAACTTGCAAAATAGAGGAAAAAATATACAAATAGATTACATAATCAAACAATGTGAGTTGAGTTTGTCTCCATTCTTCCCCTTCATATGTGAATGTAAACTATAAAAAGAGGTCATATGCCTCTGTAACAGGAGACATACATACCTTGAGACTGACAGCCAAGAGATCCAAAGACCCAGAGACTCTCTACAGGACAGCAGTATAGAAATCATGGCTCCATCACGAGGGGCACAGATTTGATGTCAGCTTAGGGGACCACTGCCCCGGCTCCACTGACCATCACTGAACCCATGGACACGTTTGGGGTAGTTAGGATTTGCACCCACCGATCACCTGAGCCCCATGTATAACTTTGGAGTAAGCCAGGAATGGAACCCGCTGGTAACCTGGCTCCATGGAGATGTTCGGAGAAGCCAGGTTGTGACCCTCCGGTCATCTGGCCTTGTACCTCAATGGACTGTCATCTTCCTAAGCTTATCGTAAATTGCAACAAATATTATATCATAAAAAATTGAATTTTTATTATAAATATAGAATAAAATAAATATAAATACAATGAATTCAAGCTAAAGAACATACGAGTAGTGCGAGAGCATCAGGACATGAAAAATATTGATGGGGAAATCAGGGACCACCTTATAATTCACATATACTTGTTAGTCTAGCAGAATATGTCTGAACATGTCCAAGCTTTGCTAAGTCATTCTGCTGACTATTGATTATCAATTAGAATTGCTGACAAGGGAGAAGCTAATCCGATGAGACTTGGCACACCAGATACCTGTCCACAGTTCTCCCCTTATAAGGAATAAACTGATGAACTAATAGTAAATCAATAACGATCTCGTATGTAATAAACAGCTGATTTGCGCACAAACATAACGTATACGCCTACTAAAAAGTGTATATAACTGATGACATGGAACCAGTACATTTATGGCATCTGATCAGATTACGTCTGTCTCTGTCCATCATTGCTCCAGCATTCTCACACCTGGCAGCCATCCAATATCCCTGAGGGTCTGAATATATATCTCTATATTTGGAGAGATATATATTTCTGGTTGCTTTTTTATTTTATTTTTTTATTCAAAATGTTTTTATTTTTTTAGTTTGTTCACTCTGTGTTTTTGTTTGTGGTTGTTTTTATATATACTAATACATTAGTTGTTTTAATAATTCCATAGATTCCATCTTGATGCAGTGTCTGCTATCTAAGGATCGTGGTCTGCACCTTTTGATCGCGGTTATCTTGGATTCCCCTCCCCCTCTCTTCCTTTTCTTGTCCGAGTCAATTCGAAGAACATTAGGACTAATGTGTTCCTGGGATTTGTCTACTCCGATTTTGATTATGATGATGGCAATAAAAAAGGCTCACAATCCTTGGATCATGCGAGGTTTTGCACGTTTGAATTATCAATGGACATTTTATTGCAATTTATGACTCACTTGTGGGATATTTATTTTGTATATTTCATCTACTATATAATTTTCTAAGGGTCACTTCCATCTGTCTGTCTGTCACGGATATTCATTGGTCGCGGCCTCTGTCTGTCATGGAAATCCAAGTCGCTGATTGGTCGTGGCAAAACGCCCACGACCAATCAGCGACGGCCATAGTCTGGCAGCGAAATGGCTGCTGCTTTACTGCCCTGCAGTCAGCGCTGAGCGCTCACACAGGGTTAATGCCAGCATTAACGGACCACGGTGTAATGCTGCTATCCAACTTTTTACTGTTACTATTTACTTTTGCTGCGTATGCAGCATCAATAGTAAGAAGATCTAATATTACAAATAATAATAATAAAAAAAAAACGTTATTCTCACCCTCGGACGTCGCGTCCTCTCCTCGGCAGTGCAAGCAGCAGGTTCTGGTGCTAAGGATGGTATGCGAGAAGGACCTGCCATGATGTCACGGTCATGTGACCGCGACGTCATCACAGGTCCTGCGCTCATACCAACCCTGGGACCGGAAGCTGCCGCGTGCACCGCACACAGGGCCAGGACTTCAAGGGACCCTCGGAAGGTGAGTATATGTTTATTTTTTATTTTAAGAATTTTTTAACCACGCATATAGTGCCCACATTGCTATATACTACGTGGGCTGTGTTACATACTGCGTGGGCTATGTTCTATACTACATCTCTGTGCTATATACTATGTAGCTGGGCAATATACAATGTGACTGTCCAATATACTACGTGGCTGTGCAATATACTACGTGCTCTGTTATATACTACGTAGCTGTGCAATATACTATGTGGCTTTGTCGGTTCTGTTATATACTACGTCGACTGTGCAATATACTACGCAGCTATGCAATATACTATGTGCCTCTACAATATACTGCATGGCTATGTTATAGACTACTGTACATGGCTCTGCTATATACTACGTCGCTGACCAATATACTACATAACTGGGCAATACACTACATAGCTGTGCAATATACTACGTGGCTCTACAATATACTACGTGGCTGGGTAATATACTACGTGGCTATGTTACATACTACGTGGCTCTGCTATATTTTACGTGGCTGACCAATATACTACATACCTGTGCATTACACTACGTGGCTGTGTTATATACTACGTAGCTCTGCTATATACTACGTAGCTATGTTATATACTACGTCGGTTGTGTTATATACTGCGTCACTGTGCAATATAGTACGTAGCCTGTGCTATATACTACCTACATATTCTAGAATACCCGATACGTTAGAATCGGGCCACCATCTAGTTGTACTTATAAGGCCGGCGTCACACTAGCGAGTTTTACGGACGTATGAGCGCAGAAAAAATGTCCAGAAAATATGCATTGCACACGGCCCAATGATTCTCTATGGGGCAGCTCCTATCTGCCGTATTTTACACATCCGTAATATATGGTATGTTACGGGCGTAGAAAATCGCAGCATGCTGCATTTGTGAGCATATTGCGCAAAAAATCCGCCAATGAAAGTCTATGGGGCTGAGAAAATTACGGATTACACACGGACCAGCAGTGTGACTTGCGAGAAATACGCAGCGGTGTTCTTATCCGTGTTTTTTTTTTTTTTTTTTTTTAAATGTCACCTTACAATAGCAAGGTGACATTAACCCTTTATTACCCCATATCCCACCGCTACATGGGAATGGGAAGAGAGTGGCCAAGTGCCAGAATAGGCGCATCTTCCAGATGCTATATACTAGCCTGTCCTGATGCTCCCGCACTACTCGTATGTTCTTTAGGTTGAATTCATTGTATTTATATTTATTTTAAATTCAATTTTTTATATTTGTTGCAATTTATCGTCATGCCTCTATACTTACATTGAGCTTATGTTTGGAGACATTTACAATAGACGTTTTGCCTATTATTTTCTTTTTTGAACTGTGTTAATTTATACATTTTTTACATGTTTAATCCGAAAAGTAGGCAGTGTTTATAAAAATATACAAAAGATTTTGCAAAAGTGACAAAACAATTCAACATGTACAATTATGTAAAATAAAAAGGAATAACGAAGGTAAATTACTAAACCTGATGGAAATGACTCAGATTTAAGGAGGGAAGAACTCCAGTGAAACGTGGATCAATCCTACACAGCAATGTATCTTCCCGACACTGAACAAGGATCATAGTTGGTATTGTCTTTTTTTAACACAAGGTACACCCACACACCTCTCCTCTGCTGACTTTTATAACAGGACTGGACTGCAGAATTCTATAGGATGTGTCTTATTAGTCTTAAAAAATTCTGAGATTCTCAGCTTTTACGATATCTTCCCCCCCCCCCGAAGGTCCCAGGCAGGAGATATTACTGTCATCTTTCCTATCGAATTTTTATCTGTTCATAGATAGGAGACATGGCACAGATAATGTCGTCTATGTGCCTGATGTCCATTTGGCAGCAGGTTAGCCATCACCCAGCGACGCAAAACCATACTTTGTTTTCACCATTTCATCACGTTTCTGAAAATATGACTTTCCTATCTATTATATCGACGTAGTTCATAAAACCTCACTTCATAATTTCTATAAGGTAGACAAAGGATTTTACGTTTTCTTTTTATCTGATGCTGTTATATCTACTGGTCGTAAATCTGCCCTACTCCACATTCTTGTGCAATCAAGCAAAGATTGGCCTCACATCTGCTAGCCATTAGGAGTTTCCTTAATTACCTGTTTCCAAAGGAGGTGGCCAGTGCCTGGGGGTCATGTGAAGGTAACTTTTTGGACAGCAAGCACTTTCTCCCTTCTAGAGCAATCTTATGGATCTTCAAGTGGAGTGTAGGCAGCATCTCCACTCTTTTAAGGCACAGTGCCATGTGGTGACATTACACAGAAAGTTTTAGTGACTGAGATGGTACCCACCTGTAATTATCCTGTGCGGTGCAGTCCAGATAATGACATCATTGCCAGAGATAAAAGGGTGGGGGATACGGTGGTTAGACCGGCCAATAAAGGGGGCAAGGTGGTCTTGCTCCCCAGACCCCAATATATAACAGAAGCCACGAGACAGCTTTCGGATACTAAGACATATAAACCGTTAGATGGAAACCCACAGGTATAAAAATGAATTAATGTCATACCTAAGAAAATATGTTTACTTGGGGGTTATATCACAGAAGAAGGCGGAGAGACTGCTGCCGGAGTTCCCGTCGAGACCGCATTGGTACCACATTCCTAAGATTCACAAATCGATCATTTCCCCACCGGGGAGGCCCATCGTGTCTGGGATAGGGTCGCTCACTGAGCCCTTGTCCCAGTACATTGATTGGCTTTTACGTCCACTATTGAAAGATCTGCCGTCTTAGTTGAGAGACACCAACAAATTTTTAGATAATGTGCAGCGGTTTACATGGCAACCCAGTTTTGCTTTGGCATCTATTGATGTTGAAAGCTTGTACACGAGAATTCCCCAAGCCATGGAGGTCCAAGCCGTCCGCCAGATACTAAGCACAGTAGGAAAAAATTGTTCATTCATAGATTTGTATGTGAGGGATTATCATTTGTTTTATCCCACAACGCATTTACTTTCATGGACAGGTGGTACCGCCAAGAGGTCGGGACAGCGATGGGGACTCCGGCAGCATGCACGTTCGCTAACTTATATCTGGGACTCTTTGAGGACAAGTACATATATTCTGTAGAAAATGGGTATCTGAGACATATCAAGTTATATTTAAGGTATGTCGACGACATATTCGTCGTGTGGGATGGGTCTGTGGAAACCTTTCAGGAATTTGTAACCCACCTCAACACACAAAACACGATGAATATGACGTTCACTGCCGCGTTTGGAGGGCAGCGGTTGGAGTTTTTGGATGTGCTTGTAGAGATTAAGGAGGGGTCACTGTGCACATCGGTCCATCGAAAACCTACGGCGACGAACATGATGATGCACTACGATAGCTTCCACCCCGCACACGTAAAGCGTTCACTACCTTATAGTCAGTTCCCGAGGATCAGGAGGGTCAACAACACGGAGGAAGGTTTTTTGAGACAGTCAGGGGAGCTGTATGATAGATTTCGACAAAGAGGCTACCCAGAGGATTTATTGAACACAGCATTTGAGAAGGTAAAAAGTGGTATAGTGAGAGGTACAAAGGCCCAGGAGGGTAATATGTCAGTTGTAATTAAGAAGAAGAAAAGAGAAAAAAGATTCCATTTTTGTTTTGGATATAGCGTTATGGACCAGCAGATTCGGGCTTCTATAAGAAGGAATTGGCACATCTTAGAAAGAGATAAGGATTTAGCGGAGGTGGTAGCCAGGGGCCCTTTAATAGCGAACAGGCGCAGTACTATATTGGGGGACAAGTTGGTGAGGAACCGTATTGAGAAAGAGGAGAACAAAAATTGGTTGGATAAGAGGGGGGACCCCAAGGGCAACCACAAATGTGGATATTGTTCCTTCTGTGAATTTCATGTCACCAGTCGGGTCCTACATATAGGGGCAGTTGAGCACCCGGTGATGGATTTCATTACCTGTAAAACGGACCATGTTGTATATGTCCTCTTCTGTCCATGTAGGTTTTATTATGTGGGGAAAACCATACGCCCCATGTATGTGCGTTTCCGGGAGCATTACAGGTCAATTAGAATGGGCAAAGGAGTGCCAAGATTGATTACGCACGTAAGAGGGGTACATGGGGGAAATCCGGGAGTCCTCTCCTTTGCAGGTATTGGAAGGGTTCACTTACCAGCGCGGGGCGGAGATTGGAATAAGCTCCTCCTCAGACGCGAGTCTAAGCGGATAATGCGCACTAATGCAATGGGACCGACGGGGTTCAACGATAAGTTGGACATGTCGGTTTTCCTGTAATTACCATAAGGGGTTTTAGTAGCGGCATCGCCGGACATTGGTAACGAAGGAGCATTTTTTTTTTTTATACTAATGATTCATTCGCAGGATTGTAGGTCGCTAGTGGGGTAGATGGAAAATGAATAATGTTGTTCTCGTTATTTGTGCTGGTTACATTATTTAATGTACAAGATTTATGGGTGCTTTACACAGTTTTAATCGTGTTTTAATGTTTTGTTGTGATTTGTATCTTATGGCCAGGTGGGAGGAACCGGGAATGGGAGGAGTATGCAGCGGCCAGAGCATATGATCTTCCCTCCCGGCGTCCTTCCACATACAGACCCGTGGAAGCGCAGTGAGAGCGCGAAACGGCCGTCGTCTCCACACTGCTCACAGGAGCTCCTTGTTTACTCTCCCGGCCATGATGTTTTTATGAACATTCAATAAAGTCAAGTCAAGCTTCAGTTCGGTGAGTGCCCTCCTTCTTTTCTTATGCAACGCACTGATTCTCATGTGATTTCCGGAGGAGCACCCGGCAGCTTGTGGTGGAATTTGGACTTCTTTGCTGTATGAAAGCACTTGATGTGCGCAGAGGCTGTGGCTCTTCCAGTGGAAGGTAGTGCCGTCCCTCTTTTTTCTTTTTCTTTTGTCAAAGACATTATACAGTTCTGTTGACCATTCTGAGTAGGGTGGCACTGATGAGGCATGCGATACACCGCCCTGACAGTAGCGATGTACCGCAGAATGGGGCTGAAATGAAAAATGGGGCCAGCATAGTTCAGTATAAGTGCACGCTCACTAGGAATAGGGTTACGGCCAGAGTCAGGGTTAAGGCTAGGCTTACGGTGAGGATAAGGTTAGGGCTGGGGCCAGGACGAAGGTGATGGGATAGAGATAGGGCCACAGTTACACATAGGAACAGGTTTAGGATTGGTAATCAGTTTAGAATAATACAACTTTTACATTAAAAAATTTAATACAAATTTAAAAACTTTACAAAGGGTTAAACATTATGTCGGAATTCAGCAAGAATCAGAAAAATACTAGAGGGTAAAATGGCAGTATGTCCTAAAAAGACATTACATTTGTGTGGGTAATACTGGACTGGCGGCTGGGCCACAGGGAGCGCGCACAGTTCACAGGTGACGGGGTGCAAAATACGGTGCATAACGCCGCTGCCTCGGCATAAACCGCCGTCCACCCCAAGGATTAATAACGGAACATAGAGACTGAAATGTAGGGACGTGAAGAAACAGAACTCTGGTAGCAGCACGGGGGGCTAATACTTTCTTCATAGTGCAGATACTACAATGTCAGCAGGACACGGGTGACATCTTCCAGGGGCATCATGTTATTTCATTATTACCGCCATATTGTACCAATCTGACCCATTACTGTAGTTTAGAAGGTGCCTAGAGGAGCTCCAGCCCCCAGACACCCTGATTCTTCATGAGTGGTTTCTAGAAATCCTCCTGAGAGCTTCAGTACAAAAAACAATTAAACCTTCACTTCAGGGGAAAAAAAGTGCAAAAATCCAGAAATAGCAGATCTCCATCAGTAACTGAGGTGGGGCTTTCACAGTGCGGACAGGGATCACATAGCAAGGGCAGGGATCACACAGAATGGGCAGGGATCACACAGAACGGGCAGGGATCACACAGAATGAGCAGGGATCACACAGAACGGGCAGGGATCACACAGAACGGGCAGGGATCACACAGCACGGGCAGGTATCACACAGTACGGGCAGGTATCACACAGTACGGGCAGGGATCACAGCACAGGCGGGGAACACACAGCACGGGGGAGGATCACACAGCACGGGCGGGGAACACACAGGATGGGCAGGGATCACACAGTACGGGCAGGGATCACAGCACGGGCGGGGAACACACAGCACGGGAGAGGATCACACAGCACGGGCGGGGAACACACAGGATGGGCAGGGATCACACAGTACGGGCGGGGAACACACAGCACGGGAGAGGATCACACAGCACGGGCGGGGAACACACATCACGGGAGGGGATCATACAGGATGGGTGGGGAACACACAGCAAGGACAGGGATCACACAGCATGGGCGGGGAACACACAGGATGGGCAGTGAACATACAGGATGGGCGGGGAACACACAGGACGGGCGGGGAACACACAGGACGGGCGGGGAACACACAGGACGGGCGGGGAACATACAGGATGGGCGGGGATCACACAGCATGGGCAGGGAACACACAGCACGGGCAGGGAACACAGCACAAGCCAGGAACACAAAGGATGGGCGGGGAACACACAGGACGGGCAGGGATCACACAGGACGGGCAGGGATCACACAGCATGGGCGGGGAACGCAGAGCACGGGCGGGGAAAGCGCAGCAGTGCCAGGGAACACAGAGCAGGGGTGGGGAGCGCTGAGGATGGGCGGGGAACACACAGGATCTGCGGGGAACACAAAGGACGGGCGGGGAACACACAAGATGGGCGGGGAACACACAGGATGGGTGGGAAACACACAGGATGGGTGGAGAACACAGGATGGGCAGGGAACACAGGATGGACAGGGAACACACAACACGGGAGGGGAACACACAGTACGGGAGGGGAACACACAGGGCGGGCAGGGAACACACAGAATGGGCAGGGAACACACAGCATGGGAGGGGAACACACAGCACGGGAGGGGAACACACAGGGCGGGCGGGGAACACACAGCATGGGAGGGGAACACACAGGATGGGCGGGGATCACACAACATGGGTGATGGGGAACACACAGCACGGGCGGGGAACACACACAGCACGGGCGGGGAACACACAGCATGTGTGGGGATCACACAGTACACGCAGGGATCACACAGCACACGTGGGGATCACACAGCACATGCGGGGATCACACAGCACACGCAGGGATCAAACAGCACATGGGGGGATCACACACCACAGGTGGCTCACACAGCATGGGCAGGGCTCACACAGGATGGGCAGGAATCACACAGCACACGCGGGGATCACACAGCACAGGATCCAGATATGTGTCCTGTGCTCTCCCATGGATTAGACAGTGGACTCTAGCGCCCCCTGTAGTCAGGGAGAGCCTGGAGGTTCCGGCTAGTAAAGGTCATTAGATTCCAGGTGACATGGGTGGTCATCAGGTGGGTGGTATGGGTGGCTCCTTTTCCCCCTCGAATTCAGCAACTTTCTTGGCTGCATGTTCATTTCCCAGACTTCTCTTGGGTGCAGAGTGCCGGGGGGAAAGTTTCCGAAATTCATGTGAGGTGGCATCATGGGGCCAGAACGAATGAAATCAGGACCTGGAAGAAAAGGACAAGACCCATTATCAAGGACAACTCAACCCATCGTCTGACAGCACTTCATTCATCCTGAATTACATTCATCCAGTCACCTCCAGAGCTGAACTCGCTTTTACTAGTTACAAATAAACCAAGAAAAATATATAACATAATCCTCCTGCCATAAGAGCAGCAGATGAGAAAGCTGAGGTCGTAGATTAAGGAGATACCCCCAGCTCTACAATCCCTAACAGTGGGGTCATTACCTGGAGGAAGGGGTAAGCAGTCAGGGGGTAACAGTAGTGGGCTGCGGGTCCCAAGGGATGGAGGAGCTGAAACATAGAAAACACCATCAGTGTAAAACACTAGTGCAGAGGATAGTGGCGTACAGGATATATACAGTATATACTGTGAAGACACGGGGGCCAGCGGGTGCTCTTGTCCACTGTCCTGAGACTGCATGGATCAGGGCTCTCCTTTTACCCTGGGTGTAATACTACTCAGACAACACAGGATGAGTGTAAAACAGTTTGATAATAATTTATGGTACCACAAAACAGGCAATAGCACGTAGAACGGTCCCAGCAAATATCCAAGATGGTGCACATTAGAGTCTTCCGCTGACTCGCCGGGATATTAGCAGCTGTGATGTCAGCGCTCCCAAGGCCGACTACCCAACCTGCAGCACGCACACAGAGAGGAGGTAAAGACAAGCGTAGGAAGATGACAGTCCATTGAAGCACAAGGGCCAGGTGAGCGGATGGTCACAACCTGGCTTCTCTGAGCATCTCCATGGAGCCAGGTGACCGGTAGGTCCCATTCCTGGCTTTCCCAAATGTATCCATAGGGCTCAAAACATACAACACGTAGAACACTCCCAGCAAAATACCCAAAATGGTGCATGTGAAGATCTGAGGCTGTAGATTGTAATAATCAGCTAGGCAGGGTAACGATGCAGCTCGTTTTATTTCTTCCTTCCACGGTTATACAAATCCAGGTAGATGGCCACAATACATTGTCCTCAATCCACAAGATCCCAACCTGGGATCGGTAGTCCCACTGTTCCTCCAGACGATGGATATCACGACTGTAGCCCATGGATTCCCTCCAGTCAGCAACCGATCTCCAAATTCCATAGTCCATCCATATCCTCCAGGACGTCATCCTTGATCTGCTCCCTTCAAAGTCCCTCTGTCAACTACCTGACTAAACCTGTGGCAACCTCCCTCCCCCTGACACATTCTCCTTTATCTCACAGAATTAAGCATATTTCATGACCTGGAACTGCATGTGAGACACCCGTAGTGACGGCCCCCCTGGGTCTACAATCGCTATCCACACAATGGGCCTAGTTATCTGCCTGGTGGTGCTACAATAAAGCATTGCCACACTGTGTTAGCGCCACCCTGTGTTGTATGAGTAGTGTTACAACCACGGTAAAAGGATAGCGGGCGTTCGGTGGGACGATTGTTATGACCTGGTGGTCAGGACAATAATGGACCTGGTGGTTAAGAGCACACGGAATGACCTGATAGTTACTGATAATAAAGGACGAGCTCTGGGACGTGGGAACTGTGCTGACCGCAATCCCTAATCCTATCAAACACACTAGAAATAGCCGTGGATTGCGCCTAACGCTCCCTATGCAACTCGGCACAGCCTAAGGAACTAGCTAGCCCTGAAGATAGAAAAATAAAGCCTACCTTGCCTCAGAGAAATTCCCCAAAGGAAAAGGCAGCCCCCCACATATAATGACTGTGAGTAAAGATGAAAATACAAACACAGAGATGAAATAGATTTAGCAAAGTGAGGCCCGACTTACTGAACAGACCGAGGATAGGAAGGGTTACTTTGCGGTCAGCACAAAAACCTACAAAAAGACCACGCAGAGGGCGCAAAAAAGACCCTCCGCACCGACTCACGGTGCGGAGGCGCTCCCTCTGCATCCCAGAGCTTCCAGCAAGCAAGACAACAATAAAAATAGCAAGCTGGACAGAAAAATAGCAAACCAAAGAAATACAAGCTGGAACTTAGCTTCTGCTGGGAAGACAGGTCACAAGAACGATCCAGGAGTGAACTAGACCAATACTGGAACATTGACAGGTGGCATGGAGCAAAGATCTAAGTGGAATTAAATAGAGCAGCCAGCTAACGAATTAACCTCGTCACCTGTGGAAGGAAACTCAGAAACACCCACCAGAGGAAGTACATGGACAGAACCAGCCGAAGTACCATTCATGACCACAGGAGGGAGCCCGACAACAGAATTCACAACAGTACCCCCCCCTTGAGGAGGGGTCACCGAACCCTCACCAGAGCCCCCAGGCCGACCAGGATGAGCCAAATGAAAGGCACGAACCAGATCGGCAGCATGAACATCAGAGGCAAAAACCCAGGAATTATCTTCCTGACCATAACCCTTCCACTTGACCAGGTACTGGAGTTTCCGTCTCGAAACACGAGAATCCAAAATCTTCTCCACCACATACTCCAACTCCCCCTCAACCAACACCGGGGCAGGAGGATCAACGGATGGAACCACAGGCGCCACGTATCTCCGCAATAACGACCTATGGAACACATTATGGATGGCAAAAGAAGCAGGAAGGGCCAAACGAAATGACACAGGATTGATAACCTCAGAAATCTTATACGGACCAATGAAACGAGGCTTAAACTTAGGAGAGGAAACCTTCATAGGAACATAACGAGACGACAACCAAACCAAATCCCCAACACGAAGTCGGGGACCCACACAGCGCCGGCGGTTAGCGAAACGTTGAGCCTTCTCCTGGGACAATGTCAAATTGTCCACCACATGAGTCCAAATCTGCTGCAACCTATCCACCACAGTATCTACACCAGGACAGTCCGAAGACTCAACCTGCCCTGAAGAGAAACGAGGATGGAAACCAGAATTGCAGAAAAATGGCGAAACCAAAGTAGCCGAGCTGGCCCGATTATTAAGGGCGAACTCAGCCAACGGCAAAAAGGACACCCAATCATCCTGATCAGCAGAAACAAAGCATCTCAGATATGTTTCCAAGGTCTGATTGGTTCGTTTGGTCTGGCCATTTGTCTGAGGATGGAAAGCCGAGGAAAAAGACAAATCAATGCCCATCCTAGCACAAAAGGATCGCCAAAACCTCGAAACAAACTGGGAACCTCTATCAGAAACGATGTTCTCCGGGATACCATGTAAACGAACCACATGCTGGAAAAATGATGGCACCAAATCAGAGGAGGAAGGCAATTTAGACAAAGGTACCAAATGGACCATCTTAGAAAAGCGATCACAAACCACCCAAATGACCGACATCTTTTGAGAGACGGGGAGATCCGAAATAAAATCCATAGAAATATGCGTCCAGGGCCTCTTCGGGACCGGCAAGGGCAAAAGCAACCCACTGGCATGAGAACAGCAGGGCTTAGCCCGAGCACAAGTCCCACAGGACTGCACAAAAGAACGCACATCCCGTGACAAAGACGGCCACCAAAAGGATCTAGCCACCAAATCTCTGGTACCAAAGATTCCAGGATGCCCAGCCAACACTGAACAATGAATCTCAGAGATAACTCTACTAGTCCATCTATCAGGGACAAACAGTTTCTCCGCTGGGCAACGGTCAGGTCTATCAGCCTGAAATTTTTGCAGCACCCGCCGCAAATCAGGGGAGATGGCAGACAAAATTACCCTCTCTTTGAGAATACCCGCTGGCTCAGGAACACCCGGAGAGTCAGGCACAAAACTCCTTGACAGGGCATCAGCCTTCACATTGTTAGAGCCCGGAAGGTACAATACCACAAAATCAAAACGGGAGAAAAATAACGACCATCGAGCCTGTCTCGGATTCAACCGTTTGGCAGACTCAAGATAAGTCAAATTCTTGTGATCTGTCAAGACCACCACGCGATGCTTGGCTCCTTCCAGCCAATGACGCCACTCCTCGAATGCCCACTTCATGGCCAACAACTCACGCTTACCAACATCATAGTTACGCTCAGCAGGCGAAAACTTTCTAGAAAAGAAAGTACATGGCTTCATCACCGAGCCATCAGAACTTATTTGCGACAAAACAGCCTCTGCTCCAATCTCAGAAGCATCAACCTCAACCTGAAACGGGAGCGAAACATCTGGCTGGCACAGCACAGGGGCAGAAGAAAAACGGCGCTTCAACTCCTGAAAAGCCTCTACAGCTGCAGAAGACCAATTGCCCACATCAGCACCCTTCTTGGTCAAATCAGTCAACGGTTTAGCAACAGTAGAAAAATTAGCGATGAAGCGCCGATAAAAATTAGCAAAGCCCAGGAACTTTTGCAGGCTCTTCACAGATGTCGGCTGAGTCCAATCGTAAATGGCCTGGACTTTAACAGGGTCCATCTCGATAGTAGAAGGGGAAAAAATGAACCCCAAAAATGAAACCTTCTGAACTCCAAAGAGACACTTTGACCCCTTCACAAACAAGGAATTCGCACGAAGGACCTGGAACACCATTCTGACCTGCTTCACATGAGACTCCCAATCATCCGAAAAGACCAAAATATCATCCAAATACACAATCAGGAATTTATCCAGGTACTCTCGGAAGATGTCATGCATAAAGGACTGAAATACTGATGGAGCATTGGAAAGCCCGAATGGCATAACCAGGTACTCAAAATGGCCCTCGGGCATATTAAATGCTGTTTTCCATTCATCGCCTTGTTTAATACGCACAAGATTATACGCCCCTCGAAGATCTATCTTGGTGAACCAACTAGCCCCTTTAATACGAGCAAACAAATCAGACAGCAACGGCAAAGGATACTGAAATTTGACTGTAATTTTATTAAGAAGGCGGTAATCAATACAAGGTCTCAAAGAACCATCCTTCTTGGCCACAAAAAAGAACCCTGCTCCTAACGGTGATGACGACGGGCGAATATGGCCTTTCTCCAAGGATTCCTTTATATAACTCCGCATAGCGGCGTGTTCTGGCACAGATAAATTAAACAGTCGGCCCTTAGGAAACTTACTACCAGGAATCAAATTAATTGCACAATCGCAATCCCTATGAGGAGGTAGGGCACTGGATTTGGGCTCATCAAATACATCTCGATAATCCGACAAAAACTCTGGAACTTCAGAAGGAGTGGAAGACGAAATAGACAAAAATGGAACATCACCATGTACCCCCTGGCAACCCCAGCTGGACACAGACATAGATTTCCAGTCCAATACTGGATTATGAACCTGTAGCCATGGCAACCCCAAAACGACCACATCATGCAGATTATGCAACACCAGAAAGCGGATATCCTCCTGATGTGCAGGAGCCATGCACATGGTCAATTGGGTCCAGTACTGAGGCTTATTCTTGGCCAAAAGCGTAGCATCAATTCCTCTCAATGGAATAGGACACTGCAAGGGCTCCAAGAAAAAACCACAGCGCCTAGCATACTCCAAGTCCATCAAATTCAGGGCAGCGCCTGAATCCACAAATGCCATAACAGAATAGGATGACAAAGAGCAAATCAGAGTAACAGACAATAGAAATTTAGACTGTACCGTACCAATGGTGGCAGACCTAGCGAACCGCTTAGTGCGCTTAGGACAATCGGAGATAGCATGAGTGGATTCACCACAGTAAAAACACAGCCCATTCCGACGTCTGTGTTCTTGCCGTTCAGCTCTGGTCAAAGTCCTATCACATTGCATAGGCTCAGGCCCATGCTCAGATAGTACCGCCAAATAGTGCACAGCTTTACGCTCACGCAAGCGTCGATCGATCTGAATGGCCAAGGACATAGACTCATTCAGACCAGCAGGCATGGGAAACCCCACCATGACATCCTTAAGGGCTTCAGAGAGACCCTTTCTGAAGATTGCTGCCAGGGCACATTCATTCCACTGAGTGAGCACAGACCACTTTCTAAACTTCTGACAATATATCTCCGCTTCATCCTGACCCTGACACAGAGCCAGCAAGATTTTCTCTGGCTGATCCACTGAATTACGTTCGTCATAAAGCAATCCAAGCGCCAGGAAAAACGCATCAACATCACGCAATGCTGGATCTCCTGGCGCAAGGGAAAATGCCCAGTCTTGAGGGTCACCACGTAACAAAGAAATAATGATCTTTACTTGTTGAACAGGACCTGAGGAGCGAGGTTTCAAGGCAAGAAACAATTTACAATTATTTTTGAAATTCAAGAACTTAGATCTATCACCAAAAAAACAAATCAGGAATTGGAATCCTAGGCTCTGACATCGGATTCTGAACCACAAAATCTTGAATGTTTTGTACCCTTGTAGTGAGATTATCCATCCAAGAGGACAGACCTTGAATGTCCATGTTTACACCAGTGTCCTGAACCACCCAGAGGTAAAGGGGAAAAGAGAGACAAAACACACTGCAAAGAAAAAAAAATTGTCTCAGAACTTCTCTTATCCCTCTATTAAGATGCATTAGTACTTTGGGCCACCTGTACTGTTATGACCTGGTGGTCAGGACAATAATGGACCTGGTGGTTAAGAGCACACGGAATGACCTGATAGTTACTGATAATAAAGGACGAGCTCTGGGACGTGGGAACTCTGCTGACCGCAATCCCTAATCCTATCAAACACACTAGAAATAGCCGTGGATTGCGCCTAACGCTCCCTATGCAACTCGGCACAGCCTAAGGAACTAGCTAGCCCTGAAGATAGAAAAATAAAGCCTACCTTGCCTCAGAGAAATTCCCCAAAGGAAAAGGCAGCCCCCCACATATAATGACTGTGAGTAAAGATGAAAATACAAACACAGAGATGAAATAGATTTAGCAAAGTGAGGCCCGACTTACTGAACAGACCGAGGATAGGAAAGGTTACTTTGCGGTCAGCACAAAACCCTACAAAAAGACCACGCAGAGGGCGCAAAAAGACCCTCCGCACCGACTCACGGTGCGGAGGCGCTCCCTCTGCGTCCCAGAGCTTCCAGCAAGCAAGACAACAATAAAAATAGCAAGCTGGACAGAAAAATAGCAAACCAAAGAAATACAAGCTGGAACTTAGCTTCTGCTGGGAAGACAGGTCACAAGAACGATCCAGGAGTGAACTAGACCAATACTGGAACATTGACAAGTGGCATGGAGCAAAGATCTAAGTGGAGTTAAATAGAGCAGCCAGCTAACGAATTAACCTCGTCACCTGTGGAAGGAAACTCAGAAACACCCACCAGAGGAAGTCCATGGACAGAACCAGCCGAAGTACCATTCATGACCACAGGAGGGAGCCCGACAACAGAATTCACAACAGACGATCCCTAGGCCATGCGGTTTCGGCTAGCGGATCGGGGTGCCCCCCGACCCTCCATGTCTCCACAAACGCCAATGGTGTACAGTGGATGTAGGATGTGATACTGGACAGGAGACCGGCGCATCAGAATGGAAGTCACTGCTGAAAGCAAAATGGCGCCATGCACTGGTGTCTTACCCAGGCCGCAGCGCTCTCGGTCTTGGATTGGGGGGTACAGCATGGGACGAGGGTCATTTTCCAATGAGAACCGGTGAGGAGGCGTGGGAAGAAGAGGGGAACCTGAAACACAGGAGGGAGAGCAGGTTACACAAGATGGCAGAAGTAGCAGAGCCCACCATGTCTCAGAGCATTGTCTGCACTGACTCGTTGTAATATGGTCCATACAGAAGACAGCCTACAGAGCAGTAGACAATGGCCTACAGAGGAGTACATGGTGGTCTACAGAGCAATGCATGACAGCCTACATAGCAGTTCATGGCAGCCTACAGAGCAGTAGACGGTGGCTTACCTAGCAGTACATGGCAGCCTACATAGCAGTACATGACAGCCTACACAGCAGTACATGGCGGCCTACAGAGCAGCAGATGATGGCCTACATAGCAGTACATGGTGGCCTACCTAGCAGTACATGGCCTCCTACAGAGCAGTAGACGGTGGCCTACATAGCAGTACATGGCGGCCTACAGAGCAGTACATGGCCTCCTACAGAGCAGTAGACGGTGGCCTACATAGCAGTACATGGCGGCTTACATAGCAGTACATGGCGGCCCTACATAGCAGTACATGGCCTCCTACAGAGCAGTAGACGGTGGCCTGCATAGCAATACATGGCGGCATACATAGCAGTATATAGCGGCCTACATAGCAGTACATGGCCTCCTACAGAGCAGTAGACGGTGGTCTACATAGAAGTACATGGCAGCCTACATAGCAGTACATGGCCTCCTACAGAGCAGTAGACGGTGGCCTACAGAGCAGTACATGGCGGCCTACAGAGCAATAGATGGTGGCCTACAGAGCAGTACATGGCGGCATACAGAGCAGTAGATGGTGGCCTACAGAGCAGTACATGGTGGCCTACAGAGCAGTACATGGTGGCCTACAGAGCAGTACATGGTGGCATACAGAGCAGTAGATGGTGGCCGACAGAGCAGTACATGGCGGCCTACAGAGCGATAGATGGTGGCCTACGGAGAGTATATGGTGGCCTACAGAAGAGTAGATGGCGGCATATAGAGCAGTAGATGTTGGTATACAGAGCAGTAGACGGTGGCCTACATAGAAGTACATGGCGGCCTACATAGCAGTACATGGCCTCCTACAGAGCAGTAGACGGTGGCCTACAGAGCAGTACATGGCGGCATACAGAGCAATAGATGGCGGTCTACAGAGCAGTACATGGTGGCCTATAGAAGAGTAGATGGCGGCATATAGAGCAGTAGATGTTGGTATACAGAGCAGTAGATGGTGGTATACTGGGAAATTCTAACATTACATGCCTCCTTATATGTTTCTCACACCATGGGTCAGAGAACCGTCTGTATGTGACATCTCGCTGGGCGGCAGTCACACGTCATCAGCGCCAATGATGGTGTATAGTGGATGTAGGATGTGATACTAGACAGGACACTGGTGCCCCAGAATGGACATCACTGATGTAAGTGAAATGGCGCCATGCACTTGCATCTTACCCGGGCCGCAGCGCTCTCGCTCTTGGATTGGGGGGTACGGCATGGGATGGGGGCCGTTTTCCAATGAGAACCTGTGAGGAGGCGAGGGGAGAAGAGGAGAACCTGAAACACAGGAAGGAGAGCAGGTTACACATGACGGCAGATGCAGCAGAGCCCACCACGTCTCAGAGCATTGTCTACATCACTGACACATTGTAACTAGAGAAACGTGTGGCCCTGGGAGACAGTAAGAATAGGGGCCCTAAATGCTGACATATTGGCCCACCACACAGGAACGTTTACGAAGCATTTACACAAGCTGATGTCAGACTGATGTCAATGATGGACGATGTACAAGGCGTACGGTGCTCGTTTTTTTCCATGGGCTCCCCAAATTACACAATGCGTGTTTCCACCTCCCCTATGACCTATTATATCTGGCATTGGATCATAACATGAGAATCTTAGTGAATGTGTTGACAACCACTTTCACCCTCTCATTTCCTGGACCTCTGGTTATCTTATGGATACGTCCACAGTATTAAGGGTTTTTGATAAGTTTACATGGCAATCTGAGTTTTTGTTTCCCACATGTGATGCAGTTAATTTGTACACGTCGATTCCTCACTCTTTCGCCATAGTCGCAATTAAATATCATTTAGACAATTACAATGCATATTAACCAGCCCTCAAACAATTTATTTTATTATCACTCGATTATTTGTTAAATCATAATTTTTTTTATGTTTCAGTTAAAATTTTTTCCTCCGGTCCTTGGTGCCCCGATGGGTTCAAAATTTTCACAAATCTTTTTGTGCCACGGTGGGAGGAGTTCTTTTTTCTCATAACCCCTTTTCTTCACATATAGTTTGGTACGGCAGGTATGTAGACGATGTTCTGCTTGTTTGGAGGGATGACACCACCGCATATTCTGATTGTATCTCCTACTTGAATTCCAACACATCCTAATGTTCTTGAAATAAAGAATTTTGCACAACGGGCAATGTGCTGCGGAGAACAATGGCTGATAGATCACTCCGTCCACATATATATCAGCAGCAGCACGAGTCGTGTGTATACCGGGCATTGTGCTGCCAAGAACAATGGCTGATAGATCACTCCATCCACATACAGGAGGGAAATAAGCATTTGATCCCTTGCTGATTTTGCAAGTTTGCCCTCTGACAAAGACATGAACAGTCTATAATTTTAACTGTATTTTTATGCACACTATATAATCTCATACACACTTGCAGCACCGATGGCCTTTTACAGACGGATGGTGAGACATGGGCAGATTTAGAGTCCATCTTAAGGGGAAAAATTGGTGATGCGAGGATGGAGTCAGTCACGGGAGAAATAAACCGAGTGGGGAAATCACAGCATTCAGCCCTTGAGTTAGGAACGCAGCACGGCCCGGTCTGTAGAGTCAGGGATGCACTTTTTGAAAAGTCTGCATGCATGGTGCCAAGCGAGGGTAGGAGAATCCACAATTTCCCTTTTAGATGTGGTACAGGGTCCCAAGGACACAGTAGACCATATTTGGGGAATCTAAAACAGACATACAGATTTGGGCTATGAGGGAATAAGAGATGTGGGTAGAAAACTTTTCCATGGAGCTTTTACAGCAGGTCTTAGACCGCAACTCAGGCAAAAGGTTCAGGCAGCTAAGCCCGACTGGAGAACATAAAAAATAGAAGAGTTGGTGCAGGTGGCAAAGAGGAATGAATTAGATCAGAAGATGAAGCCAGTCCAGATACAGAATGTTTCCGATGACGCTCAGCAAGGTCGGAAGGACAATTCAGCCAGAAAGAATCGTTGACAAATTGACACATAACACATAACTGTGGGAAGAAGGGGCATACCAGCGGTCAATGCAAAGAGGACCAGGCCAAGACAGCGCCCCGACCCAAAACCCACAATATTAAACAGGCAACCCCGAAGCCATCTACCCCCTTAGGGCACCTTCACAATCACACCCAAGCTCACAAGGCGTGGTCCAAGTACATCTCCCAGATGGTAGAAAAATCCCATTCCTGGTGGATACGGGGGCAGCCAAAACAGTTATCCGCCAGGAACATGTCAGATCGTCTGGCATATCAGATGATACCCTCTACACCCAAGGGTTTGAGGGACTGATCCAAGAATGTAAATTGACCAAGCCATTGCCCCTTCGACATGTCTGACTAGGTTACTGATCAGTGACAAATCATCTGTGAATCTGCTAGGTTCTGATGTACTCCAAGCCATACAGACACATATCATTTAGGAACCGGACGGCACAGTTATACTGACAGCTGAGATCCCAGAACCCACAATGTGCAACGCTTTGGCGTGTCTGCACATATCTGACTCTACGTCCCCACCTGATGATGAGGTGTCGGCACAGGTCCCTGACACACTATGGGCAAAATCTAAATGCCAGCCCCTCCAGTGATGATTTATTTGAAGCCAGGGGTGAGGCCCCCTCAAATCAGACAGTACCCACTGAAGTACCCAGAAAGAACCAACAGGGAATATCATCACAAACCTAATTGCTTCTGGGGGGCATAAAATCTCCAAAGTCTGTGGCGAACACTCCTTTATTTCCAGTAAAGAAAAAGGGCAAGAAAGGGGAGCCGGTGAATTACAGAATGGTCCACGACCTCGGAGCCATACCTGCCGTTACCAAACTGCTCACACCAGTGGTACCCAACCCACACACCATCCTGTCACAGATCCCGACAACAGCAGCCTGCTTCAGGTGCATTCCCCTGGCTAATGCCTACCTTTCTGTGCCTCTACATCCCAACTGTCAATATCTGTTTGCTTTCACGTTCAGGGGCCAGCAGCATACGTGGAGGGTGCAACTGCCAGACCCCAATTAGGGACAATTCCTCTCAAACTCTCAGAACAAGACCAAAAAGATTTGCAATTCTGGCCTTGTATTGTTATGGAAATTTGGTTTGGATAAATCTATCCCTGTCTGTGCTGCGGCCGTTCCCAATAAGACTGAGTATTTTGAGCACTCATCAAGAATGGACTGTACACCATTGTGACAGAAAAACATTCCATCAATACTACTATCTAATAGACCTGACAGAATAACAAATCTGCAGGTGGTTGGGCATCTAGGAAATAGCGACCACAATATTGTACAGTTTCACCTGTCTTTCACTAGGGGGACTTGTCAGGGAGTCACAAAAACATTGAACTTTAGGAAGGCAAAGTTTGACCAGCTTAGAGATGCCCTTAATCTGGTAGACTGGGACAATATCCTCAGAAATAAGAATACAGATAATAAATGGGAAATGTTTAAGAACATCCTAAATAGGCAGTGTAAGCGGTTTATACCTTGTGGGAATAAAAGGACTAGAAATAGGAAAAACCCAATGTGGCTAAACAAAGAAGTAAGACAGGCAATTAACAGTAAAAAGAAAGCATTTGCACTACTAAAGCAGGATGGCACCATTGAAGCTCTAAAAAACTATAGGGAGAAAAATACTTTATCTAAAAAACTAATTAAAGCTGCCAAAAAGGAAACAGAGAAGCACATTGCTAAGGAGAGTAAAACTAACCCCAAACTGTTCTTCAACTATATCAATAGTAAAAGAATAAAAACTGAAAATGTAGGCTCCTTAAAAAATAGTGAGGAAAGAATGGTTGTAGATGACGAGGAAAAAGCTAACATATTAAACACCTTCTTCTCCACGGTATTCACGGTGGAAAATGAAATGCTAGGTGAAATCCCAAGAAACAATGAAAACCCTATATTAAGGGTCACCAATCTAACCCAAGAAGAGGTGCGAAACCGGCTAAATAAGATTAAAATAGATAAATCTCCGGGTCCGGATGGCATACACCCACGAGTACTAAGAGAACTAAGTAATGTAATAGATAAACCATTATTTCTTATTTTTAGTGACTCTATAGCGACAGGGTCTGTTCCGCAGGACTGGCGCATAGCAAATGTGGTGCCAATATTCAAAAAGGGCTCTAAAAGTGAACCTGGAAATTATCGGCCAGTAAGTCTAACCTCTATTGTTGGTAAAATATTTGAAGGGTTTCTGAGGGATGTTATTCTGGATTATCTCAATGAGAATAACTGTTTAACTCCATATCAGCATGGGTTTATAAGAAATTGCTCCTGTCAAACCAATCTAATCAGTTTTTATGAAGAGGTAAGCTATAGGCTGGACCACGGTGAGTCATTGGACGTGGTATATCTCGATTTTTCCAAAGCGTTTGATACCGTGCCGCACAAGAGGTTGGTACACAAAATGAGAATGCTTGGTCTGGGGGAAAATGTGTGTAAATGGGTTAGTAACTGGCTTAGTGATAGAAAGCAGAGGGTGGTGATAAATGGTATAGTCTCTAACTGGGTCGCTGTGACCAGTGGGGTACCGCAGGGGTCAGTATTGGGACCTGTTCTCTTCAACATATTCATTAATGATCTGGTAGAAGGTTTACACAGTAAAATATCGATATTTGCAGATGATACAAAACTATGTAAAGCAGTTAATACAAGAGAAGATAGTATTCTGCTACAGATGGATCTGGATAAGTTGGAAACTTGGGCTGAAAGGTGGCAGATGAGGTTTAACAATGATAAATGTAAGGTTATACACATGGGAAGAAGGAATCAATATCACCATTACACACTGAACAGGAAACCACTGGGTAAATCTGACAGGGAGAAGGACTTGGGGATCCTAGTTAATGATAAACTTACCTGGAGCAGCCAGTGCCAGGCAGCAGCTGCCAAGGCAAACAGGATCATGGGGTGCATTAAGAGAGGTCTGGATACACATGATGAGAGCATTATACTGCCTCTGTACAAATCCCTAGTTAGACCGCACATGGAGTACTGTGTCCAGTTTTGGGCACCGGTGCTCAGGAAGGATATAATGGAACTAGAGAGAGTACAAAGGAGGGCAACAAAATTAATAAAGAGGATGGGAGAACTACAATACCCAGATAGATTAGCGAAATTAGGATTATTTAGTCTAGAAAAAAGACGACTGAGGGGCGATCTAATAACCATGTATAAGTATATAAGGGGACAATACAAATATCTCGCTGAGGATCTGTTTATACCAAGGAAGGTGACGGGCACAAGGGGGCATTCTTTGCGTCTGGAGGAGAGAAGGTTTTTCCACCAACATAGAAGAGGATTCTTTACTGTTAGTGCGGTGAGAATCTGGAATTGCTTGCCTGAGGAGGTGGTGATGGCGAACTCAGTCGAGGGGTTCAAGAGAGGCCTGGATGTCTTCCTGGAGCAGAACAATATTATATCATACAATTATTAGGTTCTGTAGAAGGACGTAGATCTGGGGATTTATTATGATGGGATATAGGCTGAACTGGATGGACAAATGTCTTTTTTCAGCCTCACTAACTATGTTACTATGTTACTATGTAATACTGATGACTTATTGTACATACATGGATTTATAATTGCATATATAAAGGAGGTGGTTAAGGGTGGTTAGTTAATTACCATATTGTCTAGCTCCTCTGTTATTGGTTATCTAAATATACTGTATATGAAATATTGTGATTAATGCACATATGAATGCTGATTAAGCAACTAAAATGTAGCTCTTTGCATCTAGGACAAAGTTGAGACATCTGATCATCACTGAATACATCTGGTGCTGTTCCGCTTTCTGGGTGTTTGGAAAGTACCAAGGAACCATCTGGCCTAGCTCATATGGTCAAGTTGAGCAATTGATTATAAACTAGCTGAGTATATAGATATATTTGCGTTTATATGAGTATATATGATTATAAAGGAGTATACATGCAAGTGAGATCTACATGATATATATATATATATATATTTCCATCACAGTATGATGCCACATATGACCCTACTAATGATACTCTGTGTTACACTCTCTCAAAACTATACCCGCTGGTAAAAACTGACCAAATACCCCCTAGGGTTTTCGCATGTTCAGGGAACTATACCTGTTTTCCATGAATAGTGACAGGAACAGGGAAATTGGTAGAAAACCTAACTTCAGAGTTTTGTGAGAACACCATCCCCATAGACAATTATAGTTATGATCCTTGTAAAACCCAGCTCTGGAATGACCTGGAACTCTCTCAGTACAATATGTACTGGAGCATGCTTCCGAGCTCACATCACCGCAGCTAATAGCCGCGATGACACATATCTCCCCTCAAGGACTTGTCCGGCAGCCATCTTGCGTACCCTCCCTCTTTGCCCAAGGCCGGGGGGAGCTTGGCACCTTCTGCCAACAAACAGTGGATCCTCGACTGAGCGTCAGCATTGCCAAGCAGTTTCCCTGACTTATGCTAAACATGGAAGTTAAAATCCTGAAGTGCTAGGAACCACCTATTCACACAAACATTGTTCTCTTCCTTCTCCCTCATCCACTTCAGTGGGGCATGATCTGACACTAGTCTGAACCTCCTATCTAAGAGATAGTACCATAGAGAGTCCAACACCCACGTGAGGGCTAAACATTCCTTCTCCACTATGGAATAGTTTTTCTCACAGGATGACAACTTCCGGCAAAGATATATTATGGGGTGCTCTTCCGCGTTCACCCCTTGAGATAAGACAGCGCCCAGCCCGACAAACCACGTGTCCGTCTAGACCACCAACTCCTTGGAGAAATCGGGTGCTACCAGCACTAGCTGTTTACACAGGGCCAGTTTCAGTTCTTGGAAAGCCATGTGAGCTTCTGGAAACCACTTAGCCATAGCCGACTTTGTCCCTTTAAGGAGATCTGTCAGGAAGGCGGCTACCATGGCGAAGTTTGAGATAAACTTGTGGTGATAGCCCACAATGCCCAGGAACACCGTGACCTGCTTCTTTGAGAGGGGTTGTGGCCAGCTTCAACTTTATTTATCTGGGGCTTTATTTCACCCCTGCCTACAACGTAGCCCAAGTATCTCTTTCTCCATTCCGAAGGCACATTTTTTCGGGTTTATGGAAAAACCCGCATTCCGCACAGCATCAAATATTGCCTGGCCATTGTCAGATGGCTTCCCCAATCCGGACTGAAGATCACAATATCGTCCAGGTAGGCCGCTGCGTACTCCTTGTGGGGAGCTAAGATCCGGTCCATGGCTCTTTGGAACGTTGCTGGAGCGCCTTGTAACCCAAACAGCATCCTTGTATATTGGAAGCATCCATCTGGCGCTGAAAAGGCAGTCTTCTCCTTGGCATCTTGGGACATGAGAATTTGTCAATACCCTTTTGTGAGATCAAGGGTAGTAATATACCGAGCAGGCCCTAGCCTCTCAATTAACTGGGTAGGCATCGGACTCAGACACCTCGTTCAGCTTCCTATAGTGGTTGCAAAAACGCCATTCCCTATCCAGTTTTGGCACTAAAACTATTGGACTGGACTAGCCACTCTTGGATTCCTCGATGACTCCCAGGCTCAGCATCCGCTTCACCTCCCTTGAGATCAACTCTCAGCGGGCTTCGGGAATCCGATAAGGCTTTAAGTTGACCCAGACATCAGACTGCGTCAGGACATCATGCTCTATGACCTTCGTCCAACCTGGCAGTTCTGAAAACAGATCTTCATTACGCTGCAGCAACTCTCAGCACTGCTGCTTCTGTGAGTGGGACAAGGTGTCTGACACCTTAACATCCTCTGCAATGACATTGGACTTGGCCAGCACCCAAGAAGCTTCCACAGATTCTCTGCCCTGCCACAGTTTAATCAGGTTCATGTGGTACACCTCGTAGGGCTTCCGCTTCCTTGGTTGGTGGATTTTGCAGTTGTCGTCACCAGCTTTGTCCACTACTTCATAGGGACCCTTCCAGTTGGCCAGGAATTTGGTCTCCACCATAGGCACCTGCACAAGTACTCGATCCCCAGGTTTGAACTGTCTTACCCTTGCTGACCTATTATACACCCTGGATGGGGCTTCCTGAGCCTTGAGGAGGTGCTCCTTCACCATGGGCATCTCGATGGCAATCCTCTCTTGCATCTGGGTGACATGCTCTACCACGCTTCTTTCTATAGGGGGTGGTCTCAGCTTTCCAGGATTCCTTTACCACATTCAGGAGTCCTCGAGGGTGTTGTCCATAGAGCAGTTCAAATGGGGAGAAGCTGGTGGAAGCTTGGCAAACTTCCTTGATGGAGGACAACAGGTAAGGCAGCAAACAGTCCCAGTCTCGGCTGTCCTTCTCCACTGCTTTCTTCAGCATTGCCTTCAAGGCTTTGTTAAACCTCTCCACCAGCCCATCAGTATGGGGATGATAAACTGAGGTTTTGAGCTGGGAAACTTTAGGGGCTTGCACAGCTCCCTCATGACATTTGACATGAAGGAGGGTCCATGGTCTGTTAGTATCTGCTTCAGCAGCCTGGTACGGGAGAAGATATGGATCAGCTTCTAAGAAATACACTTGGCAGAGGCATTTCTCAAGGGCACCGCCTCTGGGTACCGGGTAGCATAATCCAGGACCATCAATATATTGATGTTCTCTTGCGGACTTTACAGGGGTCCCACCAGGTCTATCACCATTCGCTCGAATGGCACCTCGATGATGGGCAACGGTGCCAGAGAACTGCAGAAGTGGGTTACTGGGGAGGTCAGCTGGTGTGTGGGGCAGGAATGACAATAGTTCACAATTTCTCTGTAACACCCAGGCCAGTAGAATCTCTGCAGAATGTGTTCCTGGGTCTTATCTGCCCCAAGGTGACCACCCAACACATGGGAATGAGCCACGTCTAACACCCTGCATCTATAGGGCCCTGGTACTAATAAATGCTCTATCACCTCACATTTTGGCTTGGTTACCCTCTAAAGCATCTCCAATCACAGCAAAATGAGGGAACCGACTGTCGGCTCCCGGCTCCTGAGGCACACCATTTAATACAGTTACATTGTCAAATGCCCTTTAAGAGTTGGGTCCCAGAGTTGGGCGGCTCCAAATTTTGCCCCGGACACCTCCAGCTCAGGGATGTTGGCCTCAGTGGATGCTGCCTCATCTTCATCACCAACAAGCACAGAAAACGGAAACCTGTCATCCGCAGCCTGCGACGCAGTTTCTTTGGGAGCGAACTGGCTGCTGTCTGGACAACCCGACGTCCTCCCTTTTCCCCACAAGTCCCAAAGTAATACAAAGTCCCGCCCTATTATAGTAGGGTGCAATGGGTCCTTGGCCACGCCGACCTCATGGGACTTGCTGCCACAGTTTGTGTTGATAACCACCTGGAACACAGGGTAGTCCTTAGCATCGCCATGGATACAGTGGACTCTTTCCAGGAATCAGCCGATGAGTAATTGTGGCCCTCACTAGGGTTACCAAAATTCCCGAGTCCAGACCAGTCACTTGCACCCTGTTTACCATCACGGGGCTGCCTGCGACCCTTTGCCTGGTTAAGGAACAGAACCGCAGGCGGGATACGCGAAATATGAGCAGCGCCGTTATATGCTGCAGTCCATTGGCTCGGTGGTCATAGCGCAACGGGCTGCTATGTGACCTGGGGTATGACACCTCCAACAAATTATACTACAGGATGGGGCTTTTGACTTAGGTACCTCCTCCTGGGCTTGTGAATGTCCCACCCCCCTTTTGGTTTCCCCGGTATGGGGAGGTTCTGCCCCTTTGCTTCCTCAAGGACCTCTCGACAGCCAGGTACCTTTCCACCAGGGTCACTAGGTCATCAGCATTACGGGGATCTCCCTGGGCCACCCAGGATTGTACGGGCCTGGGTATGGAGTGTATTAACCTGTCCATAACGACCCTCTCCACCATCTGTGCTGGGGAGGAGGATTCAGGTTGCAACCATTTTTGAACCAGGTGTAGGGGATCGAACATTTGGGACCGAGGAGGTTTGTCACCGCGATAAGCCCACTGGTGCACCCGTTGCGCCCTGACAGTCAGAGTCACTGCTAAGCGTGCCAAGATCTCAGGCTTTAACTTGGCGTATTCTTTTCTGTCCTGCAACCAAGTCATAATACGCCTTCTGCGGTTCACCTGCTAAATATGGCACCAGAACCTCCGCCCACTGCTCTGGAGGCAATTTCTCCTGCTCAGTCACCCTGTCAAACACTGCCAGGAACTCCTCGACGTCATCACCCGGGGTCATCTTTTGCAAAACTCTTCTTAAAACCCGGCCCTGGAATGGCCAAATAACTCTCTCAGCACTATATGTACTGGAGTATGTTTCTGAGCTCAAATCACCGCAGCTAACTACCGCGATGACACATATCTCCCCTCAAGGACCCGTCCGGCGGCCATCTTACAACACACACACACTGTATGTCACACACATACACGCTGAAAACAGTGAATGTCACACACACACACACACACACTGTATTTTCATAGGCACACTCCAGGCTACACACAGTGCATGTTACACACAATCTCACTCCATGTCACACATTCGTGCTGTATGACAGACAATGTTACACACAATAATTCTCAGCTATATACACAGCTACACACTTTATACTACACACATACAATGTACGTTACACAGATACACACTGTTACATTTACATACAATGTATGTTACACACAACCTGCAAATTACACAAACACTTCATGCTGCACATAATGGATTATACATTATACACACCCATGTATGTTACATACACACCATGCTACACACACCGTACGTTACCCACACAGAAATGCACACTCCGTAGTATACAGTGTTTGTTAAACAGTCATTCTATACCACACAAATACTGTACATTGCACGCACACACACACTCCATGATGCACCTACCATGATACACACACTGTATATTACACAGACTCCATAATATAAACACTATGCTAATTACATGCTGTGTGTTACACACACTGTATACCACACACCCGCCATACTATACACGTTACACACACCCTCTTTACTACACACAATGTTACACACACCCTCCATACTGCACAGTTACACACACCTGCCATACCGCACAATGTTACACACACCCTCCATACTACACACAATGTTACACACACCCTCCATACTACAGTGTTACACACACCCTCCATACTACATACAATGTTACACACACCCTCCATATTACACACAATGTTGCACACACCCTCCATACTACACACGTTACACACACCCTCCTTACTACACACAATGTTACACACACGCTCCACACTGCACAATGTTACACACACCCTCCATACTACAGTGTTACACACACCCTCCATAGTACACACAATGTTACACACATCCGCCATATTACACACAATGTTACACACACCCTCCATACTACACACGTTACACACACCCTCCTTACTACACACAATGTTACACAC
This sequence comes from Ranitomeya imitator, assembly GCF_032444005.1. Lineage (NCBI taxonomy): Eukaryota > Metazoa > Chordata > Amphibia > Anura > Dendrobatidae > Ranitomeya > Ranitomeya imitator. The sequence continues at coordinate 1,218,338,069 of NC_091282.1, read as the reverse complement.
ACGCTCCACACTGCACAATGTTACACACACCCTCCATACTACAGTGTTACACACACCCTCCATAGTACACACAATGTTATACACATCCGCCATATTACACACAATGTTACACACACCCGCCATACTGCACAATGTTACACATACACAATCTCCATACTACACACAATGTTACACACATCTGCCATACTACACAGTGTTACACACACCTTCCATACTACACAGTGTTACACACATCCGCCATAGTACACACAATGTTACACACACCCTCCATAGTACAATGTAACACACATTAGCCATATTACACACAATGTTATACACACCCTCCATACTACACACAATGTTACACACACTCTCCATACTACACACAATGTTATACACACCCGCCATACTACACACGTTACACACACTCTCCATACTACACTATGTTACACACACGCACATAATGTTACATACACACTCTCCATACTACACACAATGTTACACACACACAATGTTACAATATCCCCCAGCCTCTGGAATTCCATGCCTCAACACGTCCAATTATCCACCACCCTCGGATCCTTCAGATGGAACCTGAAAACCCATCTCTTCAGGAAAGCCTACAGCCTGCAATAACCATTCTGCTGCCTCACCACCACCCGAGCTGCTGCCTCACCACCACCCCCAGAGCTGCCGCCTCACCACCACCAGAGCTGCCACCTCACCACCACCAGAGCTGCCGCCTCACCACCACCAGAGCTGTCGCCTCACCACCACCAGAGCTGCCGCCTCACCACCACCAGAGCTGCCACCTCACCACCACCAGAGCTGCCGCCTCACCACCACCAGAGCTGTCTCCTCACCACCACCAGAGCTGCCGCCTCACCACCACCAGAGCTGCCGCCTCACCACCACCAGAGCTGCCGCCTCACCAACACCAGAGCTGCCGCCTCACCACCACCCCCAGAGCTGCCGCCTCACCACCACCAGAGCTGCCGCCTCACCACCACCAGAGCTGCCGCCTCACCACCACCAGAGCTGTCTCCTCACCACCACCAGAGCTGCCGCCTCACCACCACCAGAGCTGCCGCCTCACCAACACCAGAGCTGCCGCCTCACCACCACCAGAGCTGCCGCCTCACCACCACCAGAGCTGCCGCCTCACCACCACCAGAGCTGCCGCCTCACCACCACCCGAGCTGCCGCCTCACCACCACCCGAGCTGCTGCCTCACCACCAGAGCTGCCGCCTCACCACCACCAGAGCTGCAGCACCCTGACCTTCTGTCTCTTCCCCACCATCCTGTAGAATGTAAGTCTGCAAGGACAGGGTCCTCTCCCCTCTGTACCAGTCTGTTATTGTAAATTTGTTTACTGTAAACGATATCTATAACCCTGTATGTAACTCCCTTCTCATGTACAGCACCATGGAATTAATGGTGCTATATAAATAATAATAATAATAACGTTACACACAATGTTACACACACACTTCAGGCTACAGACATAGAAGGGTGAACAGTTTCCTTGTTGTGCAGCCTTCCTCCATGTTGGGTGTGATATTTCCCATCTGATGTTTTGTGTTATTTGTAGATAATTAGGGCAGAGACATAATAATGTAGAGAAGTCACAGAACAATGAAGCTGCCCCGGACGTTATCATCTCCCACATAAGTCAGTGATGGCGCCGGCGTGTACCGAGGTCACAGAGGAGCGAGCACAAACAGGGAGCAAGGGGCAACACAGGGGCAAGTACGGCCGACACCACCACGAGGACTCTGCACTCTCAGCCTGCCGTCCATGGAGGGGGCGACTGTCCACATATGGCGCAGGTCACACACGTGTCGTATAACGAACGCAACACGTGTAGAAACCGCCTGTGGGAGCGACGCTGGTCTGTGACGGTGTAACGACGCGCAGCAGAATGAGGAGGACGGGCTGGCTCACAGCTCGTGTGTGGATTGTAGTGGTCAGGGCCTAGTCTACTAATGGGGCCTCACGGGTCACCCAGTAATCCACGCTGAACGTTCATGTTATCACACACACACTTCATACTGCACACACACACATCAAGCTGCACACACACACAATTCATGCTGCACACACACACCAAGCTGCACACACACTTCATACTGCACATACTCACCAAGCTGCACACACACGTCATGCTGCACACACACGTCATGCTGCGCACACACGTCATGCTGCACACACACGTCATGCTGCACACACCAAGCTGCACACACATATCATGCTGCACACTCACACATCATGCTGCACACGCACACGTCATGCTGCACACACATGTCTTGCTGCACACACACACACACACATGCTGCACGTCATGCTGCACACACACGTCATGCTGCACACACACGTCATGCTGCACACACATCATGCTGCACACACACGTCATGCTGCACACACACGTCATGCTGCACACACACGTCATGCTGCACACACACGTCTTGCTGCACACACATCATGCTGCACACACACACATGCTGCACGTCATGCTGCACACACACATCATGCTGCACACACACACGTCATGCTGCACACACGTCATGCTGCACACACATCATGCTGCGCACACACGTCATGCTGCACACACACGTCTTGCTGCACACACACACGCTGCACACACACTGAATACCACGATGTCTCCACCTCTTCGTTCCTCTACACTTCCGCAGGGTGAAGGTCCTTTCCTCACGTGATCACGGTATCACCAAGGGTCCTTCTACAGTTTAACTTCAGACACTGCCGTGATGTAGAGCTGTCATTATCAGGGCAGTTTCTGACTTGTAAAATCTGGGGGCCCATTTGGGGATGAGGACTATGGGCAATTGCTCAGTTTGACACCCTCTAGTGCACGCTCTGACTGTAACAACCCCTCAGCTGTGTGCGGTCAGGGGAGGTCTGAGGCCTCTGCAGTGTAGTGGTGCTGACCGTGGTTATGGCTCTGACCTCACCTCTATAGATCCCACCATGGTTCCTGACTGCGGGGTCATGACGTGAAGGACGGGTGAAGCAGTTGGGGGTCATGCTGGCGAACATTGGCGGGATGTCTTTCCCAAAGGGCGGAGAACCTGGAATACAGAAAACATACGGAATGTATCAATGAGGCAGTATACAGGATATGTACAGTGGGTGCAGAAAGCAGTCAGACCCCTTTACATTTTTCACTCCTTGTTTCATTGCAGCCATTTGGTAAATTCAGTAAAGTTCATTTTTCTCATTAATGTACAGTCTGCACCCCATCTTCACTGGAAAAAAAGACAATGTAGAAATGTTTGCAAATTTATTAAAAAAAGAAAACTGAAATCTCTCATGGTCATAAGTCTTCAGACCCTTTGCTCAGTATTGGGTAGAAGAACCTTTTGAGCTCGTACAGCCAGGAGTCTTCTTGGGAATGATGCAACAAGTTTTTCACCCCTGGATTTGGGGATCCTCGGCCATTCTTCCTTGCAGATCCTCTCCAGTTCCGTCAGGTTGGATGGTGAACGTTGGTGGACGCCATTTTCAGGTCTCTCCAGAGATGCTCAGTTGGGTTTAGGTCAGGGCTCTGGCTGGGCCGGTCAGGAATGGTCACAGAGTTGTTCTGAAGCCACTTCGTCAGGCAAAGAGCCAAAACGCGCGTTGGGGAGGACGCCGTCCAGGAGCCAGGGATTTACAGTCTCACTGTGAGTGTCTTTCCTTACTGATACCATTCTTACATCTTTCACTCTGATCACCTGCCTCTTCTTTACTTTTACACTTACCCTACGTTGGTATTATTTGCTGTCAGTATTTCACTTTTTTACTTAGGATTTTACCATGTTTGAGTCACTTCAGCACAATGGTTGTTTTATATAATTGTGTGTTTATGCTGATTTCTTTTGATGGTTTTGATACCTTACACTCACTGGTCACACCAGGGTTTGTGATACTCACCTTGATTTTTTTGCCAACATAACCTGTTTATCCATGTATTTATGATCCCTATAGTTTTTTTTACCACTTCATATACTGTTGTGTTTCGCCCAGCTCGATTTATATAGCATTTTCTCCTGGGTGTGCTTCATTGTTCTCCTCGTACTATTTTTTCTGTACCATTTGGATTTTGGCTTTGTGGCCTATAATTTTTACCTGTAATTACTTTCCCGTTTTGTACCTTCTTCTTTTATTGGAATTACATATTAAGAAAATAAAACTATTTAATATTGGACTGCTTGGTCGGTTTGTGGTGCTTTTGTTTGTTTATGGTATGAGGGGATTGGGAGAAAATTTCCTGTCGGATGTGATCAATTTTTTTCTTTGAAATAACTGGCCAGATCATCACCACAGAGATCCGTGGTTGGGGCCTGCACTCTTGGGTTGAGCAGCGAATGAAAAGTGTCAAAGAGATGTTTCGGGTTATTGGACAGCGAGGTGATGAGGGTGTTGAAATAGGTTTCTTTGGAGAGGTGAAGGGCAGTGTTGTAGGTCTTAAGCATAAACTTATAATGGATGAAATCTTCAGTCAGGTTGGATTTTCTCCACAAACGTTCAGTGCACCTGGAGCACCGCTGCAGGAAACGTGTTTGCAGCGTGTGCCAGGGTTGTCGCCGTCTGTGCCGAGTTGTTCTATGTATAGGAGGTGCAGCTTCATCCATGGCACATTGCAGTGTGTGATTATAATGCTTTAGTGCAGAATCAGGACAGGAGATGGAGGAGATAGGGGCCAGTGATAACTGCAAGGTCTTCGTAAGCTTCTGGGTGTTAATGGCCTGGGTGTTCTATAGGTGAGGGAAGTGGGGGTGACCTGAGTGGGATGGCAGTTCTTGATAGAGAATGAAAGAAGGTTGTGGTCAGAGAGCAGGAGAGGGGAGTTGGGGAAATCATGGGCTGAGCAAAGCCAGGAGAACACCAGGTTCAGGGAGTTTCCGTCTTCATTTGTAGGAGAGTTAGTAAGCTGTGAAAGGCCAAAGGAGGAGGTTAGAGATAAAAGGTGAGCGGCAGATAGGGAGAGCAGAAAACAAATGGGGATGTTAATGTCTCCCATCATGAGGGTGGGGATGTCACAGGATAGATCGTGTGGAAAACAAGTGGCAAAGTTTTCCAGGAGCTGACAGGAGGGACCCGGAGGGCGATACACCACCGCCACTCGCATGGAGAAGGGGATGTAGAGTCTGACAGAATGGACCTCAAAAGAAGGGAAGACAAGTGAGGGTACTTGAGGGATAACCTGAAAGGTACATCTGGTTATTAGGAGGAGACCAACACCTCCAACTGGTCAGTTGTCAGATCTCGGGGTATGAGAGAAATATAGGCCACCATATGAGAGAAGCAGTGGAGGTGGTGTCTGACTGCTGGATCCAGGTTTTAGTAAGAGCTAGAAAGTTAAGAAGATCAGAAAGGAAGAAGTAATGGATGAAGGAGAGTTTATTATACGCTGAGCCAGAATTCCAGAGGCCACAGGTAAAAGAGACAGAAGGCAAGCAGGGAATAGTAATGAGATTTGCAGGGTTTCTGAGTGTAGTAGGAGAAGTGTTTGACTTAATATAACAAGAAGGGCCGGGGTTGGGAGAGATGTCTCCTGCAACTAGGAGAATGAGGACAGAAACAGTGAGCAGATGGTTAAGTGATTTGCGAGAGCGTCCATTGTGGTGTATGGTGGGACTGACTGGATCTGTGCAGTTTAGGATTGGGAAAAGAGCGTGAGAGCTGAACATAGGAGAAGAGAGGAGAGAGGGGCTGATAAAGATGGAGTGTGAAGACTGTGTGAAAAGACAGTGAATGTGAGTGAATGCAGCATCCAGGATATAAATTGTGCAAATACTGATCGTGAATATTTGTTGCAATCCAAATGTTCTGGAAATAGGTTTCTTTGAATTTCTTACCAGTCTCCTGCCCTGTCTAACTTCCATGTTCAACTGCCTGGCACTTTGAAGAAAATGCACTTGGAATAAAGTGTGCATATTGTTTAGGTTCTTACTCAGCGTGAAGAATTTATGCTCCATATTGCTTTCTGCTTGTTTGTCTTTGCATATTATTGACTCCTCCTGTCTTAAATCAGTTGATTGACGAGTTAAATTAGACTGAGATCTAAGCACAAAATTCGCTATAAATTAAGAAATGGCCAAGGGGAAGGCTTGAGAGCACAATTTGTCAAAGCGCACAGCAGTGCACAGGGCAGGAGACCGGGTATTAATGTAAGGCTACTATCACACATCAGGTTTTCACCGTCAGACTCAATCCGGCTAATTTTCAAAAAAACGGATCCGGCATCCGAATGTTGCCGCTGGATCCGTTTTCTTTTCCCATAGACTTGTATTACTGCCGGATTGCGCCGGATGACCTTGCATTTCGTCCGGTTTTAGCCAGATCCGGCAAATCTGCAGTGTCCGGTTTCTTGAAAAAACGTCCATAGCAGCGTTTTTTGTCTCTGGCGAAAAAGCCGGAAGCGCACTTCCAGCTGTTTGCTAGAATGGAAGCCTACGGGAGCCAGAAGGTGACTGATCTGGAAAATGACGGATTCCGGCGCCGGATTCTGTTTTTTTAAACTGAGCATGCTTACATTTTTTTTTATCCAATTATCTAGATATGATAGCTGGATCCGTCGAAAAACCGGATCCGTCGCATCAGTTTTCCACAATCTGCGCCGGATTGTTTTTTTCAAACATTCACCGAATCGGGTTTTTCAAACATTCACCGGATTGTGCCTGATACAAAAAACCTGATGTGTGAAAGTAGCCTGAGCTACTCAAACTCACTTGCCAACAATTCCTTTGTGCTGCACATTGTATTTTCCATATATATTTGCTCAATCTATGTTCTAGCTGCTGCTCCCTTTCACATCTACCTTTCACACATTCTGTGCAATCCATCCACATCAGTCCCTCTCTACTCTCCTACCATGTACAGCTCTTATGCTCTTCTCATGTTCTTATAACACACAAATCCATTCATTCCTATTGCACAACAACAACGAAGCGGACATAGCTATCTCATGCTCCAGCACTGCCCCCTGACGAAGCCGACGTGTCACGATGTTGTATGAAATATCATGTAAGTTGAGTTTCTCTTGTTAGCCAGGCTGCGGGCTAAAAAGCCCCGCTTCCCTTTCTCTCAGCCAAGAGCTCTCCTTTTCAATGTATGGGGGAAGAGAGATGTTATTGCCTCTAGCTCTGAGAGCAAAGGAATTTACGATCGATTTGGAAGGCTCAAAATCTTCTCCAGCTATAACTGGATTAGAAATCTCTAGAATCCATGGAAGTTCTTTGTTCTGTTTTTGTAAGATATTAGGCAAACCATTTAAGATAGGAACAGGAAAATACATATTCTTCATTCAAAGAGAATGAAGACTTTCTAGACAGAACAGAAGCATCTCTACTGGTCACAGAAGGTGAAAAAAGTGTCAGAGAACCTCCAAAAGCAGATGAGTGGAAGCATGTGACCAAAAGAAGCAAGAAGACCATGGAGAAATCACCAACCACACAACTGAAGAACCGATATCAAATCTTTGTAGAGGATGAAGATGGCACACCTAAGGATGAAGCAATACCAGCAAGCAAAAAAGAAAAGGGCACACAGCAACAAGTGACAGCAAAAAGTACAGCCAAGAAGCAACGAAGAGTGGTGGTGGTGGGAGACTCACTACTGAGAGGCACAGAAGCAGCCATCTGCAGACCGGACATAACTGCAAGAGAAGTATGCTGCCTTCCAGGTGCGATGATCAAGGATGTGACCGATAGGATACCAAAGCTCTTCAGCTCCAAGGACGTCCACCCATTTCTTCTGATACATGTTGGCACCAATGACACGGCAAGGAAAGACCTACCGACAATCTGCAAAGACTTTGAAGAGTTGGGGAAGAAAGTAAAGGAACTGGATGCACAGGTAGTTTTTTCTTCTATCCTTCCAGTAGACGGGCATGGCACCAGGAGATGGAACAGGATCCTTGATGCAAACAACTGGCTAAGACGATGGTGCAGACAACAAGGATTCGGATTCCTGGACCACGGTGTGAATTACTGGTACGATGGACTCCTCGCCAGAGATGGACTACACCTCAACAAACCTGGGAAACACACATTCGCCAGAAGACTCGCTACACTCATCAGGAGGGCGTTAAACTAGAAGAAGAGGGGACGGGAAGAAAAACATTAGACTTGAACAAAGAAGACACAGGAAAACATACTCAGATGGGAGGTAAGAACATTTCTAAAACAATCCACAGCGAGGAGATTGGAACAAAACAAAATCCTCTAAACTGCATGCTCGCAAACGCCAGAAGCCTGACAAACAAGATGGAAGAACTAGAAGCAGAAATATCTACAGGTAACTTTGACATAGTGGGAATAACCGAGACATGGTTAGATGAAAGCTATGACTGGGCAGTTAACTTACAGGGTTACAGTCTGTTTAGAAAGGATCGTAAAAATCGGAGAGGAGGAGGGGTTTGTCTCTATGTAAAGTCTTGTCTAAAGTCCACTTTAAGGGAGGATATTAGCGAAGGAAATGAGGATGTCGAGTCCATATGGGTCGAAATTCATGGAGGGAAAAATGGTAACAAAATTCTCATTGGGGTCTGTTACAAACCCCCAAATATAACAGAAACCATGGAAAGTCTACTTCTAAAGCAGATAGATGAAGCTGCAACCCATAATGAGGTCCTGGTTATGGGGGACTTTAACTACCCGGATATTAACTGGGAAAGTAACATAGTAACATAGTAACATAGTTAGTAAGGCCGAAAAAAGACATTTGTCCATCCAGTTCAGCCTATATTCCATCATAATAAATACCCAGATCTACGTCCTTCTACAGAACCTAATAATTGTATGATACAATATTGTTCTGCTCCAGGAAGACATCCAGGCCTCTCTTGAACCCCTCGACTGAGTTCGCCATCACCACCTCCTCAGGCAAGCAATTCCAGATTCTCACTGCCCTAACAGTAAAGAATCCTCTTCTATGTTGGTGGAAAAACCTTCTCTCCTCCAGACGCAAAGAATGCCCCCTTGTGCCCGTCACCTTCCTTGGTATAAACAGATCCTCAGCGAGATATTTGTATTGTCCCCTTATATACTTATACATGGTTATTAGATCGCCCCTCAGTCGTCTTTTTTCTAGACTAAATAATCCTAATTTCGCTAATCTATCTGGGTATTGTAGTTCTCCCATCCCCTTTATTAATTTTGTTGCCCTCCTTTGTACTCTCTCTAGTTCCATTATATCCTTCCTGAGCACCGGTGCCCAAAACTGGACACAGTACTCCATGTGCGGTCTAACTAGGGATTTGTACAGAGGCAGTATAATGCTCTCATCATGTGTATCCAGACCTCTTTTAATGCACCCCATGATCCTGTTTGCCTTGGCAGCTGCTGCCTGGCACTGGCTGCTCCAGGTAAGTTTATCATTAACTAGGATCCCCAAGTCCTTCTCCCTGTCAGATTTACCCAGTGGTTTCCCGTTCAGTGTGTAATGGTGATATTGATTCCCTCTTCCCATGTGTATAACCTTACATTTATCATTGTTAAACCTCATCTGCCACCTTTCAGCCCAAGTTTCCAACTTATCCAGATCCATCTGTAGCAGAATACTATCTTCTCTTGTATTAACTGCTTTACATAGTTTTGTATCATCTGCAAATATCGATATTTTACTGTGTAAACCTTCTACCAGATCATTAATGAATATGTTGAAGAGAACAGGTCCCAATACCGACCCCTGCGGTACCCCACTGGTCACAGCGACCCAGTTAGAGACTATACCATTTATAACCACCCTCTGCTTTCTATCACTAAGCCAGTTACTAACCCATTTACACACATTTTCCCCCAGACCAAGCATTCTCATTTTGTGTACCAACCTCTTGTGCGGCACGGTATCAAACGCTTTGGAAAAATCGAAAAAAAAAAGTGAAACCTGTGAATCCCATAAAGGCAACAGGTTTCTGCTAATAACCAAGAAAAATTATCTTTCACAATTGGTGCAGAATCCAACCAGAGGAGCAGCACTTTTAGACCTAATACTATCTAATAGACCTGACAGAATAACAAATCTGCAGGTGGTCGGGCATCTAGGAAATAGCGACCACAACATTGTACAGTTTCACCTGTCTTTCACTAGGGGCACTTGTCAGGGAGTCACAAAAACACTGAACTTTAGGAAGGCAAAGTTTGACCAGCTTAGAGATGCCCTTAATCTGGTAGACTGGGACAATATCCTCAGAAATAAGAATACAGATAATAAATGGGAAATGTTTAAGAACATCCTAAATAGGCAGTGTAAGCGGTTTATACCTTGTGGGAATAAAAGGACTAGAAATAGGAAAAACCCAATGTGGCTAAACAAAGAAGTAAGACAGGCAATTAACAGTAAAAAGAAAGCATTTGCACTACTAAAGCAGGATGGCACCATTGAAGCTCTAAAAAACTATAGGGAGAAAAATACTTTATCTAAAAAACTAATTAAAGCTGCCAAAAAGGAAACAGAGAAGCACATTGCTAAGGAGAGTAAAACTAATCCCAAACTGTTCTTCAACTATATCAATAGTAAAAGAATAAAAACTGAAAATGTAGGCTCCTTAAAAAATAGTGAGGAAAGAATGGTTGTAGATGACGAGGAAAAAGCTAACATATTAAACACCTTCTTCTCCACGGTATTCACGGTGGAAAATGAAATGCTAGGTGAAATCCCAAGAAACAATGAAAACCCTATATTAAGGGTCACCAATCTAACCCAAGAAGAGGTGCGAAATCGACTAAATAAGATTAAAATAGATAACTCTCTGGGTCCGGATGGCATACACCCACGAGTACTAAGGGAAGTAAGTAATGTAATAGATAAACCATTATTTCTTATTTTTAGGGACTCTATAGCGACAGGATCTGTTCCGCAGGACTGGCGCATAGCAAATGTGGTGCCAATATTCAAAAAGGGCTCTAAAAGTGAACCTGGAAATTATAGGCCAGTAAGTCTAACCTCTATTGTTGGTAAAATATTTGAAGGGTTTCTGAGGGATGTTATTCTGGATTATCTCAATGAGAATAACTGTTTAACTCCATATCAGCATGGGTTTATGAGAAATCGCTCCTGTCAAACCAATCTAATCAGTTTTTATGAAGAGGTAAGCTATAGGCTGGACCACGGTGAGTCATTGGACGTGGTATATCTCGATTTTTCCAAAGCGTTTGATACCGTGCCGCACAAGAGGTTGGTACACAAAATGAGAATGCTTGGTCTGGGGGAAAATGTGTGTAAATGGGTTAGTAACTGGCTTAGTGATAGAAAGCAGAGGGTGGTTATAAATGGTATAGTCTCTAACTGGGTCGCTGTGACCAGTGGGGTACCGCAGGGGTCAGTATTGGGACCTGTTCTCTTCAACATATTCATTAATGATCTGGTAGAAGGTTTACACAGTAAAATATCGATATTTGCAGATGATACAAAACTATGTAAAGCAGTTAATACAAGAGAAGATAGTATTCTGCTACAGATGGATCTGGATAAGTTGGAAACTTGGGCTGAAAGGTGGCAGATGAGGTTTAACAATGATAAATGTAAGGTTATACACATGGGAAGAAGGAATCAATATCACCATTACACACTGAATGGGAAACCACTGGGTAAATCTGACAGGGAGAAGGACTTGGGGATCCTAGTTAATGATAAACTTACCTGGAGCAGCCAGTGCCAGGCAGCAGCTGCCAAGGCAAACAGGATCATGGGGTGCATTAAAAGAGGTCTGGATACACATGATGAGAGCATTATACTGCCTCTGTACAAATCCCTAGTTAGACCGCACATGGAGTACTGTGTCCAGTTTTGGGCACCGGTGCTCATGAAGGATATAATGGAACTAGAGAGAGTACAAAGGAGGGCAACAAAATTAATAAAGGGGATGGGAGAACTACAATACCCAGATAGATTAGCGAAATTAGGATTATTTAGTCTAGAAAAAAGACGACTGAGGGGCGATCTAATAACCATGTATAAGTATATAAGGGGACAATACAAATATCTCGCTGAGGATCTGTTTATACCAAGGAAGGTGACGGGCACAAGGGGGCATTCTTTGCGTCTGGAGGAGAGAAGGTTTTTCCACCAACATAGAAAAGGATTCTTTACTGTTAGGGCAGTGAGAATCTGGAATTGCTTGCCTGAGGAGGTGGTGATGGCGAACTCAGTCGAGGGGTTCAAGAGAGGCCTGGATGTCTTCCTGGAGCAGAACAATATTGTATCATACAATTATTAGGTTCTGTAGAAGGACGTAGATCTGGGGATTTATTATGATGGAATATAGGCTGAACTGGATGGACAAATGTCTTTTTTCGGCCTTACTAACTATGTTACTATGTTACTATGTTAATCTCCCTCGGTGGATCTATCCACCACGGTAAACCTGAGCTTCTAACTCCATCAGGTAAAAAAGTAGGGATTTCTCTGTAATGACGCATCACACATATGACATAATTGATCTCGTTAGAATGCCAATGTTAATACGAGATGAATGCTGGGTTTATTATGACCATGACATGTTCTGGAGCGGAGTTATAGAAATTAGACAAATTTAAGGTTGAATTACTAAGACTGAAGAGGTAGGAGGGACGAGGTGATCCAACCCCTTTCTGGGATGTCACAGGCTGCAGCTATAACTGTCTGGCCAGATCCCAGGAGTCAGTCTGCTGCTGGGAGAACATGTGAGTCTGATCTGAAGAGCGTATCCAATGCACTGGGACAGATGGAACCCCCCCCCCACTAGCCTGGTTGCCTGAACTGATATGAACTGAGAACATGTGAGTTGTACCTTTTCTTATGTAATCCCTGTTTATTTTGTAATTATCTTGTACATATTTTCAATTGTCTCATATTGTAACATCTTTATATAACCATTTATAAACACTGCCTGAAACTTTTGATGGGGTATATTATTTAATACTAGTTCGTTCTCCTGTTCTAAAACGTACCCTGTCTTCTGAAGGGAATTACGCTACTGTTTTTTGGTTAACTTCGGACCCGTTTAATCGAAGCTGGTGGCAGCTTACCGTGCAGGCTTTTGGGTGATATTGTAGCGACTGCGGCGTTAATAATTATTGTTCCTGCCTGAGTGGGAGTAGTTTATCGCGTCGCTGCAGCGTGCCCAATAGCCAGTACATAGCAGGCAGCCTGTCTGGCGACTAATTACCCAGGGTGCAGTACCTAATCTGACCTGAGAGTAAGGGGGGCGCCAGAGAGCTGCAAGTGTTAAGTGGAACTGTAAGCGGGATATACATAAATCCCTGCAGTTCGTGCTATAGTGAAGAGCAGTGGGATACCTAAAATAAGCCCCTGCTGTAAACTAAGAGGTCAATAGCCTTGTGTGTGTTGTTTCATCACATGGTTAGCAGTGGAGGGATAACTAAGATAAGCCCCCCTGCACATGTGATAGCCGTCTGTTGGCCTAAAGTCACCCCGATCCGTGACGTAGGGGTGACGGTCACGGCGTGAATCGTGACAAATTGGTGGCAAGGCGGTGGGATATTAGAGCATTAGTGATTTGGTTTGAGCAATCATTCCCCTCACTAAAAACTTGCAGAAAGTTCTTGCGAGGACTCTGCGCAAATAAGTTTGGAGAACGAACTCAGTGTTTTTTAGTCTTGAGACAATTGTGTACTGGTAATTATCCCTTCCCTTTCTCTTCATTTTTCTGTCCTATCTTTTATTTGGCAACCATGGTTGTGCTGGGAGAAGTCTTTTATGAGCAGCAGACCAGAGACACCCTTATTTCCTTATGCAAGTCACAGCACATTGACTTTGCGGGCAAAAACAAAGCCCAACTGGTCGCAGTTCTGGTGCAATGGGAAGCCGCTCTAGACCACTCTCAGAGCTCAGTGGCCGCAGAAGCCAGCACAAGCGAACATGGTGCTGCAGCAGAGGTCCAACCATTGAATACGGGCCCGACTAGCAACCAGGGCGAATTGGACCCCCACCTGCAGGCGGCCTTGAAAGAATTCCCCACTGACGACCATGAGGGACGTCGGCAGCTGATTCAGCAATACCGGCAGGAGGCCCAGCAAGCCGAGAGAGAGGCCCGAGCCGAGCGGGAGGCTGAGAGAGCCGAGCGGGAGGCTGAGAGAGCCGAGCGCCAAGCCCAGCGAGAACACGAACTGAAGATGCTCCGGCAGGGGGTGATGCCCTCCACCGCCCGGAGCAGTGAGCCCAGCAGTGCCCAGATACCTAAGCCCCCGCCCGATCACTTTCCTCTTATGGAGAAGGACGGGGACTTGGACACTTTTCTGTGGGCCTTTGAGAAAGCCTGCAGACAGTACCGGCTAAACACACACAAAATTTCAGCTCACCCTTTTTGAGTAATCTCCATGGGATTTATTCAGTCCGAGCACGGAAAGAGCTTCTGCCAAGGCTCTCTGGAAACGATGAGAATGAAAGAGGAATCCAGCTCAGGAAAGTATATAAAATCAAAAGTTTTTATTCCAAATTGTTTTAAAAAAGAGGAAACACTGCATGTAAAAAATCAGCAATATCCAATAAACGGAAGGACGACCATGATACAGCTGAACGCGTTTCGAACACTAGGTGTTCTTAGTCCACAGTACCGGCTGCCTACAGATGAATGGGCCCGATAACTGACACCAGGGCTGAGAGGCAAAGCTCTGGAGGCATTCGCTGCCCTCCCTCAAGAACAAGATGGAGACTATGAGGCCATCAAGCAGGCCCTGATAGCCAAGTACCAGCCCGAGGTGTACCGTAGAAAATTCCGGACCCTCCAACGTGGCCCACACGACAGTTACAGTGATGTGGTGCATGGACTGGGGACCCACTTTAACCAGTGGACCCAAGGACTGTCAGTGACCACATTTGCACAGCTGCGAGACCTGATGATCAAAGACCAGTTCTTTCATCTTTGCCCAGCTGAGGTGCGACAGTTCGTGATGGACAGAGAACCCAAAGATGTGACGAAAGCAGCAGAGCAGATTGCCGATGCCTATGAGGCCAACCGTAGATCGGAAGCGCAGAAGCCAGTCACCACCACCCGGAGAATCACAAAAGGAGTGGTTGAGGGAAAGACAGCTGGTCGTCCCGCAGCAATTCCGGGGTGAGTTGTTACGGATTGCCCATGAGATCCCGCTAGCTGGATACTTGGGGATCAGCAAAACTAAGGCACGGCTGTCTCAACACTTCTATTGGCCTAAGATGGGGACAGATGTGACAAACTACTGCCGCTTCTGTATCACTTGTCAAAGAGTGGGGAAGGCGGGGCCGGCTCTTAAGGCTCCCCTGATCCCTTTGCCAGTGATAGAGGAGCCTTACCAGAGAATCGCGGTGGACATTGTGGGCCCGCTGGCCGTCCCCAGCAGCTCTGGAAAGCGATATATTCTTACTGTGGTAGACTACGCTACCCGTTACCCAGAGGCAGTAGCTCTGTCATCAACTAGGGCAGATAAGGTGGAGGATGCCCTGTTGGCCATCTTTTCACGTGTAGGGGTTCCCAGGGAAATGCTTACTGATCAAGGGACCCAATTTATGTCTCGCCTAATGGAGGCTCTCTGTAAGAGCATGCAGGTGAAGCACCTGGTATCGAGTGCGTATCACCCACAGTCCAATGGCTTATGTGAACGCTTCAATGGCACCCTCAAACAGATGCTACGCATGCTGGTTGAGACACAAGGGCGCTTACCGAGAGGTTCCGCAGGCCTCGACGGGGTTCTCCCCCTTCGAGCTCCTGTACGGTAGGCGAGTTCGGGGAACCGTTGGGTTGGTAAGAGAATCCTGGGAAGAGGAGCCGAACCCTTCTGAAGTGTCCATAGTGGAGTATGTCATGCGCTTCCGTGACAAAATGCAGACCTTGACGCAGTTGGTGCATGACAACATAACACAGGCTCAGGCTGACCAGAAGCACTGGTATGACCAGAATGCCCGGGAGCGGACCTACCACGTGGGTCAAAAGGTGTGGGTGCTGGTCCCCGTACCAAAGGGTAAGCTTCAGGCAGCCTGGGAGGGCCCGTACGTCGTCCACCAACAGCTCAACCCGGTCACCTACGTGGTCACGCTTGTTATGACCTGGTGGTCAGGACAATAATGGACCTGGTGGTTAAGAGCACACGGAATGACCTGATAGTTACTGATAATAAAGGACGAGCTCTGGGACGTGGGAACTCTGCTGACCGCAATCCCTAATCCTATCAAACACACTAGAAATAGCCGTGGATTGCGCCTAACGCTCCGTATGCAACTCGACACAGCCTAAGAAACTAGCTAGCCCTGAAGATAGAAAAATAAAGCCTACCTTGCCTCAGAGAAATTCCACCAAAGGAAAAGGCAGCCCCCCACATATAATGACTGTGATTAAGATGAAAATACAAACACAGAGATTAAATAGATTTAGCAAAGTGAGGCCCGACTTACTGAACAGACCGAGGATAGGAAAGGTTACTTTGCGATCAGCACAAAAACCTACAAAAAGACCACGCAGAGGGCGCAAAAAGACCCTCCGCACCGACTCACGGTGCGGAGGCGCTCCCTCTGCGTCCCAGAGCTTCCAGCAAGCAAGACAACAATAAAAATTGCAAGCTGGACAGAAAAATAGCAAACCAAAGAAATACAAGCTGGAACTTAGCTTCTGTTGGGAAGACAGGTCACAAGAACGATCCAGGAGTGAACTAAACCAATACTGGAACATTGACAGGTGGCATGGAGCAAAGATCTAAGTGGAGTTAAATAGAGCAGCAGCTAACGAATTAACCTCGTCACCTGTGGAAGGAAACGCAGAAACACCCACCAGAGGAAGTCCATGGACAGAACCAGCCGAAGTACCATTCATGACCACAGGAGGGAGCCCGACAACAGAATTCACAACACACGCTTGACCACGCTCGGGGTAGGCGAAAGGCCTTTCACGTCAACATGATGAAGGCTCATCACGAACGGATGAAGCAATACCAGCAAGCAAAAAAGAAAAGGGCACACAGCAACAAGTGACAGCAAAAAGTACAGCCAAGAAGCAACGAAGAGTGGTGGTGGTGGGAGACTCACTACTGAGAGGCACAGAAGCAGCCATCTGCAGACCGGACATAACTGCAAGAGAAGTATGCTGCCTTCCAGGTGCGATGATCAAGGATGTGACCGATAGGATACCAAAGCTCTTCAACTCCAAGGACGTCCACCCATTTCTTCTGATACATGTTGGCACCAATGACACGGCAAGGAAGGACCTACCGACAATCTGCAAAGACTTTGAAGAGTTGGGGAAGAAAGTAAAGGAACTGGATGCACAGGTAGTTTTTTCTTCTATCCTTCCAGTAGACGGGCATGGCACCAGGAGATGGAACAGGATCCTTGATGCGAACAACTGGCTAAGACGATGGTGCAGACAACAAGGATTCGGATTCCTGGACCACGGTGTGAATTACTTGTACGATGGACTCCTTGCCAGAGACGGACTACACCTCAACAAACCTGGGAAACACACATTCGCCAGAAGACTCGCTACACTCATCAGGAGGGCGTTAAACTAGAAGAAGAGGGGACGGGAAGAAAAACATTAGACTTGAACAAAGAAGATCCAGGAAAACATACTCAGAAGGGAGGTAAGAACATTTCTAAAACAATCCACAGCGAGGAGATTGGAACAAAACAAAATCCTCTAAACTGCATGCTCGCAAACGCCAGAAGCCTGACAAACAAGATGGAAGAACTAGAAGCAGAAATATCTACAGGTAACTTTGACATAGTGGGAATAACCGAGACATGGTTAGATGAAAACTATGACTGGGCAGTTAACTTACAGGGTTACAGTCTGTTTAGAAAGGATCGTAAAAATCGGAGAGGAGGAGGGGTTTGTCTCTATGTAAAGTCTTGTCTAAAGTCCACTTTAAGGGAGGATATTAGCGAAGGAAATGAGGATGTCGAGTCCATATGGGTCGAAATTCATGGAGGGAAAAATGGTAACAAAATTCTCATTGGGGTCTGTTACAAACCCCCAAATATAACAGAAACCATGGAAAGTCTACTTCTAAAGCAGATAGATGAAGCTGCAACCCATAATGAGGTCCTGGTTATGGGGGACTTTAACTACCCGGATATTAACTGGGAAACAGAAACCTGTGAAACCCATAAAGGCAACAGGTTTCTGCTAATAACCAAGAAAAATTATCTTTCACAATTGGTGCAGAATCCAACCAGAGGAGCAGCACTTTTAGACCTAATACTATCTAATAGACCTGACAGAATAACAAATCTGCAGGTGGTCGGGCATCTAGGAAATAGTGACCACAATATTGTACAGTTTCACCTGTCTTTCACTAGGGGGACTTGTCAGGGAGTCACAAAAACACTGAACTTTAGGAAGGCAAAGTTTGACCAGCTTAGAGATGCCCTTAATCTGGTAGACTGGGACAATATCCTCAGAAATAAGAATACAGATAATAAATGGGAAATGTTTAAGAACATCCTAAATAGGCAGTGTAAGCGGTTTATACCTTGTGGGAATAAAAGGACTAGAAATAGGAAAAACCCAATGTGGCTAAACAAAGAAGTAAGACAGGCAATTAACAGTAAAAAGAAAGCATTTGCACTACTAAAGCAGGATGGCACCATTGAAGCTCTAAAAAACTATAGGGAGAAAAATACTTTATCTAAAAAACTAATTAAAGCTGCCAAAAAGGAAACAGAGAAGCACATTGCTAAGGAGAGTAAAACTAATCCCAAACTGTTCTTCAACTATATCAATAGTAAAAGAATAAAAACTGAAAATGTAGGCCCCTTAAAAAATAGTGAGGAAAGAATGGTTGTAGATGACGAGGAAAAAGCTAACATATTAAACACCTTCTTCTCCACGGTATTCACGGTGGAAAATGAAATGCTAGGTGAAATCCCAGGAAACAATGAAAACCCTATATTAAGGGTCACCAATCTAACCCAAGAAGAGGTGCGAAACCGGCTAAATAAGATTAAAATAGATAAATCTCCGGGTCCGGATGGCATACACCCACGAGTACTAAGAGAACTAAGTAATGTAATAGATAAACCATTATTTCTTATTTTTAGGGACTCTATAGCGACGGGGTCTGTTCCGCAGGACTGGCGCATAGCAAATGTGGTGCCAATATTCAAAAAGGGTTCTAAAAGTGAACCTGGAAATTATAGGCCAGTAAGTCTAACCTCTATTGTTGGTAAAATATTTGAAGGGTTTCTGAGGGATGTTATTCTGGATTATCTCAATGAGAATAACTGTTTAACTCCATATCAGCATGGGTTTATGAGAAATCGCTCCTGTCAAACCAATCTAATCAGTTTTTATGAAGAGGTAAGCTATAGGCTGGACCACGGTGAGTCATTGGACGTGGTATATCTCGATTTTTCCAAAGCGTTTGATACCGTGCCGCACAAGAGGTTGGTACACAAAATGAGAATGCTTGGTCTGGGGGAAAATGTGTGTAAATGGGTTAGTAACTGGCTTAGTGATAGAAAGCAGAGGGTGGTTATAAATGGTATAGTCTCTAACTGGGTCGCTGTGACCAGTGGGGTACCGCAGGGGTCAGTATTGGGACCTGTTCTCTTCAACATATTCATTAATGATCTGGTAGAAGGTTTACACAGTAAAATATCGATATTTGCAGATGATACAAAACTATGTAAAGCAGTTAATACAAGAGAAGATAGTATTCTGCTACAGATGGATCTGGATAAGTTGGAAACTTGGGCTGAAAGGTGGCAGATGAGGTTTAACAATGATAAATGTAAGGTTATACACATGGGAAGAAGGAATCAATGTCACCATTACACACTGAATGGGAAACCACTGGGTAAATCTGACAGGGAGAAGGACTTGGGGATCCTAGTTAATGATAAACTTACCTGGAGCAGCCAGTGCCAGGCAGCAGCTGCCAAGGCAAACAGGATCATGGGGTGCATTAAAAGAGGTCTGGATACACATGATGAGAGCATTATACTGCCTCTGTACAAATCCCTAGTTAGACGGCACATGGAGTACTGTGTCCAGTTTTGGGCACCAGTGCTCAGGAAGGATATAATGGAACTAGAGAGAGTACAAAGGAGGGCAACAAAATTAATAAAGGGGATGGGAGAACTACAATACCCAGATAGATTAGCGAAATTAGGATTATTTAGTCTAGAAAAAAGACGACTGAGGGGCGATCTAATAACCATGTATAAGTATATAAGGGGACAATACAAATATCTCGCTGAGGATCTGTTTATACCAAGGAAGGTGACGGGCACAAGGGGGCATTCTTTGCGTCTGGAGGAGAGAAGGTTTTTCCACCAACATAGAAGAGGATTCTTTACTGTTAGGGCAGTGAGAATCTGGAATTGCTTGCCTGAGGAGGTGGTGATGGCGAACTCAGTCGAGGGGTTCAAGAGAGGCCTGGATGTCTTCCTGGAGCAGAACAATATTGTATCATACAATTAGGTTCTGTAGAAGGACGTAGATCTGGGGATTTATTATGATGGAATATAGGCTGAACTGGATGGACAAATGTATTTTTTCGGCCTTACTAACTATGTTACTATGTTACTATGTTACTATGTGAACCTTTCGTCCTACCGGTCTGCAGCAGTTAGCCCGAAGATGGGGAGGAAGATTGTTATGGCTGGCAATCAGGCAACACAGCGTGCAATAATCAGCGCACATACAGAGATCTGGCAATAACCAAAAACAATAGGACGAGCTCTGAGACGTGGAATCTCTGTAGACTGCAGTACCTGATCTATCCTCACACAACTATAAGCAGCAGTGGATTGCGCCTATCACTACCTATGCAACTCGGCACTGCCTGAGGAGCTGACTAGCCTGAAGATAGAAATACAAGCCTGACTTACCTCAGAGAAATACCCCAAAGGAATAGGCAGCCCCCCACATATAATGACTGTTAGCAAGATGAAAAGACAAACGTAGGAATGAAATAGATTCAGCAAAGTGAGGCCCGATATTCTAGACAGAGCGAGGATAGCAAAGAGAACTATGCAGTCTACAAAAAACCCTAAAACGAAAACCACGCAAAGGGGCAAAAAGACCCACCGTGCCGAACTAACAGCACGGCGGTGCACCCCTTTGCTTCTCAGAGCTTCCAGCAAAAGTTAATAGCAAGCTGGACAGAAAAAACAGAAAACAAACTAGAAGCACTTATCTAGCAGAGCAGCAGGCCCAAGGAAAGATGCAGTAGCTCAGATCCAACACTGGAACATTGACAAGGAGCAAGGAAGACAGACTCAGGTGGAGCTAAATAGCAAGGCAGCCAACGAGCTCACCAAAACACCTGAGGGAGGAAGCCCAGAGACTGCAATACCACTTGTGACCACAGAAGTGAATTCAGCCACAGAATTCACAACAGTACCCCCCCCTTGAGGAGGGGTCACCGAACCCTCACCAGAACCCCCAGGCCGACCAGGATGAGCCACATGAAAGGCACGAACAAGATCTGGGGCATGGACATCAGAGGCAAAAACCCAGGAATTATCTTCCTGAGCATAACCCTTCCATTTGACCAGATACTGGAGTTTCCGTCTAGAGACACGAGAATCCAAAATCTTCTCCACAATATACTCCAATTCCCCCTCCACCAAAACAGGGGCAGGAGGCTCCACAGATGGAACCATAGGTGCCACGTATCTCCTCAACAACGACCTATGGAATACATTATGTATGGAAAAGGAGTCTGGGAGGGTCAGACGAAAAGACACCGGATTGAGAATCTCAGAAATCCTATACGGACCAATAAAACGAGGTTTAAATTTAGGAGAGGAAACCTTCATAGGAATATGACGAGAAGATAACCAAACCAGATCCCCAAAACGAAGTCGGGGTCCCACACGGCGTCTGCGATTAGCGAAAAGCTGAGCCTTCTCCTGGGACAAGGTCAAATTGTCCACTACCTGAGTCCAGATCTGCTGCAACCTGTCCACCACAGAATCCACACCAGGACAGTCCGAAGACTCAACCTGTCCTGAAGAGAAACGAGGATGGAACCCAGAATTGCAGAAAAATGGAGAGACCAAGGTAGCCGAGCTGGCCCGATTATTAAGGGCGAACTCAGCCAACGGCAAAAATGACACCCAATCATCCTGGTCAGCGGAAACAAAACATCTCAGATATGTTTCCAAGGTCTGATTGGTTCGTTCGGTCTGACCATTAGTCTGAGGATGGAAGGCCGAGGAGAAAGATAGGTCAATGCCCATCCTACCACAAAAGGCTCGCCAGAACCTCGAGACAAACTGGGAACCTCTGTCAGAAACAATATTCTCAGGAATGCCATGTAAACGAACCACATGCTGGAAGAACAAAGGCACCAAATCAGAGGAGGAAGGCAATTTAACCAAGGGCACCAGATGGACCATTTTAGAAAAGCGATCACAGACCACCCAAATGACCGACATCTTTTGAGAAACGGGAAGGTCAGAAATGAAATCCATCGAAATATGTGTCCAAGGCCTCTTCGGGACCGGCAAGGGCAAAAGCAACCCACTGGCACGTGAACAGCAGGGCTTAGCCCTAGCACAAATTCCACAGGACTGCACAAAAGCACGCACATCCCGCGACAGAGACGGCCACCAGAAGGATCTAGCAACCAACTCCCTGGTACCAATGATTCCTGGATGACCGGCCAGCACCGAACAATGAAGTTCAGAGATAACTTTACTAGTCCACCTATCAGGGACGAACAGTTTCTCGGCCGGACAACGATCAGGTTTATTAGCCTGAAATTTCTGCAACACTCTCCGCAAATCAGGAAAGATGGCAGACACAATGACTCCTTCCTTGAGGATACTCGCCGGCTCAGATAACCCCGGAGAGTCGGGCACAAAACTCCTAGACAGAGCATCCGCCTTCACATTTTTAGAGCCCGGAAGGTATGAAATCACAAAATCAAAACGAGCAAAAAATAACGACCAACGGGCCTGTCTAGGATTCAAGCGCTTGGCAGACTCAAGATAAGTAAGGTTCTTATGATCAGTCAAAACCACCACGCGATGCTTAGCACCCTCAAGCCAATGACGCCACTCCTCGAATGCCCACTTCATGGCCAGCAACTCTCGGTTGCCCACATCATAATTACGCTCAGCAGCAGAAAATTTCCTGGAAAAGAAAGCACATGGTTTGAACACTGAGCAACCAGAACCTCTCTGTGACAAAACCGCCCATGCACCAATCTCAGAAGCATCAACCTCGACCTGGAACGGAAGAGAAACATCAGGTTGACACAACACAGGGGCACAGCAAAAACGACGCTTCAACTCCTGAAAAGCTTCCACGGCAGCAGAAGACCAATTAACCAAATCAGCACCCTTCTTGGTCAAATCGGTCAATGGTCTGGCAATGCTAGAAAAATTACAGATGAAGCGACGATAAAAATTAGCAAAGCCCAGGAATTTCTGCAGACTTTTTAGAGATGTCGGCTGGGTCCAATCCTGGATGGCCTGAACCTTAACCGGATCCATCTCGATAGTAGAAGGGGAAAAGATGAACCCCAAAAATGAAACTTTCTGCACACCGAAGAGACACTTTGATCCCTTCACGAACAAGGAATTAGCACGCAGTACCTGGAAAACCATTCTGACCTGCTTCACATGAGACTCCCAATCATCTGAGAAGATCAAAATGTCATCCAAGTAAACAATCAGGAATTTATCCAGATACTCACGGAAAATGTCATGCATAAAAGACTGAAAAACAGATGGAGCATTGGCAAGTCCGAACGGCATCACCAGATACTCAAAATGACCCTCGGGCGTATTAAATGCCGTTTTCCATTCATCTCCCTGCCTGATTCTCACCAGATTATACGCACCACGAAGATCAATCTTAGTAAACCAACTAGCCCCCTTAATCCGAGCAAACAAGTCAGAAATCAATGGCAAGGGATACTGAAACTTAACAGTGATCTTATTAAGAAAGCGGTAATCAATACACGGTCTTAGCGAACCATCCTTCTTGGCTACAAAAAAGAACCCTGCTCCCAATGGTGACGACGATGGGCGAATATGTCCCTTCTCCAGGGACTCCTTCACATAACTGCGCATAGCGGCGTGTTCAGGCACGGATAAATTAAATAAACGACCCTTAGGGAATTTACTACCAGGAATCAAATCGATAGCACAATCACAATTCCTATGCGGAGGTAGGGCATCAGACTTGGACTCTTCAAATACATCCTGAAAGTCCGACAAGAACTCTGGGATGTCAGAAGGAATGGATGACGAAATAGACAAAAATGGAACATCACCATGTACTCCCTGACAACCCCAGCTGGTTACCGACATAGAGTTCCAATCCAATACTGGATTATGGGTTTGTAGCCATGGCAACCCCAACACGACCACATCATGCAAATTATGCAGTACCAGAAAGCGAATAACTTCCTGATGTGCAGGAGCCATGCACATGGTCAGCTGGGCCCAGTACTGAGGCTTATTCTTGGCCAAAGGTGTAGCATCAATTCCTCTCAACGGAATAGGACACCGCAAAGGCTCCAAGAAAAATCCACAACGTTTAGCATAATCCAAATCCATCAGATTCAGGGCAGCGCCTGAATCCACAAACGCCATGACAGAATACGATGACAAAGAGCACATTAAGGTAATGGACAAAAGGAATTTTGACTGTACAGTACCAATAACGGCAGAGCTATCGAACCGCCTAGTGCGTTTAGGACAATTAGAAATAGCATGAGTAGAATCACCACAATAGAAACACAGTCTGTTCAGACGTCTGTGTTCTTGCCGTTCTACTTTAGTCATAGTCCTGTCGCACTGCATAGGCTCAGGTTTACTCTCAGACAATACCGCCAGATGGTGCACAGATTTACGCTCGCGCAAGCGACGACCGATCTGAATGGCCAAGGACATAGACTCATTCAAACCAGCAGGCATAGGAAATCCCACCATTACATCCTTAAGAGCTTCAGAGAGACCCTTTCTGAACAAAGCCGCTAGTGCAGATTCATTCCACAGAGTGAGTACTGACCACTTCCTAAATTTCTGACAATATACTTCTACATCATCCTGACCCTGGCATAAAGCCAGCAGATTTTTCTCAGCCTGATCCACTGAATTAGGCTCATCGTAAAGCAATCCCAGCGCCTGGAAAAATGCATCAACATTACTCAATGCAGAATCTCCTGGTGCAAGAGAAAACGCCCAGTCCTGTGGGTCGCCGCGCAAAAAAGAAATAATAATCAAAACCTGTTGAATAGGATTACCAGAAGAATGAGGTTTCAAGGCCAAAAATAGCTTACAATTATTTCTGAAGCTCAGGAACTTAGTTCTGTCACCAAAAAACAAATCAGGAATCGGAATTCTTGGTTCTAGCATCGATTTCTGATCAATAGTATCTTGAATCTTTTGTACATTTACAACGAGATTATCCATTGAGGAGCACAGAGCCTGAATATCCATGTCCACAGCTGTGTCCTGAAGCACTCTAATGTCTAGGGGAAAAAAAAGACTGAAGACAGAGCTAAGAAAAAAAAATGATGTCAGGATTTCTTTTTTCCCTCTATTGGAAATCATTGGGTGGCTCCTTGTACTGTTATGGCTGGCAATCAGGCAACACAGCGTGCAATAATCAGCGCACATACAGAGATCTGGCAATAACCAAAAACAATAGGACGAGCTCTGAGACGTGGAATCTCTGTAGACTGCAGTACCTGATCTATCCTCACACAACTATAAGCAGCAGTGGATTGCGCCTATCACTACCTATGCAACTCGGCACTGCCTGAGGAGCTGACTAGCCTGAAGATAGAAATACAAGCCTGACTTACCTCAGAGAAATACCCCAAAGGAATAGGCAGCCCCCCACATATAATGACTGTTAGCAAGATGAAAAGACAAACGTAGGAATGAAATAGATTCAGCAAAGTGAGGTGAGGATAGCAAAGAGAACTATGCAGTCTACAAAAAACCCTAAAACGAAAACCACGCAAAGGGGCAAAAAGACCCACCGTGCCGAACTAACAGCACGGCGGTGCACCCCTTTGCTTCTCAGAGCTTCCAGCAAAAGTTAATAGCAAGCTGGACAGAAAAAAACAGAAAACAAACTAGAAGCACTTATCTAGCAGAGCAGCAGGCCCAAGGAAAGATGCAGTAGCTCAGATCCAACACTGGAACATTGACAAGGAGCAAGGAAGACAGACTCAGGTGGAGCTAAATAGCAAGGCAGCCAACGAGCTCACCAAAACACCTGAGGGAGGAAGCCCAGAGACTGCAATACCACTTGTGACCACAGAAGTGAATTCAGCCACAGAATTCACAACAGAAGATACCCTCCTGGACATGCTGGCCCAAGCCAAGGCCAGTGGGTCCATCGAGGACGTGGAGGTAAGCGCCACATTAATTGAACCCAGCGGTTGCAGTTGCAAACCACGCTAGGAACCCTTCCGGGTTGTGTTCTCCAACCGACCTTGGAGGACTAAGTTAGCAGTCCACGAGGTGGACACCGGAAATCACGGCCCACTACGGCGAACACCCTATCGAATCTCTGACCAGGTGCAGCAGATTATGCCCCAAGAGATCGATGAGATGTTACAACTGGGGGTGATTCGACGGTCAAAGAGCGCGTGGGCCTCACATGTAGTTCTCGTGCCAAAGAAAGACCGGACCACCCGGTTCTGCGTGGACTACAGGAGGCTCAACGCCATCACAGCCTCTGACGCGCACCCAATGCCGCACATCGAGGAGCTGCTTGATAGGTTAGCTGGCGCAGATTACCTAACAATAAGGGATCTGAGTAGAGGATATTGGTAGATTCCCCTGAGCCCCGAGGCGCAGGAGAAGTCCGCCTTTATCACGCCCTTCGGACTGTACGAGTCCACGGTCATGCCCTTCGGCATGAAGAATGCCCCTGCCCCTTTCCAGCGGATGGTCAACCTCCTGCTTCAGGGACTGGAGAAGTACGCCGTGGCATACTTGCATGACATTGCCATCTTCAGTTCTTCCTGGGAGGAACACCTGCAGCATCTCGAGGAGGTGCTCAGGCGAATTCACCAAGCAGGACTGACTATCAAGCCGGGAAAGTGCCAGATGGGCATGAGGGAGGCAACGGGTAGGCAGAAACACCCTAAAGCCAGAGCCTGAGAAAGTGGGCGCGATCATGAACTGGCCCACTCCTGTGACCAAGAAACAGGTGATGTCCTTCCTGGGCACTGCAGGGTACTATAGGCGCTTCGTACAGCACTATAGTAGCCTGGCAAAACCCTTGACGGACCTCACCAGGAAGAAGCTACCCCACATCGTCAACTGGACAGATGGCTGTGAGGGGGCCTTCCAAGCGTTGAAAACCGCACTGTGCAACGCCCCGGTGTTGAAAGCAGTTGACAGCAGTCGACCGTTCTTGGTACAGACTGACGCCAGCGAGTTTGGTCTCGGTGCTGTGCTCAGCCAGGTTGACTCGGAGGACCAAGAGCACCCCGTTTTATACCTGAGCCGGAAACTTTTGCCGAGGGAAGTGGCCTTCTCCACCATCGTGGAGTGCCTGGCCATAGTCTGGGCCCTGCAGCGCTTGCAGCCCTACTTGTACGGTCGCCCCTTCACTGTGGTGACCGACCACGACCCTCTGTGCTGGCTAAACGCCATGTGTGGAACCAACGGCAGGTTGCTACACTGGAGCCTTGCCCTTCAGCAGTTTGACTTCACCATTGAACACAAAACGGGCAGGGAGCATGGGAATGCAGATGGACTGTCCCGCCAGGGTGAACCTACTGAGGTGCGCATGGAGGCATACTGAGGGGTTCTGCCTCCGTAGCGCACACCAAAAGGGGGAGGTGTCACGATGTTGTATGAAATATAATAATAATAATAATAATTTTATTTATATAGCGCCAACATATTCCGCAGCGCTTTACAAATTATAGAGGGGACTTGTACAGACAATAGACATTACAGCATAACAGAAATACAGTTCAAAACAGATACCAGGAGGAGTGAGGGCCCTGCTCGCAAGCTTACAAACTATGGGGAAAAGGGGAGACACGAGAGGTGGATGGTAACAATTGCTTTAGTTATTCGGACCAGCTATAGTGTAAGGCTCAGGTGTTCATGTAAAGCTGCATGAACCAGTTACCTGCCTAAGTATGTAGCAGTACAGACACAGAGGGCTAATACTGCATAAAGTGTATGAGAACATGATGCGAGGAACCTTTTTTTTTTTTTTTATTATAAATAGGCCACACAGGGATCGTTAGGTTAATGCATTGAGGCGGTAGGCCAGTCTGAACAAATGAGTTTTTAGGGCACGCTTAAAACTGTGGGGATTGGGGATTAATCGTATTAACCTAGGTAGTGCATTCCAAAGAATCGGCGCAGCACATGTAAAGTCTTGGAGACGGGAGTGGGAGGTTCTGATTATTGAGGATGCTAACCTGAGGTCATTAGCGGAGCGGAGGGCACGGGTAGGGTGGTAGACTGATACCAGGGAGGAGATGTAGGGTGGTGCTGAGCCATGGAGTGCTTTGTGGATGAGGGTAGTAGTTTTGTACTGGATTCTGGAGTGGATGGGTAGCCAGTGTAATGACTGGCACAGGGTAGAGGCATCGGTGTAACGGTTGGTGAGGAATATGATCCTGGCTGCAGCATTCAGGACAGATTGGAGCGGGGAGAGTTTTGCAAGAGGGAGACCGATTAGTAGCGAGTTACAATAGTCCAGACGAGAATGAATAAGTGAAACAGTCAGAGTTTTTGCAGAGTCGAAATTAAGAAAAGGGCGAATTCTAGAAATGTTTTTGAGATGCAGTTGAGTTGAGTTTCTCTTGTTAGCCAGGCTGCGGGCTAAAAAGCCCCCCTTCCCTTTCTCTCAGCCAAGAGCTCTCCTTTTCAATGTATGGGGGAAGAGAGATGTTATTGCCTCTAGCTCTGAGAGCAAAGGAATTTATGATCGCTTTGGAAGGCTCAAACTCTTCTCCAGCTATAACTGGATTAGAAATCTCTAGAATCCATGGAAGTTCTTTGTTCTGTTTTTGTAAGATATTAGGCAAACCATTTAAGATAGGAACAGGAAAATACATATTCTTAATCTCCCTCGGTGGATCTATCCACCACGGTAAACCTGAGCTTCTAACTCCATCAGGTAAAAAAGTAGGGATTTCTCTGTAATGATGCATCACATATATGACTTATTTGATCTCGTTAGAATGTCAATGTTAATACGAGATGAATGCTGGGTTTGTTATGACCATGACATGTTCTGGAGCGGAGTTATAGAAATTAGACAAATTTAAGGTTGAATTACTAAGACTGAAGAGGTAGGAGGGACGAGGTGATCCAACCCCTTTCTGGGATGTCACAGGCTGCAGCTATAACTGTCTGGCCAGATCCCAGGAGTCAGTCTGCTGCTGGGAGAACATGTGAGTCTGATCTGAAGAGTGTATCCAATGCACTGGGACAGATGGAACCCCCCCCCCCACTAGCCTGGTTGCCTGAACTGATATGAACTGAGAACATGTGAGTTGTACCTTTTCTTATGTAATCCCTGTTTATTTTATAATTATCTTGTACATATTTTCAATTGTCTCATATTGTAACATCTTTATATAACCGTTTATAAACACTGCCTGAAACTTTTGATGGGGTATATTATTTAATACTAGTTCGTACCCTGTCTTCTGAAGGGAATTACGCTACTGTTTTTGGGTTAACTTCGGACCCGTTTAATCGAAGCTGGTGGCAGCTTACCGTGCAGGCTTTTGGGTGATGTTGTAGCGACTGCGGCGTTAATAATTATTGTTCCTGCCTGAGTGGGAGTAGTTTATCGCGTCGCTGCAGCGTGCCCAATAGCCAGTACATAGCAGGCAGCCTGTCTGGCGACTAATTACCCAGGGTGCAGTACCTAATCTGACCTGAGAGTAAGGGGGGCGCCAGAGAGCTGCAAGTGTTAAGTGGAACTGTAAGCGGGATATACATAAATCCCTGCAGTTCATGGTATAGTGAAGAGCAGTGGGATAGCTAAAATAAGCCCCTGCTGTAAACTAAGAGGTCAATAGCCTTGTGTGTGTTGTTTCATCACATGGTTAGCAGTGGAGGGATAACTAAGGTAAGCCCCCCTGCACATGTGATAGCCGTCTGTTGGCCTAAAGTCACCCCGATCCGTGACGTAGGGGTGACGGTCACGGCGTGAATCGTGACACGACGCGAAACGCGCGTTGGGGCTACGGTGTGGATCCTCTTTGATGCATGTGTATGGGCAAGAACTCGGGGTGAGAATCACTGTCTCCCCTCAGCTTTTTTGAGCCTCTGTATAGGGCAAAGTGACATTTTCATATGGATTAAATATACCCCCGTTTTTCTGTCTGCCCATATTTGCACTATGCACTTTATTGTTATCTGTTTACGGCATCGGGAGTGACCCACACTGTGTTTTGGTCTGTGCTACCCGGTTTTTCCCTGACTGAATTAGTTTGTTATCTTTTGTATTTATATGATCTAATTTGTTTATATTTATGTTTTGTGAATTATGACATAATAAACTTGTAACTTGTTTAAATATGGACATATACTCCAGTGTCTTTTCTATGGATCTTCGGTGGAATTAGGTGAGGTCGTAAGTATGGTTTATTGAGATTATTAAAGAAGTCTGTGTCATTTTTTCAATTAAAGGACTTTTTTCTGGGTGTCTGTGTTTCTTACAATGTGATTATGGGGTTAGCAATGGGCGCGTCATATTGATGCCCCTCCTTTATCAACCTCGGGGCTTGATGTCACCAGACAATACAAAAGTGACATCAACCCCCCAACTATTACCCCACTTGCTACTGCTACAGGGCAAGTGGGAAGAGCCAGGCAAAGCGCCAGAATTGGTGCATCTAATAGATGCAATCTATGGGACCAATCTATGGCCCCTTACCAGCCTGAGAATACCAGCCCCCAGCTGTGAGCTTTAGCAAGGCTGGTTGTCAAAAATGGGGGGGACCCACAGCGTTTTTTAACCCCTTCATGACCCAGCCTATTTTGACCTTAAAGACCTTGCCAATTTTTGCAATTCTGACCAGTGTCCCTTTATGAGGTAATAACTCAGGAACGCTTCAACGGATCTTAGCGGTTCTGAGACTGTTTTTTCGTGACATATTGGGCTTCATGTTAGTGGTAAATTTAGGTCAATAAATTATGCGTTTATTTGTGATAAAAACGGAAATTTGGCGAAAATTTTGAAAATTTCGCAATTTTCACATTTTGAATTTTAATTCTGTTAAACCAGAGAGTTATGTGACACAAAATAGTTAATAAATAACATTTCCCATATGTTTACTTTACATCAGCACAATTTTGGAAACCAAATTTTTTGTTTGCTAGGAAGTTATAAGGGTTAAAATTTGACCAGCGATTTCTCATTTTTACAACGAAATTTACAAAACCATTTTTTTTAGGGACCACCTCACATTTGAAGTCAGTTTGAGGGGTCTATATGGCTGAAAATACCCAAAAGTGACACCATTCTAAAAACTGCACCCCTCAAGGTACTCAAAACCACATTCAAGAAGTTTATTAACCCTTCAGGTGCTTCACAGCAGCAGAAGCAACATGGAAGGAAAAAATGAACATTTAACTTTTTAGTCACAAAAATTATCTTTTAGCGACAATTTTTTTATTTTCCCAATGGTAAAAGGAGAAACTGAACCACGAAAGTTGTTGTCCAATTTGTCCTGAGTACGCTGATACCTCATATGTGCGGGTAAACCACTGTTTGGGCGCACGGCAGGGCTTGGAAGGGAAGGAGCGCCATTTGACTTTTTGAATCAAAAATTGGCTCCACTCTTTAGCGGACACCATGTCACGTTTGGCGAGCCTAAAAATTGGAGCTCCCCCACAAGTGACCCCATTTTGGAAACTAGACGCCCCAAGGAACTTATCTAGATGCATAGTGAGCACTTTGAACCCCCAGGTGCTTCACAAATTGATCTGTAAAAATGAAAAGTAGTTTTTTTTAACAAAAAAATTATTTTAGCCTCAATTTTTTCATTTTCACATGGGCAACAGGATAAAATGGATCCTAAAATTTGTTGGGCAATTTCTCCTGAGTACACTGATACCTCATATGTGGGGGTAAACCACTGTTTGGGCACATGGTAAGGCTCGGAAGGGAAGGAGCGCCATTTGACTTTTTGAATGAAAAATTATCTCCATCGTTAGCGGACACCATGTCGCGTTTGGAAAGCTCCTGTGTGCCTAAACATTGGCGCTCCCCCACAAGTGACCCCATTTTGGAAACTAGACCCCCCAAGGAACTTATTTAGATGCCTAGTGAGCACTTTAAACCCTCAGGTGCTTCACAAATTGATCTGTAAAAATGAAAAAGTACTTTTTTTTCACAAAAAAATTCTTTTCGCCTCAATTTTTTCATTTTCACATAGGATAGGATAAAATGGATCCTAAAATTTGTTGGGCAATTTCTCCTGAGTACGCCGATACCTCATATGTGGGGGTAAACCACTGTTTGGGCACACGGCAGGGCTCGGAAGGGAAGGCACGCCATTTGGCTTTTTAAATTAGCTCCAATCATTAGCGGACACCATGTCACGTTTGGAGAGCCCCTGTGTGCCTAAACATTGGAGATCCCCCAGAAATGACCCCATTTTGGAAACTAGTCCACCAAAGGAACTAATCTAGATGTGTGGTGAGGACTTTGAACCCCCAAGTGCTTCACAGAAGTTTATAACGCAGAGCCATGAAAATAAAAAAAAAAATTATTTTCTCAAAAATGATCTTTTAGCCTGCAATTTTTAATTTTCCCAAGGGTAACAGGAGAAATTTGACCCCAATATTTGTTGTCCAGTTTCTCCTGAGTACGGTGATACCCCATATGTGGGGGTAAACCACTGTTTGGGCACATGCCGGGGCTCGGAAGTGAAGTAGTGACGTTTTGAAATGCAGACTTTGATGGAATGCTCTGCGGGCGTCACGTTGCGTTTGCAGAGCCCCTAATGTACCTAAACAGTAGAAACCCCCCACAAGTGACCCCATTTTAGAAACTAGACCCCCCAAGGAACTTATCTAGATATGTGGTGAGCACTTTGAACCCCCAAGTGCTTCACAGACGTTTACAATGCAGAGCCGTGAAAATAAAAAATCATTTTTCTTTCCTCAAAAATGATGTTTTAGCAAGCATTTTTTTATTTTCACAAGGGTAACAGGAGAAATTGGACCCCAGTAATTGTTGCGCAGTTTATCCTGAGTATGCTGGTACCCCATATGTGGGGGTAAACCACTGTTTGGGCACACGTCGGGGCTCGGAATTGAGGGAGCACCATTTGACTTTTTGAATACAAGATTGGCTGGAATCAATGGTGGCGCCATGTTGTGTTTGGAGACCCCTGATGTGCCTAAACAGTGGAAACCCCTCAATTCTACCTCCAACACTAACCCCAACACACCCCTAACCCTTATCCCAACTGTAGCCATAACCCTAATCACAACCCTAACCCCAACACACCCCTAACCCTAACCACAACCCTAATTCCAACCCAACCCTAACCCTGAGGCTATGTGCCCACATTGCGGATTCGTGTGAGATTTTTCAGCATCATTTTTGAAAAATCCGCGGGTAAAAGGCACTGCGTTTTACCTGCGGATTGTCCGCGGATTTCCAGTGTTTTTTGTGCGGATTTCACCTGCGGATTCCTATTGAGGAACAGGTGTAAAACGCTGCGGAATCCGCACAAAGAATTGACATGCTGCGGAAAATACAACGCAGCGTTTCCGCGCGGTATTATCCGCACCATGGGCACAGCGGATTTGGTTTCCATATGTTAACATGGTACTGTAAACCTGATGGAACACTGCTGCGGATCCGCAGCCAAATCCGCACCGTTAGTGTTTCCAGCCATGGCCGATGATATTGCAGCATCGGCCATGGCTGGATTGTAATATTTCACCAGTTATAATAGGTGAAATATTACAAATCCCTCTGAGTTTTGCCCTGCTGGTTATCAAAAATAGGTGGGGGGGGACCCACATCAGGTTTTTCACTCATTTATTTAGTTATAGCACAGGTGGCACGTGAGGAATGCCTCCCATCGTCGGCTCATGCTGTCACTGTTATTAGCGGTGTCAGGTGTAGGCTAATGGGGTAACAGTCCCACCTGCTGTCATCGTTCTGACTTGAATATAACTCTCATCATTCTCCTCTGCTCACGCCGATCGCCGGCAGAGCAGGGGAGAATGATGAGAGCGTCTTCAGCAGCTGCCGCCGGGGAACAGCGCTTACTGTAGTGTTTCTTCCTCGGTGCCGATGGGTGTCACATGGATGACATCAATGTGTGTTCTCTGTGTGCCGGATGTTTTGCGGCCCGTGCTGACGGTAAAAATCGGAAATGTCAGCGTATTTTGCCCACGGACACACGGTCCGTGGAAACACAATGACATGTGCACAGATCCATTCATTTGAATGGGTCTACGTGTGCTAGTGTCTCTGGTACGTGTGAAAACTGTCACCACACCTACCAGAGACACGGATGTGTGAAAGACGCCTAAAACTGGATCTCTCCAAAACTGAACTCCGTGTGTTCCTCCCTCTACTAACCTACCTATGCCTGTAATTGCCATTTCCGTGTGTGGTTCTACCATAATTTCCGAGCAGCATACTCGCTGTCTTGGCTTTATAATAGACTCAAAACATTCCTTCACCCCCCATATCCGATCACTTGGTTAGGTCACCTGCACCTCAAAAACATCTCCAGAATCTGACCTTTTCTCATCTATGAAACTGCAAAATCTCTTGCTGTCGCTCTGATTTAGTCTCTCCTGGACTACTGCAACGCTCTCCTGATCATTCTCCATCTTACTAAACTCTCCCCTCTGGAATCCATCCTGAATTCAGCAACCAGAATCTTATTTCTGATGATGTAGAAGTACTTGGCACTCATATAGGTGTGTTCAAGAAATTTCCAGTAATAAATGAGAAGTTTCGGTCAATATCTGACCATCATCAGTCATCTGGATAGAGGAGATGAGATCTGTGTGGCAGCGCGCTGTGTGGGAGTCTGCAGTATCATATTTCTGACCAGCCGCTTCACCGATGCCGCCACACTGTACCAGTTATTGCACTGGTTGCCCATCTCCTACAGAATTCAATATAAACTTATCTCTCTCAGCCAGAAAGCACTCCACAGTGCTGCACCGCCCTACATCTCTTCCCTCATCTCTGTCTACTACCCACCCATCCTCTCCACAGTGCTGCACCGCCCTACATCTCTTCCCTCATCTCTGTCTACTACCCACCCATCCTCTCCACAGTGCTGCACCGCCCTACATCTCTTCCCTCATCTCTGTCTACTACCCACCCATCCTCTCCACAGTGCTGCACCGCCCTACATCTCTTCCCTCATCTCTGTCTACTACCCACCCATCCTCTCCACAGTGCTGCACCGCCCTACATCTCTTCCCTCATCTCTGTCTACTACCCACCAATCCTCTCCACAGTGCTGCACCGCTCTACATCTCTTCCCTCATCTCTGTCTACTACCTACCCATCCTCTCCACAGTGCTGCACCGCCCTACATCTCTTCCCTCATCTCTGTCTACTACCTACCAATCCTCTCCACAGTGCTGCACCGCTCTACATCTCTTCCCTCATCTCTGTCTACTACCTACCCATCCTCTCCACAGTGCTGCACCGCCCTACATCTCTTCCCTCATCTCTGTCTACTACCCACCCATCCTCTCCACAGTGTTGCACCGCCCTACATCTCTTCCCTCATCTCTGTCTACTACCCACCCATCCTCTCCACAGTGCTGCACCGCCCTACATCTCTTCCCTCATCTCTGTATACTACCCACCAATCCTCTCCACAGTGCTGCACCGCTCTACATCTCTTCCCTCATCTCTGTCTACTACCCACCCATCCTCTCCACAGTGCTGCACCGCCCTACATCTCTTCCCTCATCTCTGTCTACTACCCACCCATCCTCTCCACAGTGCTGCACCGCCCTACATCTCTTCCCTCATCTCTGTCTACTACCCACCAATCCTCTCCACAGTGCTGCACCGCTCTACATCTCTTCCCTCATCTCTGTCTACTATCTACCCATCCTCTCCACAGTGCTGCACCGCCCTACATCTCTTCCCTCATCTCTGTCTACTACCCACCAATCCTCTCCACAGTGCTGCACCGCTCTACATCTCTTCCCTCATCTCTGTCTACTACCCACCCATCCTCTCCACAGTGCTGCACCGCCCTACATCTCTTCCCTCATCTCTGTCTACTACCTACCCATCCTCTCCACAGTGCTACACCGCCCTACACCTCCTCTTCATCTCTGTCTACTACCTACCCATCCTCTCCACAGTGCTGCACCGTCCTACATCTCTTCCCTCATCTCTGTCTACTACCTACCCATCCTCTCCACAGTGCTGCACCGCCCTACATCTCTTCCCTCATCTCTGTCTACTACCCACCCATGCTCTCCACAGTGCTACACCGCCCTACATCTCTTCCCTCATCTCTGTCTACTACTACCCATCCTCTCCACAGTGCTACACCGCCCTACATCTCTTCCCTCATCTCTGTCTACTACCCACCCATCCTCTCCACAATGCTGCATCACCCTACAGCTCCTCCCTCATCTGTTTATCTCCCTAACCATGCTCTCTACAGTTCTACACCATCCAACATCTCATCTCTCTACTACCTACCCATCCTCACCACAGGACTACACTGCCCTACATCTCTTCCTCATCTTTGTCTATTACCTACCCGTCCTCTCCACAGTGCTGCACCACCCTACATCTCCTCCTCATCTGTCTATCTCCCTAACCGTGCTCGCTACAGTTCTACACCCACCAACATCTCATCTCCGTCTACCACCTACCCGTCCTCTCCACAGTGCTGCACCGCCCTATATCTCCTCCTCATCTCTGTCTACTACCTACCCGTCCTCTCCACAGTGCTGCACCACCCTACATCTCCTCATCTCTGTCTACTACCTACCCATCCTCTCCACAGTGCTACACTGCCCTACATCTCCCCCTCATCTCTGTCTACTTCCTACTCGTCCTTTCCACATTGCTGCACTGCCCTACATCTCCTCCTCATCTGTCTACCACCTACTTGTCCTCTCCAGAGTGCTGCACCGCCCTACATCTCCTCATCTCTGTCTACCTACCCATCCTCTCCACAGTGCTACACTGTTCTACATCTCTGTCTACTACCTACCCGTCCTTTACACATTGCTGCACTGCCCTACATCTCCTCCCCATCTGTCTACCACTTACCCATCCTCTCCACATTGCTACACTGCCCTACATCTCCTCCTCATCTGTCTACCCTGTCTACCACCTACCCGTCCTCTCCACAGTGCTGCACCACCCTACATCTCCTCATCTCTGTCTACTACCTACCCAACCTCTTCACAGTGCTACACTGCCCTACATCTCCGCCTTATCTTTGTCTACTTCCTACCTGTCCTTTCCACATTGCTGCACCCCCCTACATCTCCTCCTCATCTGTCTACCACCTACTTGTCCTCTCCAGAGTGCTGCACTGCCCTACATCTCCTCACATCTCCCTACCTGTGCTCTCTTTCTACTAAATATCCAAATCTAACAACTTCCATAATCTGAACCTCCCACTCTTGTCTCCATGACTTCTCTTGTGCTCCACCAGTTCTCTGGAATACTCTACTCAAGACAATCCATTAAATGTTCAGTCTCCATTGTTTTACGCTTGCCTTAAAAACACAGCTCCTTATCCCCTAACTAATCTAGCTAGCCCCTGTCCTCACTTCTGCTCAGGATCTGCTCCCTCCTATCATGTTCCCTTACACTTCATGCACTCAGTAGCACTTGGTCCCTGCAATTATACACACACTGGCTAGTGACCGGTTCATGCAGTGTTATATAAATGCCCCATACGTTATATTTATGGCCGAACTGTACACAAGAAGCACTTTTTATCCTTTGTGTCCCCCTAGTTCCTCAGATTGTAGCTTGTGAGCAGCAGGACGCTCGTTCCTCAGTGATTACGCTGTAATGTCTTTATTGTCTGTACTTGTCCAGATAATTATTATAATGTGGCGTTCTTACAATACTTCATACGTCTCTCACCCCATGGGTCAGAGAACCGTCTTTATGTGAGATCTCGCTGGGCGGCAGTCACACGTCATCAGCGCCAATGATGGTGTATAGTGGATGGAGGGTGTGATACCAGACTGGTGAGCGGCGCCCAGAATGGACGTCACTGCTGGAAGTGAAATGGCACCATGCACTGGCATCTTACCCGGAATGAAGTGCTCCCGCTCTTGGATTGGGGGGTACGGCATGGGATGGGGGCCGTTTTCCATTGAAAACTGGTGAGGAGGCGAGGGGAGAAGAGGAGAACCTGAAACACAGGAGGGAGAGCAGGTTACACAAGACGGCAGATGCAGCAGAGCCCACCACGTCTCAGAGCATTGTCTACACTGACACATTGTAACTAGAGCAACGTGTGGCCCTGGGGAAAAAGAAAAGAAGGGCCACAAATGCCGACATATTACACAATCCCACACACACTCTATACTACATACACACGTTACACACTGTGATGGGGTGAGATGCTATGTGGGTATCATTTCTGTGTATATTTATATTTTACTGATTATCATGGTGTTCTCTTGTAGGATGAGTTGTTATTTGCCATCTGATATTCTCCCCACAGTTCTGTATTGTTATCTCTCCACAGGGTCAGTGAATAATGTTTGCTAATATGCTAATGACATGTTGACCTAGCTTGCTGAAACAATGAGCCCCTGAGACCTTCCCCCCTAACCTGTGAATGAGGGGGGACACTTGTAAATATCAGGGAGGTGAGACACAGATCAGATCCTGTGTGGAACCATGATGTGAAGAGGATAAGAAGAGTATATGGACTGTTATCCTCTGTGCTGGATTGTTGGACTTTTATTCTGTAAAGGTACCTTCACACATAACGATATCGTTAATGATATCGTTGCTTTTTGTGACGTAGCAACGATATCGTTAATAAAATCGTTATGTGTGACAGCGACCAACGATCAGGCCCCTGCTGGGAGATCGTTGGTCGCTGAACAAAGTCCAGAACTTTATTTCGTCGCTGGATCTCCCGTGGACAT